>NC_139720.1:50700614-51138114 GCF_964211835.1 Anser anser
GAATTTGAAAGAAATATATAATATAGGCAATATATTCTGCAAGTGTGAATGATCTTTTCTTTTTTTTCTTTTCATTTTTATTTATTTATTTCCTATGGCTACCAGACTCACCATGTACAGATCTGACACTTCTTATTTTTCAAATATTCATTGCTTTAATTGCATGAGTCACATTTGGACTAATTATAAACTCAGTTTCTTATACAACCATCTGCCAAAATTACCATCTGTAACAATTCAGTCTGTAGTTTTGAGAAAAGGAAAACCCTTTGAAATATATTGTATCTGAACTCCAATTACTTACTGAAGTAATGACAGCTGAGACATTTATGCTGAAAGATCTTTCTTTCAGCATGTGAGTATGAATGGTTAGAACTCGTAAAATTTTATGCAGTGCTGACACATGTAGATCTAGACACTGAAAGATGGTGGAGTTTCCATGGAGCAACCCTGAAAGATACTCATGTACTTCAACATCAGCAGGAATAGGCATTTAAAAATATTTATTTCCCATTGTGGGATTGAATAGGAATTCAAAATATACTTGAAGTTTTTGATGCAGTCACTGGCTTTTTATGTTCCAGAAAACATTTTGATCAGTCCCATCTTATCCCATTACTTTTTGCCATTTTCAATTTACATTGTCCTGGAGTGACTTTATATAGTGCTTCAAATTCCTAAAATGGCTGTTTTGGCAATTTTCTTTCTGTAAAACATAAATATATCTCATGAAAATAATTTCAGGAAGAACTTTTAAAATTAATAATGGCAAGATATATTTTAGTATACGATGAAAAATGAGTTGATGTTCATTTTCTGTGGTAAGAAGATCCGCTGTTGAAATAATAATCATTTAGATATTTTCGACATATGGAAGTGTTTTCAATTTAGAGTGAAATGTTAAAAAAAAAAAAGTAAAAAAAAAAAAAAGTGTAGTTGATCTTACTAATGTCCAAGTTAATAGCTTTAGGTTTAGGACAGGGCATAATGTATTTGTAATTCCAGCTTGCTGAGGTAAATGGCTTATTGCCTTCTCAGCTCTTGTCTTATAAGCACACTTAAATGTTTTGAAGATTAGTTTCCAATCTGATGTGTCAGTTGTCTGCAGTCACACAAACTGTAACTTCAAGGCATTTGAGATTAATCTCATCCATCAGTGTATCACTTCAGATAAACTTTCTTTTCACAAAAGATATAGGTTAGTTCTTAATGTCCTTATATTCTAATAGCGGTGTGAATGTAAGGTTGTGTTATTCTTTCACAGATCATTACCTTAAATCTAAATTGTTCGCTATGGTTTTGATTATGTATAGGAAAGCATCTGATTCAAATTATGCAGGAACTAAAATTCTGTGTAAGAGCTTAGAGTATTTTTTTGGAAGTAGAATTATTTACCAGGTTGCTTTCATAAATGAGAGAATTGAGTTGAAATCAAGATTTTAAATTTAAAAAGTGTTGTTGTTGTTGTTGTTTTTCCCCGCCAGGAAACAACTTCAAATCTGGCTTTGTTTTACTCAGTTTTATTTGGAAATAACTGAGATAAACTTGCGTGAATCTCATAAACCATTTCTTGAAGCATTCCTAATGAATGCATCTCAGTTTGCCAGGTGCAGTTATAGGAAGAAGCAAAAAGTCAAAACCTACTGGAATCTTGCTAAATAGGTCCAGGAAGAATATAAGCCTATCAGTGTCATTTCTGTTGGGCTCATTGAAACTACATTTGATTTTTGACAAATGTGAGTCATTTGTTTCATGTTTTTGAATGATAAAGTTTAAACAGTCTTTTCCCAAGGTGGTATAATGACAGACCTTCTGGTTAGTTACCTACTATATCAAAAAACACAATGTAAATGAAAACAAAACAAAAAAAAAGCAAAACAAAAAAAAATAGTATTTTTTATAGTGACAAATAAGTTCAACTTTCAAAGTCCTCTTTTTTTTTTCTTTTTTTTTTTTTTTCTGCCTCTTCTGCTAATTTTGGTGACTTAGAAACAAAGCCAAATGATGCCGCTTTCATTTTTTACTTTTGTTGATTTTTAGTATGCTGGCTTTTAAATGGCTTGCCTGTAAGGGGCTTTGATTTTTTTCCAACTGAAAAATTATCTTCCAGAAAATTCCTGAAGTTTTTGTAAAAAAATGACTATAGATTACTGTTGAAATGTATGCAGTGGCTGTTTTGGGGGCAGGAAGCCTACTTCATTTCCTAACAAGTAGTTTCTTGCAAACAGAACACTGTGGAAAGTTATTTATTGGCTTTAAAACTCATACTGTTTCTAACAAACTATGCAGTGCTGTGTTAGATTTTCCTCTAATATGCACATATGGAACATACTAGGTCTTTTATTGACTTTGCATAGTGTTTTGTACACAAGAAGATTGTAAAAGTCTGTGTTAAATCTGTAAACCCACATTTCTGAATCATGAACAGTATATAGGCCATAAATGGACATGATGTCCAAAAGGCAAACTTATTGGTAAAAATAAATAAATAAATTGTGAGGAGTAGAAACTGAAATTTCACCGTGAAGAACACGACCTGGCCCAATTCCTGCACCTGAGATTTGTAATGGCAGTCCTTCATCCTGTGGTAAAATATTACATGGATACTTTTCAGCATTGTGACACACTCCAAGGTAATTATGTGGGTTTGGGACAGTATTTAAAAAAGTATCTTTTGAATTCTGAAAGAGTAGATAAAAGCTTTTATTACTTACTTATGTTCAAAGATTCAAGTATCACTACTGATGATGGAAGGAAACCTAAAATAACCCTTAAGTATTCCCCCAAAGATCCAGGATTTAAAGCAGCTGAAAACTTGAATAACCTTCTTTTGTCAATGATGTAATTACTGTTGAAAAATGTCACTGCAGGTTTGTCCAAATATCTGATTTGTTTACTTAAAAAAAAAAAAAATCTTCTAAATGCAAGATCAGTTTCCTCACCAACATTTTACAAGAGAAAAATGTATGTTATGTCATAATTTGAAGTTATCAACTGAGTCTTTGGGGGATCAAAGTGAAAACTCAGCTCTGGTGCACAAAAATTTCCTGTTCCAGGCCTTTTTAAGTTGTTGCAGGTGCTACTGCCTGGAATATATCCAAAGAAACTAGCTTTTGTGTGAGTAAATTAGGAATACATTTTATGTCAGCTGTTATTTATCAATAGAAGAAAAAGCTCTGACTAATGAGAGGCAATCCCATTTAAAAGTTGCGTGACATAAAGTGTTGATTTTAAGTTGTTAGCTTTTCTTCAAATCATAAGCAACCACCTGGCTGGATACTGCATCCACTGTAATTGCAGTAACAATGCTCTGTGAGACGTAAGGCAATTCTCTATTTACATTTGCTGGAGGGGAAATCCTGTGAAACTAAGGCACTATACAGAGTAAATCAATAAAATTTGAGATCTGGGAGAAGGTAAGAGGAAGTGAATGGTTGGTTTGTTTTCCATGAGTCTTTTTTATTTTTATTTTTATTTTTTTATATTGCCTCCATGTAATCTAGTACTGGCAGTCATACAGGCTTGTTAATAAGGCATAATGAAGACTCAGATAGGGTTGATATGAAGAAATATATCACAGGAACAAACTGAAAAGATGGAGGTATAACTACATAAGCAAAGGAGCAGTGTTGCCATGAGAACACAGTGATATAAACTGCCATCAGTACACCCAAATTGGACAGTGTAAAACCATGAGAACAGTGAAGATCTGGAACAAATTCCCAAGACAGTTTTATCATTCCCTCCACTCCCACTTCACTCCTGCATTCCTTCCATTTGATATTATCCTGTCCTATTACAAATGTAAACTCTCCTCAGTATCGAAGGAGTGGGTTATCACTGCACTGTACCAGGTCAGTACTTATCCCAGGAGTTACCAGAAGCACACAGTGACTTTGACAGCTGACACCTGTTGTGGAGTTGGGCAAGTAAAATTGGTCAAGAGATTTAGGTGCCAGGAACCTAAATAGTTTGGTTGTCTGTTTGGAAGGACAGCCTAGACCTATCCCTGTATGTTGGAATACAGGTTACTTATAGATATCATTTGCTTCAGTAATAGCAGAGGCAAGTGCTTTCTAAGATGGACTGCAGACTAACACATTTACCTGATGTTGTTCATGAGATCTTCACAATGGCAGAATGACTGAGGAAAGCTGCTGGAGCTCAAACCCATACTATTTAGCATGATGTAGACCGTATCATTTGCAGCCACTGTTCCTCACCTTATTCCAAGTGCTCCTGTAGGCCACCAGTGTAGACATCAGCTGTAAAATGTCAGGAAGCTAATAGTCTCACAATATGTAGTACAATATCGATGTGACAAAACATTGTTCTTCAGAGCTGTGAAAGCTTATTTTGGTATGGGCAGATCCGAGATATCCAAACAGTGTTCTTTAAAAGTAATACAATTAAGGTAGCTGGGTGAAACACACAATCTCAACTGCATTGACAACTAGTTTTAGTCTAAGTTGAGCAATTATCCTTTTATAATGAGGTCTCTGACTAAGATTTCTTATTGAGAGGGTCAGAGAAGTTAGTTCCAAATTTATATCCCTAGAAAGATACAGGGCCTGTCAGAGAAGTCATCAAAGTTATTCAGAGTTCAGAAACAAAATAGTGTATTTCTGAGACATGCCTTTGGTTTAGGCCAAGTTGGCAAATCTGTCATTTTTATTTTAAAATTATCCTCTACTTCCACAAGAGTGTATAAAATGTCAGAAAAAAAAAACAAAAAAAAAAAACACCTAGTACCCTTCTAATTTTGTGCAAGAATATTTTTTGTTCCTGTTTTTCTCTTTTCACAAGTTCAAATGTGAACTGAAACTCTTCAGATTTCTAGTGCAGCTAACTTTCTAGCAAAGTCTGTAGCCATGAAACACACTTAATCTGTTTTAGCTAATACTAATAATGAGCTACTAGGGAAGACAGAGACATTTTCATCATGTGCATGAGTTTCATTTTATGCCAAGTATCAAAATCATCAATGCTTGCATAATTTCACTGGTTTTTTTTGTTTGTTTGTTTGCTTTTTTGTTTTCTAATTTTGTCAGTGTAGAAGTTCTTCTAATCCAAATTCATTGCACTTTGTAGCAGATGGTAAGAATTAAAGATCCTATACAGAACTTCTGTAACAACTATTCTTCCATTTCCTTTATTGGAGCTTGAAATTTTAAGGTTAAAAGGGGTAGTCATGTATACATTTTCATTATAACTCCAACGAATATTCAAGAAAGTGATTTTTTTTTTTTTCAGAAACTTGGCAAACAAACAAAACATCTTAAATAGATCTTTAAAAACAATCTTTAATTAAGCATTTTATTTAAGAGAATGTGTTTTCATTCCCTGAGGAAGTCAGATCATCCACCACCATACAATGTGAGAATCTTCTCCTCCCTGCCAAGATAATCTTTTATTTTACTTTGCCTTCCGCTTTCAATTACTTAATAACGTCTTTGGATTTATGCTAGAAAATTCTTTTGTAAGTTCCTAGGGGAAAAAAAAAAAAAAAAAAAAAAAAGACTACTTCCTCTTTGGAGTTTGTGGGAGGTTTTATTGAGTCAACTGAAGTCTGGTCTTCTGCTATTACTATTTGAATTTTGCAGGTATTTTGGATCTCTGTGTCTCCCTTAAAATAAGAAATAAATGTTGTTTTCTATTGCACTTCACTGGGAAAGAATAATGTAAAATTTCAGTACTGATCAGTGATGACTGTAATGGAACTTTACAAGGAAGAAAAAAAAAAATCTCTTGCTGGTACTTATGGCCTAAAAAGGCTATGCTATATACAGGACCTATGAAGTCCTCATAATCTCTGATTTTAACTTAACAGGAAGATTTCTTCCAAAATACATCTTTTGTTATTATTATTATTTTTAGCCTTTCTTCGTATTTAAATGTTTCTGTCCATAGAACTCTTGGTTTTTGGCAGAATTAGAATGCCATCTGATGGATGAAAATCAGTAAATATTTATATATGTTTATATATATTTATTATATTATATTATATTATTATATATAATATATATTATATTAATTATATTATATAATATTATATTATATATATTATTTTTATATTATAATTTATATATATTATATTATTATATTATAATATATATAATATATTATATATAATATAATATATATTATATATAATATATATTATATTATATTATATTATATTATATTATATTATATTATATTTATATATTTTATTTAAATATTTATACTCTGTTAGCATAAGCTTCAGAGGCAACATCCATATATTATTACCTGTCTCTTGGTAACTTCACTTCCCAGTGTTTGGGAACCAAACAAACTGGCTGTCATCCAGGACAGATTTAGGTTGCAAGGAAACTGCCTGAATCCCTGATTGTCAAGTGAGATTAAATAGTGGACAAAATTTGTTATGGAACAGATAACATTTTTGAAGAGCCAAAGTCAACATTTTTAGGGTAGCCAAATATTTTACATAGGTATCCTTGGAGGGGTAGAAAATTAATAATTTATACATTAAAAACACTATTTTGTAGTCTACCAAACGCAATTACAGAATATCTGTATCGCATTGATTTGCAAGGCAAACTCTCTATCAGTCTACACTTCCTCTTGCTTATAATGTCCATCTCGGTTCTGGTTGAAACACAAAACCAAGCACAGCAGGATAGTGCCTTACTAAGTGCAAAAATAGCATATTGGCTGGAGCAGCCTGCTGCTTTTGCATCTGTCAAGAAGAGCTAGAAAGGATAAATGATGATAGCAATAGGCCTCAGTTTTCATGAAACAAAGTTGACACATTGTCTGAGGAGCTTCCTAGGTTTCCCAAGATCTGGATTGTGGGAAAGAATAGTGAGATTCATCATTTTCTCAGCACAATAAGACCTTGTATCCTAAAGTTGTCTATCTCAGGAAGAAGATGTTCATATCTTTGCAGAACTAGGGAATGGTTTCTCCTTCTGACTCAGGAACATAGTGAAGAAAAGGTAGTTCTATATTAGCGTTCAGCAGGTTTAGAATATTTTTATCCCTTGACTCAAATAGAGTGATTTCTGATTCATTGACAGTGTAGCTTGGAAGGAAACAAGGTTTATAAGCATCTGGATACAGCAACTGGCTTTTCCTTTTCACATGCAACTGGTGGAGTCCAGCAAGTGCCACTTTGGCATTCTGCCATCTAATGGACAATTAGCTGAAAAATACTGGTTTTATCAGTTGTCATTAGGCATTCCTGAAGTCACCCACTGGAAAATAAGTGAATCTGTAAAGGTTAGGGGGAAGAGTTTTTATGGTTGGGAACTTTATGGAAAGTCAAATATAGGATGTTACACATAAATGAAACAGCTATGAAAGCAGGTTGCCTGCTCAATTCATCTGAATGTAAGGGGCAAGAGTACCTTTTCCTACTTATGTTTGTAACAATAACTCATTAATTTCCTTCCTCTTTACCCCCTATAGTACATTCGTGTCATGTATTTTGGATAGTATATGCAGAATTAGGTAGAAAAGTTTTCTGCATTTTTTAACTAACTGGATATATGTTCCAATATCCAATGTCTAAAGAACTTCACAGCTTACTCAGCAAGAGTAACTGGTCTTTCTGTAGCCTCTGTTTAAATCAGAATCCAAATAAGTCGCATTGATGCTCTCTAATGAATTTTGTTTACTTTTATCATCATTCTCCCTACTACATCAATGTTGAAAAAATGAAGAATAATATCAGTCACTAGAAAAGTATGCATCTGCTTTTTGTAATCATAACAAAGCATTTAGGGCGTGATCCAGAGATTCCTAGTTGTCTCATCCCAGCAGGGTGACTCACTTAGCTGGAGATAGGCTCCGTTTTGTTCAATGGACTGCCAAAAGGTTGTTCAAGAAAACTCTCATGTTGACTGGGGAGCTTCCCAGAAGTCAGGGTGCCCAGATGGAGTAGCATGTGCAAGACGAGGATACACATAAACGTTCTGATGCCTGTGCAGTGAATGTGTGTGTGTGTTTTTATTTTTTTTTTCCCCCTCCTCTACATAACAATTTTCCAGTGTAAAATGCACAATTTTTCTGAAAAAAAAGGGGGGGAGGGGGGAAGAGAGGGGGAAGCAGTTAGAAATACTTGTGTATCCCCATTTTTCTCCTTCTAATGAGGAAGATGTCACAGGTGGAAAAGTACCTTCTTTGGTAATTAGGAGGTAGACACCATACAAACAGATCCCAGTTCCTGTGAGCTGAAATTACTGTGGTTGGTGGAAATTTATCCTAGATCTGCCACTCGTTAGTGACCACCTTAATCTATAGGCTATTATACTCTGTGAGACTAGTACCAGCCTTCTGAAGGACAGTAAAGGTTGCATACTGGACTTAGTGCTATGCATTATTCAGCATTCATGCAATGGCTCCTCTAACTACACTGAAGTTATCTCCTAGGTACCTGAGAGTATGTAGGAAATTTTCCAGTTCAAAACTTATTTGCCAAAATTAGTTGGTTAAAAACAGTTTTTCCATGTCTTTGTCTCTAACACAGCTAAATAACTACCTACATTAGTAGGCATATCAAATATTTATTGTACTTTTATGCTTCTGGATACTTTTTTTTGTGAAAAAAAAAGAAGGCAAGAAAGATCTTTTCTTCCTATTTTCATTTTCTGTTTGTATCTTATTACAAAAGGCTTTTTAAGATATGAACATTAAGTTAGCTATCCATTTTTTAGGTACAAACATTAAGTTAGCTATCCATGACTGACAAACCGATGCTGTCTATAGCAGAGGTTCACAAGCTGTGCCTCAGCAAAGCAGCATGAACAAAGCTGCCTGAGGAGCCAATATTAAGAGATGTTCCTACCCCAGGACTAGAAGAAATAAAACAAACAAACAAACAAACAAAAACATTTGGAAAGGTTGGCTCAGGGTGAATTCTGTTCTACATTGTCAGCTAACCCTGCTTCAGCTGTGTCTTATTTGTGGTTAATTGGTTTACTCAAGAAACTGGAGTGAAAAGTTCTGTGGCTAACTTGCTCTGAATGCAAGAAATTGTAAAATGTAGAACCTGTTCATCTGTGCAGTTGTTACCTCTTCCTGTGCTTAATTATTTTTTCATTTTATTATTTCCATTTGTTTTTGATGATTTCTTCCTAGTTATAATTAAAATTGTTTTCAGTATGAACTACATATTTGGAAATATCCAGACTTGCCAATGTTTTACTTATTTAGCAATATGTTTTTCCCCTTTCTGCTTTTTCACTTAAGAATCTAGCTGCACATTAACCAGGGTAATTGAATATCTTTGATATCAAACTGTGAAAAAGTTGCAAAGACATTCATTCATCAGCCTTTGTCAACACTCCAGATCATAAGCGAACGGCCTGAATGAAAAAGTTGTTGATTTACAACTGAAAGGACAGCCTTCAACACACTGGATTGCTAGCTAGGCTTCTAAAAAGCTGTTAATTGAAATTATAGATTGTGGCAATGATAAAAATCTTTTGCAGAATGATCAGACGTGTATAATACAAATTTTTAATTTGAATTATCCTTGCTAGTCTAATCATTACGTTTTTATTTTCCCCTTTCCAAAAGCAACTTTTGGAAATCTCTTAAATTCAGCATTTAAGAGATTTCAGAACATGAAAACTATTGAATAACACTGACTTTTTTGAAACTAATATAGAACAAGGCCCTGTGGTATAGGGGTGCTTATGATAGGTAATGTGATGATGTGTGATTAAATCCTGTGGCCAGCTTTGAAAATACCATTTTAGCTGAGAAGTAATTATAAATGGAAATCTGTTATGACTGTTGTGTGGGTAACTCATTTATGCTTAGTAAAGTGTAAAACTGGAATCTCTATTTATAAAGCTGTTGTTTAAGCTTCCCTTTTGTTCTGCCTTTGATTTAATTCAGTCTATTCAAGTTTTGCTCAAACAGCAGGTTTGGTCATTAGTAAATAACACAGAAATAGCGTAGCTTTTTGATCTCTTCAGTCCTTACGAACAATGTGGCTATAGGCATGTGTAATATAAATATTTCGTAAGTGCAAATAATTAAAAGATTTTGGATGATAGACATGTTGAAACTAGCAGTATTTTTCAGACCTTCAGTTCCTGTTGGATGACATAGGACAAATAAGCAAGAAAAGCCTCAAATCATCTCAAAATTTACAACACATTTGTTTTTAATAGCAGTTATAAAAATGACTGTGTTTTTAAATCCCATTACTTCCCTGGGCCAAAAAACATTGCGTTCTTATTGATTTGCATAATTACGAAATAAGTAGAGATTTTTAAACTTCATTTATGGATTGTCCTTTTGCATCACAAAGTATGAAAATTGACAAGATGCATCAGAGCTCTAGTTTTATTTAGAATGTGCTGCTGTTTGTTTTCATATTACTGAGTTGATCTGGAAAACAAACAAACAACACACTATTTTGAATGAATGAATTTTGTTACTTTTCTGATTTTTAGATTGTTAGGTCAAATTCTGTGCTATGAGGCTGACACAAGTCAGAGAACAAATTCCGTCTTCCTTTACTTACTTCTATCTTTCTCAATTCTGAAGAACCAAATAAAGATATCAGTGACTTCTGGCATGGACTCCATCTCCAAAGAACAAATCAGTAAAACGTCCCTGATCCTCGGGAAGTGTAATTGTTAGTGACTGTTTAACTCTGAAGATAAAACAATACATATATATATATAATATACATATTTATTACATTTATATTATGTATATGTATATTACTTGAAAACAGTATAGCTAGTCCATTTTATTATCCAAATCTATTGTCTTTTCTACAATTTTGTACAAAAAAATTGCAGTGGGAAAATAGTCTCTTAACTGAGGTCCCCTTTGGTTTCCTCTTCAATTCTGCAACTTATGTGAAGAGGGGAAGATGTTTCTCTGACCACTTAGAGCTAGTTCTCTTCCTAAGCTTTGAGCTCATATACACAAATTTTGCAAGGAGCTCTCAAAGGTCCTTTCAGAGACTGACAGCATCCTGGTCACTTCCATATGCAAAATAGAGAGCAGAGAAACAAACACAATGAGGTTGGCCAAATTACTCAAGAGGAGGAAAATCAGCAGAATTAGGCCCCCACATTCCAAGTCTCACTACCCTTTCATCAGAAAGCCAGAAATAGACACAGAGTTGTTGTCTTTTGTGTCTCTAACATCACTCTGAGCCTGAGAGCTTCATCTCCCAAGAGCTTGGATTGTTTCTGTTTGCACAATTTCAAAGCTTCGTATGGTGTATTTTTTTTTTTTAAGAGTATTAGGTACCTCACTTCACACTACTTCTACTATTTTCTCCCAGTGATTATTTGTACAAATATAACCAGGCATTTCTGCTGTCTCTGTGTATGGGTACTCACTCTTCCATGGTTTCGTAATTAGCTGTATCAGAAAGCTGGCCTGCTTGAAGGAGAGTGCAGAGTAACAAGAATGGAAGTTGACTGCTTGTTACAGCTTACTCAGCCATCTCACTAGTGACAGCGTGGGAGAAGAGAAGGCAAGAGGCCAGACTATCCTTTTCAGCTGCAGCCCACACTGAAGTTTTGCCTAAATAAGTCAGAAAGCCATAGTCTAAGAAAGCAATTGACAAGTTTTACTTGAGATATAAGATATATATAAGATTTAAGATAGAGAAGAGAGAGATTTACTTGTTGATTAACAATTCTGGGTAAAGTGCCTGGCACTGCTTCCTCATGTTAATAATGTACCTCCCAAGCAATCTTAATTTTCATGCTTCTTTAGCCCTTCTAGGTTACTCTAATGATATTCAGTACTTTAAATCTGTAATTTTATCTCTCTGCTTTTGTAGAGAACTTCATCCCTGCTGTTTGATTTGCTTTGGTTTTAAACTGAGGGGTGAAGAAGTCCAGGCTGAAGGTGTGAGCCTTCTACCTGATGCAGAGAACAGATGGGCCTGAGATGTGTCACAATTCGTGCAGAAGCAAATGCTGGTCCCAGTCCTGCCCTTTTGGAGGCTTGGGAGCCTGCACAGGCAAATTTCATACTTGCAGTATATGTACACATCATTGACTCTTGCTGACAGCTTCAGTCAGCTGGCACAAGAAGCTTTATAACCAGAGGCAACTTTTGATTATCCATAACTTGGATGATTTCACATTCTGGAAATAAAGATCTACAGCTTAAACTTGGCACAGGTCTCCGTGGAAAACCAGCAAAGCAAAGGAACAGCAGAAGGTGATGGAAGTTCAGGCAAGGTAGACAAGGAGACACCCAGGCGCATCACAGCTAGTTCTAGTTATCTGTTCTGTCCAAATCTCACAAGCCTGTTTAAGTACATTACATTGTTCTTCCAGTAGGATTTAGTGAGAAAGGTAGTTTCAAAGCCAAGCTACTGCTCCTGATAGGCCAGGGTATGTCACTTAGAAAAAAAAGTATGGTATTGCTGTTTGAGACCTCAGTATTTGGGCAGAGTCCAGTTATGGTTTTGCTTACAGTTTAAGTTTGTAAATGTAATGGCTGTGATAAAAACTTTTGCCTTTTATCTTGCTGTGGTCTGTTACCATTTTGTTCCTTGTCATCCATTATCACATTAGAGAGACAGGTTTATTGAATACTTTATCAGATGATAGACAAGCATTTAGTTAGTTTTATGTTGATGATGAAGAATATAGTGATTTTTTCTCTTCTTTGGTATCTGTTAACTTTGCAGAATCTTACCTAGGCAATTAAGTCCAGCAGGATTCTGTGCAAGCAATCTGATGGCTCAATAAGAAATTTTCCATTATTACTCTAAAGAAGCTTTCTTCCAGAAAAGATCAATTAAGTGCATTTCTGTGGACCCCTGCCATACTGCAGCAGTATGAGTACATGCTCATGAAAGATGAAAAGTATTGTTGCATCTTGACTTCATATATGAAAAGCATTACTACAGTCTCTTATTACTTCATGTTTGGAGATTGCTCACTTTTTTATTTTTCATTTTTTATTTTTTTATTAAATATAGACTTGGATTATCACTTGCTTTTGTCTTCAACTACTCCTACTTAATCCTCTTGTCAAAGCCCAAAGTTCCTGCGGGAATCCAGTGACAGATGATGTAAATGACATTGCAAAGTTGGTAAGTAGCTTTTATTTTAAATTATTCTTTATGTTAAACAATAATCACTGGATAATGGCCTTACATTTTTAAGGAAAGTTAACAAATCTAGATTAGAACTAGAGAAATACTTAAAAAAAAAATCCATTAACATCTGTCACTTGATCAAAACCAAAACCTTTATTGCAGAGAATGGAAAATAGTTTCAGTGTGTATAACAGGTGATTTCTTTGACCAATTTAGAATATATATATGTATGTGTTTTGTTGTCTCCAAACTCCCATAAAAACTGTCAAAAGTTTTGATTCCTCACACATTCTTTGGGAACAGACTGTTTCCCATGTAGATGAAAGACTGCTGCCTTTGTGTTGTTGACATGTAGGGAGTAGACTGATGACAAACAAAATGAAAATGAAACACAAGTCTCTACCTTAGTTTTATGGGAAACTTGTGCCATATATAAAAAATAATGTGATATTAAATATCTTTGTGGCAATCAAAGCAATAATGACTGAACAACTCTCATAAT
This sequence comes from Anser anser, assembly GCF_964211835.1. Taxonomy (NCBI): domain Eukaryota; kingdom Metazoa; phylum Chordata; class Aves; order Anseriformes; family Anatidae; genus Anser; species Anser anser. Next base: position 50,714,198 of record NC_139720.1, read on the forward strand.
CTTAGGTGTGAGTAGGCTACAAAGAATATTCTATATTTCTGTTTCCACTTGCATTGTCATACCAAGAAGTTTAAATCTGAAGGATTGACAGCTGCCTCTGTAAATCAACTTAAGTACATTTTAACTGTTACTTAGCTGAACACTGCATTCACCTGAAAAACTGCATCTTCATGTGTGAAGTCAGTTGGTGTTTAACTCCACTGAAGTCATTGATTATGTTGACTTACAGTACCACAGGATCTAGCACCAGTGTTTTTAAGAAATATTATGTACTGAACATTTAAAAAGCATACCTGCACTTACATATTGTCTTCAGCTGAAAATTATGGCTGTGTTGTGGAGAAACAGTTTCAAGACTGGAGTTTGTGCTATCAGACACTTAATTTGGAGTCCCTTGCATTTGCTGCCAGTGCAATGTTCTTAACTTGTTTTCTTTGGGCGTTGTTATATGCATTGGCACATAGTGCAAATCTCTGGGAGTCCTCTATAGTCCTTCTCAAATGCTTACTGCTTCACATTAGTCCCTTTAGGCATAAGTCTGAAGTATTGGCATGTTTTTTCAAGATAATATTTCATCTCCTGAAAGAGTATTAAGCTTTGATTTAAAACTGTTGAAAGCATGACAGAACAACAAAAATCCTGTGAGGGCTGATGAAATTGTCTGGGACAAGGTTAGCAATAACTTTTTGTCAATTATATATCCATAGAACACATGATTTCACTTTCCCTTTAGTACAATTTAAACTTCAAGTATGTATAAATACAGATAACAAAAATTTGTCTGCAGCTTGAGCAATCACACTTTCCTTTTATGATATATTATGACATACACCTAATACTACAAAAATCAAGTTTTTTTTTTGTTTTGACTGTGATTTTTCCATATCATATTCCTGCATCTTCCTCCTGTCTAGTCCAGCAACTGCAGTTCTTGCAAATACCCCTGCAGTGCTGTTTCCATACCCCCACCCTCCTTCACACCTTCTTGCCTCTCTCCATATACAACTTTATTGCTAGTTCCCTCCCATGGCCACTGGGCATGAGGCCTACCTGGGCAATGTTCTGAGCTCCTACCAGGTTCATATCCCCTTTTACTTGGGCTGCTGGCTGAAAGGAAGAAGTTCACATGCCGAATGTTTTGGTGCATGTGCACTGCTTGTCCTGGAAGAAAAACCCCGCCTACTGTCTGGCTTGCACTGCCCTTCTGATGCTGCCAAGGCTGAGCAGAATGCAGCTGGGCTGACCTCTGCCACTCCTCAGTGAAGATGCAGTACTGTTGTTCTCCTGACTTACCTATATGCCTTTCATATCTCTTTATAGAATGCAAAATTTTGGTGAAGTTAGCTAAAAGCTTCAAAGATATTTTGGGTGTCAGAAATAACAGACAGATGCAGAGAATGCCAAGGCTGAACGCCAGACACCTGAGTTCTCTTTGTTTTAAACTTGTGTTTGAAAATGTTTTGATGAGACTCTGTTTCCCTGTTTTGTCTGTGTATATTAATATTTGCATGGATTTTTTTTTTTTTTTTTGTGCAGAAATAATTTCTATAAAGCCTGAACTGAAGAGATAGTGTGGAAATAACTGTAGGATCTTAAATTTAGCACAAGAACTCTTGGTTTTAATTAGACTGACTAGTTTTATAAGAGAAGCAGAAACTCACAGAGAATGCTGACTAACCATATTATCTAGCTGAAAAGCACACTGTTATTCCTAATACTGTTAAAACTATATTTGATATATATTTGTTATCAAATTTTTGGCAGAAAATCATGGCTGCATCATGAAGCTTTCATCACTGAAAGCAACAATGTCTACCTGAACTCCTAAATGATCTTTTCTTCCCATCCCACTTCTATTAGTCTTAGGAAGTGTCTACATAAACCACTGTGTGCGCGCTGTGGAATGGTTCCTGAATCACTTTAAAAAAAAAAAATTCTAGCCTAGGTGCTGGCATTCTCAACATGGCTATGTACATTTGGTATGGGTAAACGTCTGTAGTTCTTCTAATACCTGGAGCAGACCACTGATAATTGTAGCATTTCTGCATAGCACTGTATTTTACTATATTAGCATATCTGGATTAATTAAAGAGAAACGTTTTCAGAATGGATGGATAGCAATAGATTTGGAAACAGGTTTTCAAGAAGTATTTGTTTTGTATTTATGATTTTTTTAATGTTATATGGAGTATATCCTTAGTATATACCATATGGGCTCCAACATGTTTGCTTAAAAATTTAGTTCAGGCACGGCCTATGACTCTTGTAAATTACTATAAATATTTTCTACCACATCTGCATTTTGAAACAAAATATGCTGATTGAATTGAGAAATGATATTCTGAAGATTTAAGTCTTCAGCGTTAGACATAGCCTCCATAGGTGACTGAGTTCTTTATAGGTCTTTATAGATCTATTTCTTCACTGATCCAAAGAGTTTATGCCAGTAGAATATTGTGTTTTTAATCACTTTCTTCCCCTTTCACACTGAGAACAAAGTGTAGGGCTTCCCAGAAGGAGCTGGGGATTTCACAGAAGCTAATATTATTGTATGTACTGTTACTGCCCATAGTTATTGTGATGTTATTATACAAAGGCTTTTAGTAGATCTTTATCATGCTTGCTGAGAGCAATATGGCAGTCATTTCTACAGGCTTTATTCTTGGCCACACTGGCATATTCTCTGGACTCTTTTGTTCAAAGTCATGTGTCTAGTTCAGTATCTGTGTGAGATAACTTACTGTTCAGCAGTAATACTCAGGTACCATCATTTATCTTAGGATGTTGGCCTGTCTTCCTCACAAACATTCAGACATCAGCTTAGATTCTGTATGGACTGAATCTTCCACATGGGAGGGTTATGAGCTCTTCATCTCCCCCAAATGTTATCCTTTCCTGGGCCTTTTTCTTCTCACTGTAAAGTAATAACACTCTATCTCCCCAGCTATTCAGGTCTATAATAAAGGTGTCCATTTTGGCTCTTGCCACTTCTCAAATGCTTATTAAGTTCACTTCTAATGCCTTTTTTTTTTTTTTCCCGTCATAAAAGGAAAAAATTGTTTATGTATCTTTCTGTATATACAAAAACATCTTTCTTCCAGATTCTTTAGTGAATTAAAATCCAGTCTACTGAAAAGTCTTTTTCTGGCTTCAGCCTCTATAATTTTGCCCTCTGTCTGTTCATCATGCTGTTCTGACAATATATCTTCTACTTATTTCCCTCAAGCTGTTTATCTTTTGTTTTATGATCAATGGCAAGCTTCTTGGTTTGTCTTCAAAGGCACTATTTACACTGCCTGTGAAGTTGTAACACATTCCAGCTTTGCACACTTGTTGTAGCATCTCCTAAATATTTCCTGGTTTCTTGTGGCTGTGTTCTGTTAAACTATTGTATTCCAGGAACATGAGAAGAACATTCCCCAGTCAACACTTTCTGTGAATATAAATCAGGCATGTCTGCTAAGCCAATGCTGGTGGAGAATAAATAAGACACACTGTGCAGTGACTGAAAATGTGGTTCATTAGCTTAATCAACTTTATGTTGAATAAGAAACTCAGGACAGATGTATGGTGTAACTTGCTTTCAGTGGTGTTAAACTGTATTTTCACTAGCATCATACTAGACTCTTAGCAAAAGCTATAATCAGAAAGGAGGAAGAGATTTGATAAAATTAAGGTTTCTGAATATTAACAAACTGAAGACCAAAACAGACTATTAATACAAAAATTGCTTGTAGTATTTTCTGTAAGATTACATTTATTGAAATCTTTATAATATATTTTTGTAGTATGTAGAAGGTGTCCTAAATAAAATCATTTTAAGAAGAAAAGAACAATTCAACAATCTTTTTATTTTTAAATAGAAAGAACTTTAAAAGAACATAGTTTCATACCTATAGAGAATTAAGGTATTTAGAGAGTATTCATTCTGCATCACTAATCATTTGAACTGCTGCCTCTTTTTTAATGAAGGTGTCTGGAGGAAAACACATTACTTGATGAACAAATGTTCTGTATTATAAAACTGTAATTGCAACACCTGTCGGTAAATTACACCTGTAAATAAACACCTGTCCTCATTGTTCTTTTCAGCATAGTAAGTCAGCATAAAGCTATGGTACTACATTACTGTAATTGTGGCTTTGATTTTGCATAAGAATTAAGCAGTTGTTCAGTGTATAGTGTATATGTTTGTTAAATATGAATATCAAGCCTAAATATAAGTAGAATTTTTACTGAGCTATGGAGCGCATATACAGCGTACCTACGTATTACGGGTTCATTCATTAACAATATTTAAAGTATTCACCTCTTATTCTGTGATCTACTTCTCTAAAATATTTTCTTTTTCTTCTGAATTTTGGCAGCCCAAACAATACTCAGCATTAACTAACCAGACTGTTCAAGATGTTGTTTCAAACACCTTGCTTTCACATTGCATCTTTGCTGGAAATGTGTACTTTACACTCTGCAACATTTATTTTTAAATGAATCCAACTCTACTGAGTGAAGGGGTTAAAAAAAAAAAAGAAAAAAGAAAAAAAAAAAGGGGATCCAGTGTTTTTATCCTGTGCAGATAATCTGCCGCTATGGATGTAAGAAGTATGAACGGAAATCGTTAACATGTTGTCTTAAGCCAAATGATAAAGATTTAATTAACTGCTTCATTAGTAGATGAGGTAAAGTAGATTGCAGAGATGATGGACAGAAAGTGGAAGCTCCTGCAGAAAAAGAAAAGCTGAGGATGCAAAGAGGGAAGAAGCAGATGTATTCAAGATGGGAAAAAAAATGGGAATGATGATGAGAGAAATGAGAGAAATGGAAAAAGAAAGTAAGTTTTTCCATCATGTGCCTCTGAATAAAGAAGGAATCATTTACAACAGCAAATGGTAATATTTACTGTAGACTTACTTTATCGTTGATCTCCATATAAAAAATAGTGATATTTAAGCTTGTTTCCATAAAATTTCCAAGAGCAGTAACCCTCATATCAAAGCGCTTGACTGCAGACATAGGTTACCTCTCCTCTGTTCTGCTGTTGTGGTGAAAGAGTAGTTTATGGAACTGAAACCACTTTTACATCTTTTTTTATCTCCCCATCTATGTTTTCATGAGCATATTTCAAAAAGTATATTTGGGTTATGCAATGTTAACAGTGCTGTATTAAATACTCAAACCTCTGTATGTCAAAAGGAATCTTACATTCCCCAGTTTGAGATTTTGTTACACCTAGGAATATAGAACTTAATATTGCTTTTATATGAATTTAAAGACTTAAGTTCCCTGTTCTTCATGTCTGGAAAGAATATTTTGTTCTCAGAGCCTGATAAAATTTCTACAACTATACCAACCACTAAATCAGAGAAATTTGGTGGACACTTTAATTGCAGTGTAGGGTTATTTTTGTTGTACATGTTACTTTCCAAGACTATCATAAAAAATGTTACTCTTTTATAAAACAAGGAAGATTATGCAGGCAGGTGTTTTGTTACCCCCCAGATTTGTCACTGTACTTTAGGCCTTGTGTAAGGGAACTGAAAGGCTGTTCCAGAGCTCAGGAAGTTTCAAGGACAGTCATGTTTCATCCTCCTTTGCTCAGACAGCTCACAGCCCTTTTGTCCATTGTGCTGTTCCTTGTTGGGAACTGCAGCAGCCAGCCACCTTGCTCAGAGCTGGTACGCAGAATACTTTCAGGCTTTGTGCACAGGTGCAAAACATGTGTACAGCCATGTTTGACCCTTTTTTGGCCCATACTGTCATTCCTGCATAAGGATAATTCCACAGTTAAAAAGCAAGTGGTTAGTTTTGGATTGGTGGTTGGCCTTCAACAAAATATCAAGATTCATTTCAGGAAAGCAAGACAGCTGAAATGCACAGCTTTAGTTCATACATGTTCTTCACTCTTACATCAGGGGCTCTACCCTGTTTGCTGTGAGTGAATTGGGAAGTCAAACTGGTACTCAAATTTAACTCCCTCACTTTGACTAAGCTCTCATCTTTTACCATCAGCAGAGCATCTCGCATGTGGAGTTCAATCAATAAAACTTTAACAAGTTGTTATGTCTTGAGGTAGGGCATGTACTTTGTGTTTGACACCTTCCCCCCTCACTGATCTTCATTTTTAATAATAAGTTCAAAAATATCTTTTCTGATTCACAGTCTGTCAAGAAAAAAAATATCTGAGACTGAGCTCTGTTCTCCAGCTTTGTTTGAGGAGCTGTAAGAGCTCTTGGGCAGTTACATTTTTTAGCTATGCACGAAAAAGTGCTTGACAGGCTCTGATGCCAGTAAAGTAGATTGTATACATAATGCATATCAATTCTTGTAGTGTTCATTGATTTGGAACAAATTTAATCTTCCAGTGACCTTTCTTAAAGAACAGTAGTTTTGCTGACATTGCTAAGTACTGAATCCCACTAGAGTGAGTAGGGGAAACTTTGCACATAGAGTAGCATCTTCATTATCTTTGCTGGTTGAAGTGCTGCTAATCCTACCTCTCTAGGCAAGCAAAGGAAGCTGGAAAGAAACTGCATTATCTATTAATGTATTATAATGTCAGGGTGGTTTTAGAGCAAGAAAAAAAGTGTGGATAAGAATTTAGAATAAATCAGAGAGTTTCAAGATGCTCTAAAGAAAGAACAAATGCATTGCAATAATTTTCACTATTTTTAGTATCTTGAATCAATTCCTCAAAACTCCAGGTAAACAGAATTTGAAGTAGAGATTTTTAGTGGCACTTCTGCAGCTGCTGCTTTGGGAATGTGTGGTTATAAAAATTAAAAAAAATAAATAAATTGATCTATGGAAACGAATTAATGATGGTTATTTGTATAAAACCTGTTTTTTTATTACTGTGGGAGAAAGCTAGAGGTCATTGAACTGAGGGACTGTGTTTCAGTCCATGGTGTAAAAGAAAATAAAAAATGCTTGGAAGTTGCTAGTGACTGACATAAGTATTATCCTTGATCGTTTCTTGAACCTGAACATTTTGAAATTGTTGTTTCAATTTTTAATTGAAACTAAATTTTAATTAACAATAAAACATTCTGTTGTGTCAAACAAAATATTACCTAAAAACTGCACAAAAAGAAAAAAATCACTTTGCTGGTTGCTATAGCAGCAGAAGCAGAAACAGACATGACAGATTGATCTTTAACCCAAAGAAGCAGAAATGCTTTGCTGAACAAAGTGTACATTCTACTTCAAAAAGGGAATTATGTATATGCTTGACATGTTTTGTCTAAATGGATTTCAAATAAGGATGAGAAGTATCCATTGAACCTTTAACCAATACAAATGAGAATAGATTTGCTGTTTCACTAAGTATCATGGTACTGGTAGACCTTTTGGACAAGGTTTTTCAAGAGACTGTGGATCGTGGCAGCATATCCCCAGTCAGCACATTCCTCATATGATAGCTTATCAAGCATATCTCAGAGTAGTGTTGGAACCCATCTGTAGGAGATTGCATTTTATAGTTCAGTAAGACTTCTTCCTCCACTCCTTGTCCTTGCTTCAGAGTACCCCATACTTGCCCACAGTGGTAGAGTTGTGTTCAGCTGATGTGTGCAGAAGCCTTCCTTTGCCCCAGGACATTTCTGTGATATGATTATATTGCTCACTGTTAGTAGGAGGCACAGCTTCAAAGTTAAATTTGTGCTTAAGTGTTTTTCTGTGGGCATAAGGTGGGCAGGTATTTTGTTAGGTTCAAATGCCTGCTTGACTTGAAAGTTACTTGAAGGAAAAGGGCTTAGTTAAAGACTACTGGGCATACCTGTTTGGAGAAGTTCAGGTTACATACAAATTGCCACACAAATTTTCCCAACAGTTGAAGACATACCATTAAAAGATGTAAATGCACTGGAATTTCTGCAGTAGTGAATAACCTCAGACCATCACTTCTCACCGCATTAGTGATTTTAGTTCTTCTGGGCAGTGTTGAACATGATCAGATTGGATCTGGGAAAGGTAGGGAGGTGTGGGAAGATACTTCTCTCCTGAGCAAATAAGATTTAGTAGCAGTTTTATAGGAAACAGTATGCAAGTTTTTACAGCTTGTAGGTTACACAAATCTGTGTTGAATATTTGATGGATTCTGTTGAATACAAAACAATGGAATGTGATGGAAAATGTCTTAATTTCCGTAGTTGGTAATAACATTTTTATCATCTATTTATTGTAGGTTGGAAATCTGCCAAATGATTATATGATAACCCTTAAATATGTCCCGAAGATGGATAGCTTGGTAAGTACAATCACTTCATGATAATTCCAATAAAACAGCCCACTAGAACCTGTGGTGGTGATAATATTTTTAGCTAGTCCTATGGCTTAATAAGTTACAGTTGAAGGATGGTTGTTCCACTTTTGCAAGTATTCATTTAAAAGACAGGAATATTTAGTGGTTCCTGAAGTCACTTAAAAACTTGTTAATTACAAGAATCCTGCAAAAATATTTCTTCATATTCCATTTTTTATCATTTTCTCTGGAAAAAAAATAAATACACCTAACTATGGTATTATTTCATTATGCCAATTGAATTATTTTTTTTTTCTTAAACAAGTAGTTTCTTATGAATTGTACTTTGGAATATATCCTAAAATATCATTCTAGTTTAAGCTTGTAGAAATTGTGTTAAAGTACAGCAAATGGACTAGACAATGAAGAGAAGCCCAAGTTCAGCAAATAACAGTGTCAGTAACTAAACAAACAGACAAAAAGTGAGGAGGTTATTTCATTCAAACATGCTGTGTATTGTTCTTTCTATATAACTCCATATTTAATACATAATGATGCTTTTAAGTAAACACCTTCTGCCTTCTTTAAAATTTTATAGCCTTTTGTATTAAAAACTTTTTCATACTATCTTATTGCATGTTCTACTAAATAATTTTTCCCTAATTTTTGAAATATTTATTAAAAGGATGGGTTGAAAATGCTCTCTTGGTTGTTGCATGCAGTGGAAAAAAAATGGAGAGAAGAAAAAAAGAAGTTGAACATAGAAATTCTGCTGAATGCATATTCCTTAAACTTTACTCCTTTGGCAGGAAAATTCAGCAGAACAAATTCTATGGAAGTCATGTACAGTAGGTCCTATATAATACAGTTAAAACTAATGAAAAAATAATTAATTGCTCAAAACAGCCACTACCCAGTAAGACCAGCTGCCACCATCCCCTGGTTGCAGTGCATTTTGCAATTCAACCATTTCAATGCCTGCTGTGATGAGCATTGGCAGAGAGCAGCCATAGCCTGGGTTCTGCTCCCCACTCAGGGACAAGCACTGCAGCTGCCCGGTGTGGGCTGGGCTGTGTTCTCTCTGCTGCTCTCTTGGGAAGTGTTTATGTTGTGGATGAAGAAGACCAGGGAGCCAGCTTGAGCAGTGGACTCCCAGTTGTTCTCACTGCTTAACTCTTACCTCCCTCTGTGGTTCAGTTTTGGCTGCCAGTAAGCAGTTTCTTCTTCTATAGTTTAAATGCAATGTCATTTTGCTGCATCACATCCAGAAACCTAGATCCAGTTTACATTTATGATGTGTAGCCAAGAATTAAATAGGAAGAAGAGAAGTTTAGAGCCGGGATTTCCATATTCACTCTGCTTGTACACGACATTCAGTAGTGGTGAGGGAAGGTGCAGCTCTTGGCTGCATGCCTTCCCAGGAGGAAGTATTCAGCGGTATTCACGTCCTGCTCTGCCAAATTCCTCTCTGGGGATTTCAGGTTGTGTACCACAGCACATACCACAGCAAGGGCTGGCTGAATACGTAGGTTTTGCTCTGGGATCTAAAAGGTCCCTGCAAGCTGAGAAACCTAGGGCTTTGCATAAGGCAAACACCTTTTGTTCAGTTTTGAAAAAACTGAAACAGCACTTTGCAGTTTTTTTTTTTTTTTTTCTCAATAGATTTCAATCTTAAATGCGTGCACAAAGTAAGAAATGTACCCAAGGTAGCAAATCTAGAATGTAAATGACTAAAGGTAGGAAGGCAGAGTGAATGCAAAGCAGATGGAAAGCCAGTGTAGTGCATGTAACAGGAACAGACTGACCTGATCCATTAAACAGAATTGTTGTTGCATTATGCACTAGCTCAAGGCACTTGAGTGGTGTTAAAAGTAGTCTCAAATAGAGCGAAGTGTGTAGTTTAACCTGAAGGTTAAAAGGCAAAGATGACAGCAGCAGGGGCTAAATTCAAAAGGAGAGATAAACTCCAAACTTTTAGATAAATGTAGAAGGAAAAAAATAAATGATGAGTACCTGCAAATACAGAGGAAGTCAGGTTTGTAAGTACTCCAAGATATAATTCCTAGTCCAAATTTACACACACATAAAAAGAGCAGAGTCAAACCTCTGTTTCTCTTTGACAAACAATGTCAGGCTTGTCAGTTTTAACAGTTTCATCCCTGTGTTTGGTAGCTATTGAGAAAGCACGAGAATGCATGTCTTGATATTACTGAAAAGAAAGCTTAAAGCTCCCATGAAATACAGCTTTGTAGGTCAAAACAGTTCAGCCAGATATTCCCATGCACTTGCTAAACCACAGGAGCAGCAAAACAGGATCCTTGCTGAAATCGCTCCATGCTCCTCTTGCACACTAGAAGCAATTAGCTTTTACTCATCTCTGCCACAGTAGAATTTATATCCACAAAACCTCAGATAAAGTTTCCAGGTTTGCAGCTCAGAGTAGCTACACCAAAGCAAAATAAAACTTGTTTTCTGTCTCCTGATGGGAGATGGCACAATGCATGCTGCTTGAATGGAGTACATTTCAACAAACCATCTCTGATTTTTGATTCTGCCTCTCTCCTCCTGTTGTAGTGCTTGAAGGAGAAAAGGGAAGCAGAGAATCAAGCCAAACACTATCCATTGCACATTTTGTTTCATTCCTTTTAAGCTGCTGATATAACTACAGAAAACTTGTTAGTAGTGTGTGAGAAGGTTGTACACAAAAAAGAAACCCAAGGTGGAGCTAAACAGTGTGTTTCCTTTCAGTTCTCTAAGCATGGAAGCCTAGTGATCTGGTTGGTCTTTGAAAGTATGGATGTTTCTTCCTCATCAAAGACACATACAGATCATGGCAGAACAGCTCTGTTACTTAGAAAGTCATTTGTCTCCAGGTAATGATATTGATAGTAGTAAATACATTTTTTAGAATAAAGAATATGCATGCAGATTTATTGCAGAAATTGACCCAAATGAGATTAAGCAGGTACAATGACAGAATTTTCCCTTGTGCTGCAGGAAGAGGAATGAATGGTCTCATTGGATGCTGCCCAGGAGGGTTGTGGAGTCTCCTTCTCTGGAGACATTCAAAACATGCCTGGACACGTTCCTGTGTGACATGACTTAGGTGTTCCTGCTCCGACAGGGGGATTGGACTAGATGATCTTTCAAGGTCCCTTCCAATCCCTAACATTCTGTGATTCTGTGATTCTGTGAAATCACAGAACATTCAAAACAATTTTAGTAATACTGAGGGTACATCTTCCTTAGGGGTTGCTAAGCCAAAATCTTCATAGCTGGCAGGCCTGAATGATCATTTGACATTTTCTCCAATTGAAAAAATAGCTCCATATATGGAATAAATTTCCATAACATTTATTGTGAATAATGCAATATTTATTGGGAAGAGATTTCCATATACATGTTGCGATGTGACTAACACATAACCTGCATTTCTACTGACCATGCTGGGTTAGGGTGGTTTCTTTATTTTCTTTGTTGTTTTGGTTTTGGTTTTGGTTCTTGTTTTGTTTTTTTTTTTTTTTTTTTTTTTTCCTGGGGAGAGTGGAACTGGGTGGCTTTTTTTATTTAGTTAACTATTGTTACATAAATCCAAGTAGAAGAAGTTAAAGACTCCCTATAAGGTGGCAAAATGAATGACCAGGTTATAATCGTGTGGACAGCTGTATAAACTTTATCTGCAATCTAGCTGCACAGGAATCAGTTAAAGTGTTTGAACTCTATTCCAGTGGCACGGATGTGGCAGATACCATGACAGATTGTGTTAAACTCTTTTATTGTCAAGAACACAGGAAAAGAAAGACTTTTAGGTATAGAACCTATTCTTAGGAATGGCATTTAGTGAAAACACTAAGAGGAGTTAACTGAGCTAACTAGTTCAGAGGTCGATAAAGGCACACATGGATTTCCATAGCAAAACATCTATGGAATTATTCTTCAGAAGAGATTTAAATCAAGAATCTTTGGAGTTAACTGAGTCATGTAGGGTAACAATGATACAATGAAAATTGAGTATGGTTTTTAAAAAAAAAAAAGTCTGGAGAGAATTGTCAAAGCAGTAGCTATTTAAAAAAAAAAAGGTTAATGAAAGCATGGAAGAGGGTTCATAGTAACATGTCCTAAGGCTCAAATTCTCAACAGACTGATGCTTAGCATTCATTAAGAATTTAATGAAAGGATGGCATCAAACAGACAACCATAAATATGTCAGTATCAGTGAGAATAGAAATTTTACCAAAAGGGCTGAAGAAAAAGTTGGCTGACACAAAAGAAGGAGATTTTTAATTTAGACATTCAAGAGAATTTAAATTGGAAAGAACAATTTAATCTTTTGCACATTGAGTTGCATAACCAGTTTTGGGAAAAGTCTGACATTTAATCTACCTCTCTGTCTTCTTTTTATCCCCTGACAGCCTAATCACTGTTGGTTGCATTTGATGGTGCCTGAATTTTCAAGGAGTCTACATAGTCTTCTCCAGAAATTTTCTGATATTTCCGATATGTCTGATGTTTTAAGCAACTATTCAATCATCAATAATCTCACAAGGATAATTAATGATCTTATGGCATGTCTAGCTTTTGATAAAAATAAGGTAATCTAATGCAAATTTTCTACTTTTATGTTGGATAATTTTATTTAATTTTTTAAAATTTGTTTTCATTTCTATTGCTGTATGTCTGAAATCCTGCTTTGTTTAGAGATGCACTGAGTACATTGTGCTAATATTGGATAGTTTTCATCTCCTGTTTCAAAGAAAAATGACTTACATGAAATTACAGTATATGCAAAGACCTTTATACAGTTATATAAGTAGTGAAATTACCATCCTTAAGATAATTAATTCATTCATGTCTGTTTCCAACAAGCAGAAATTTTCCTTGTACATCCAGCTTAAATTACATATTTTCCTAGTGATGTAAAAATCATGTGGTTGAAACTATTAATATACTCTTAAAGTACGTATCATAGTTTGTGAGGCTCAGAAGGCTTCACCATGATTTAATGTAACTTTTTATACAAAGATGCAGCAAAGACCAGAGGATATTGCTCCATTTCCATATGTTTCTGTAAGCCAGCAATAGCTGGGAGGATTCCGTGAATCTCTGGATATCTGATGGATCAGACATAAGAGATGTCTGATTCTCTAGGATGAAATTGATAGGGAAAACTTAATTTTCTAATCTCTCACCCAGCTCTAACCAGTCTATCAGTAATTAAAAGTTCTGTAGTCAAAGGTGTTGTCTCACTGAAAAATAATGGCCCAAATTCATCATGTTTTATAGGACTAGGATTTCATCTTCCCTATACATTACATTTATTTTTGTCCAGGAAGTCCTTAGCTGTTGCAATTGCTTCTTCCTTTTTTTTTTTTTTTTTTTTTCACATTCAGAATGAATTAAGTGCACAAAAATACCAATGTCATTTGATGTGGTATAAGCTTGTAACCTTTTCATATATTGCCATTATATTTCTGAGAACCTATTCTGTAATTAGATGTTCCCTATCTTTCCATTCCAAATTGAATTCTGTCCAATCTTCAATTTATGTCTTTTTTTTTTTTTTTCTGTATTCTTGTCATTATGATTCAGGACCCTCAAATGGAATATGGTTGGGGAAAGGGAATTTTATTTTGCAGAATGCAAAAAGAAGTAAATGCCCTGTAATTCACAGAAATTCAGCATTAAAGAGGAAACAATTTTGGAACCAAGAACTAGGAAATTTCCCTTTATCCATTTATCCCATGTTCTTATCATTCCTATTAGGAGTAAAGAGTAGCAACCCCAGATCAAATTTGAACTCCTGGCATAAGAAACAGCTGTTGTGAAAGCCAGGGTCAGGTAGAAAGAAAAAAAGAAAACAACCATAAATAATCTTAACATGGACCTCAATATTTTTGTTTAGTCTGGCATAACAAACTTGTCTGTTAGACCTCAAAGTGATTGGGCTTCCTTGTTTATAGTCCTGTTCTTATTTTTAGGTACATTATCAGAGATCTTAGCCTGCTTCTAAGCCACAGTGTATCCTAGCTATTGTATTCTGTTCCCTGTACTCTTATGACAATAGCTATGATTGTGTTGTGTTCCTGAATTCAGATTAAAAGGATCATGCAGAACATAACAAAGTAATGTGAAATCAAGATTTTGTTTATTTGTTTGTTTAATGAGTGATCTCAAATTAAAAAAAAAAAAAAGAAGAAAAAAAAGAGAGAGAGAAAAGAAAAGAAAAAAGAAAAACCTCTTTATTTTCAGCACGAGATGGGAGATTGCCTTTCATTCCTTGGCATTTCTACAACCATGTATTAATATTTTATTTCTGTTTGCAAGGTTAATTTGAAATCCTCATATCAGAGGGCTTGTTTGTTTTGTTAAGGTTGTATACAGCAGATTTGGTCTTCTGCAGGTTAAAAATTTAAGCTATTTTATGTCATCTTTGGATACTTTAATCATCTGTTGAGTATAAAATGAGAGTCTCACCTGACCCTCTTTCAAGATGAATTCTGTATTTTACCCTAGGATTTTATAAAAGAAAATGGTCACCTTTATGAAGAACGTCGCTTCTTTCCTGAGCAGTTTTTTGAGGTCTTTAATAGTACCATTGAGGTCTACAAAGAGTTTGCAGACACATTGGATAAGAATGACTGCATTCTGCCTTCAACAGTAGAAACACCAGAGAATGGTAAGGTGGCTCTTGTTTTGGGGAACAGAAATTAAGTAGATAGAAATGGGTGATTTTCCTTTAATTTCAGAGATGCTGAGGATCTGAGTCTGTATCTCCATGTCTCTTTTTACTGCAAGTTAAAATTACAACCAGCACCAAAGCTTGTATTTCTGTTCTAAGTAGAGTTATATCTGGCAGTAAAGCTAATGCCATCATTTCTAATGACATAATTCCTTAATATAATCCAAATAACTTGACAATACTCTGCTCTGTTTCTTTTCATCCCAAATACATCCTGGATTGGCTTTTTACATTGTTCTTGTTCTTCATCTTATTTTCTATTGATGTTCTATTTAATTTTTATAATGTAGTAATGGAGCCCAAGATTGCACTACTTAAAGGATAGGAAGCTAGGACAAGTTGTAAACTGGAGTATCAAGTCGTCTTCATAGACATCCCACTCCCGAAAAGGGTCATGTTTGCTTGATTTAAAAGATTTAACTTGGGTGAGGCTCTTGCAGTTCATTCTCATCCTTCCAGTACATGGAGGTGTTGTATTCTCTTTTCTTTTACTTTCTCTAGTAACAGTTATTAGCTGTTTTAATTAGGGCAATGTGTCTAGTTGCCCAATTACACCAGTAGTAACTAGAAGTAGATCAGTGCTACAGCCTAAGAACACATTTAAAGTGATTGCTTTTCCAGAATAGCTATTCAGCAGCAGCTCAGTGTGTGGACACATCTGTCTCTTAATAAGGCTGCCTTTTTTTTTTGTCTTATTAAGAAAAAAGCCCTGTAAATAATTTTTTAGAACAGCCCTGTAGCCAAATCAGTGTAGTCTTATAGCTGATCATCTTATATAGAGGGAACTGTATTTTAAGTTACATAATGCTGACACACTCGTTTTCTATTTAGATTCCAGAGTCGCTGTCACAAAAACAATTTTGTTTCCTCCTGTTGCTGCCAGCTCCCTTAGGAATGACAGCATTGGCAGTAACACTAGCAGTAACAGTAAGTACAAGTGATTGAATTAATATGTGTCTCCATTTTGTTCTGGTGGCTGGTTGTTATGAGAGCTCAGAGGAAAAGAATGTCTTAATTGTACAAATTAAAGGGAAGTTTCTTGTGCCTGATGGTGTACCATGTGTTTCTCAGCTGCAATAGTAAAATGCAATGAACCTGTCTAATCAAAATTTAGAAATGGTATAAAGTTACAATGCTGTGACAGCTCTCATGCACTTGGAGAGGGAAGGTCTCCTCATTTTGGCTTGCTGCTGTCATGAGGTCTCACTAGTCATATGACCTCAGCAAACTTGGCTATTCCAGATACCTCATTTTAACTCTCAGAAGAGGAAGGTTCACCAAATAATAGAATAGCAGTCCTGAATTGGGCTCACGATACTCACTTGAGTGAAAAATTTGTGTGCATGTTGTATTTTGAGAGCACTCCCGATGACAAACTTGACACCAAACCTGAAGACTGCTGTTTACTTGTTGTAGTTCCAAAAAGGCCAGCTCCATACTCAGTGTGCTTTCAGTTGAGATCAAGAACATAGTTGCTACACCTTTTTTTGAGGGTTTAATCTTCTGTCTGGCATGGCCATCTCCGTGTTTCTCATCTGTCTTGATCAATGTATTACATGACTGGTCACTGACAGGTCAGACAGCCTGGAGTTATTGCTGTAAGAACCTCAGCATTACCCATCGCAGGTCAGAAAGGATACAGGAACCTGAGGTGAAGAGAAATTAAAGATTTTCAGGGGACTTTAGTGACATAATGTACAACAATGTGAATACTCTCTGGAACTTTCCATGCAAACAAAAGGAGGGGGTTTTCCTTAGAGGTTCTTGAAATGGTGCATAAATCTTATCATACATGTTGTTGTTTCCCTTGTTCCTTTTTCCCAGGCACATCAGGGTGACAGTGTACATCCCTATTTACTATTTCCCTCTCTCATTTCTCAAACACCCATGTTATCTGAATGTGTGATGTTGAAGTGTGTGGCTGGTGCTCCTTGTGCTGAAGAAAGCATAGCCAAGGAGGCAGCCTGTTGTAGCCTGGAAGGCACAATGGAAGCTCCTGACTGTGGGACAGGTACTGCTAAGAGTAGATATCTTCTCTTCCTCCTTCATTTGCAAATGTGTAATTTAGTTATTCTCTGGGTTTTCATAACCATATATGCTACCTCTTAGCTGGCTTACAGATGTTCTCAGGTTGAAAGCCCTTCTGGTTGCTTTCTAATTAAGACAAGGTCTTAAATTATCACTCCCCAATCCTCTGAGAAGAAGGTTGGAATGAAATCTGCCTTCAACTCCTGGCTGCCAGCTTGCCTCTCTGGAAAAGAGAAATGTCACTGCCATAAGTTCATATCCAAGAGGTCACAGAGCTGGCTGTAAATAACCTTATGAGCCCAGAGCCAATTGTGAGGCATGAAGAGGGGGCTAAAAAGTGCATAACTGTGTCTCTCAGGTCTGAACATGTGATAATTTTTGATGTAACTATGAGAGGAAGAATATTCAAATGCAGCCTGAAGCAACGAGAATGGATCAAGGAGCCAAAGAAAGACAGAGAGAGATTACAGGAGCAGTTCAGATGAAAGAAGTTTTGACCCATCAGAGTAACAGGAGCTACACCGGGCAGAGGCCAGGGCTCCAACCTCTGAATTGGCATCTGTGTCTGTACTGTGAACAGGAGTACAGAAACAGGCTTATTGATCTTGCTTTATAACTGGAACTGATAATCAAGTAGGAAAAAAAAAAAAAGCCTAATTAAAGTAATGCAGTAAGTCAAATAAATTGCTTGATTGCTTGTCTGGCCATATGCTGTAAGGTGTATTCTAACCGATTAACATTCTCTTAAGCAATTTATTCGAAAATTGGATAGCAGTTAACAGCCTTATGTAGAAATGACTAAGACTGAATGTCTAGGGCTGGGGACAGTTTGAACGCATAATCAGATTAAATTACATTAACTTGGAGATTGGATGCTGACTGGTTACACTTTTGTCATTAGTTTGAAGCTTTTGGGGTGAAAGACCTGTGACATCTTTATTGGCATCTCTCTCTTACTGCCAGAGAATGGTCTTTGGCACCAATTTTAGGTTTGTTTTGGCTTTACTGTTGAGTAAGTTCTCTTTTTCAATTAATCCCTGCCTTCCTAGAAGGAAAAAAATGAATAAGCCTTATTACTTTCCACAAAGAGAATCCTCAGCACAGGGGACCCAGTCTGCCGGCTGCAGGTCTGTTCTCAGAACAATAACACTAGATTCAAAGTTCAGAAAGGCATACATTTGGAGAAGAGAGAAAACCTGAAAAAAGCATCCCTAGACCCAAAACTATGTTTTTTTGTTTGTTTGTTTGTTTTGTAATAACCCTCTTTACTATTAAACAGTTTTAAAATGATCTATTTAAAATTAGTGGTTTCTAGGCTATTGAGAAGCACTAACTGTTTACAAAAGAATCCTTCCAGATGAATAATAAAAATTGAATCTATTAAGAAAGTCTGTCTAGAGAGCCAAATGACTTGAATTGCTCTTGATTCTAAATTCAACTTAGGCAAACCTGAAGTAAATGATCTAATAAAATCATTTGTGAAAGAATTATCATAGGAATTGGATATAATATAAATTAGCTGAATTACATTTTTCTCATGTTTCTGCTACATTTAGTGCAAGTCATATCTCATTACTTCATCGTTATTACACAATGATAGAATTGAACTACTGTAATAGAGGTGAGCCCTGACAAGATCTACACCAAAAATCTTATCCCAACTAAATGTAAAATGGATATTTATGTTTTCTTCTCTTGGTTCTACATAACTGTAATCCAATTTAAATTCTGTGTAACTGTTTAAGTCCCAGTTCCATTGGTGTTCTTTGGATCGTTATCCCATGCATAGTCTAGAGAATTCAGATGAGGTGGTTCCTATGTAAAGAACAAATGTCAGGATAAAAGGTCTTGAACTTCATCTCTTCTCTCAGTGCTTGAATCAAGCAGTATTTATATTCTTTTTTTTCACCCCACCAAATGAATCTCACGTTTCCCAGCTTAAACTTGAACTTGCTAGCTGTTGCTAACACTTCTCACCTTAGCACCTTGTTTCTATAGCACAATTTATATTTTTATGGAAGGTTCAGTGTTGCTTTCTTCCATTTTTTTGCCTATAATTTCCTCACAATAATTAAGTTTTATTATTCTGTACTGAACAGCTCAAATAATGTGTGCTCTGTAAACACAGAGACATCTAGAAGTGTTTTTAGAGAGAATGTCAATTTTCATAATTAAGCAAAGAATACTGTAGTTTAATTCAGTAATTGCACAACAATTTGAAAATATTACCCATGGCTTAATGCAATTGGTGTTGCATTCTGTGCCTTTGTTCCTTTATTCCACCTATACAGTTAATGGCAAACCCTAATGAACAGGTGAGAGCTGTTCTACATTTTTGTAGACAAGATCTTGTGGTAATTGTGTTGGAGCTAAGCAGAGGTAAAGTGAAAACTCCTTTGAGACATAAATGGTAATAAAATCTAGCTGGTGGTTGCAATCATAATTGCTTGCTAAACCTACACACATGGCTCAAGGTGGAAAGCAGCTCAATAACTTCATTGTGTAGCTCAGTGGCTTTCAATGTAAATGCATTTCAATCACAGCTTAACATCCTGTTGTCCATGAAGATTATAAATGAATCTACTTCAAATGAGCTCACTTCCTAAAGGATTCTTCCACAAGGTGTGAAGTGAGAGCTTGGAGGGGTGCTGGTCTGCTTCCACTCCCCTTTAGCACCTTTAGCAGGATAGGGTCTATTTCAAGTGAATAATGTACCAACTGCAGAGCCAGCAGCTTCTCTGGCATTGCCCAAGAAATTCACAGGTACCAAACCATTTGGTCCCTCCCATTCCTTATCCTTCTCTGCCTTCACAACCATTGGGAGTTGGAATGTTTTTAGTGTGGAGCTGTTTTAGTTCAATTTTCTAACAGAGGGAAAGGTCTCTACTGAAGGAATAATAATTATAATAAAACTATTGGCAGCCAGCTTGCTTTTCTTATTTCCTCTTTCTTCATTAGGATGCAGATCTCTCAGAGGTTCTCCGGACTGAAAATTTCCCTACCGGTTCTGTTTTAGATGCTCCTAAAAAAGGCACATGACAAAATCTACCATGACTCATTTCATTCTCTCCAGATCTTCCAAGAGACTTTTTCTTTCCAGACTTGAAAGTAAATCTAATTAAGTTTTTGTTATTTGCTTTTTAAAGGTAGATTTGGAAAGCTAATTATATTAGATAATTATATTATATGTTATATCTTATGTATATAAATTATATTTATGTTTATCATCTTTGTCGGTGACATGGACAGTGGGATTGAGTGCACCCTCAGCAAGTTTGTCAATGACACTAAGCTGAGTGGTGTGGTCGACACGCTGGAGGGAAGGGATGCCATCCAAAGGGACCTGGACAGGCTTGAGAGGTGGGCCTGTGCAAATCTTATGACATTCAACAAGGACAAGTGCAAGGTCCTTCATCTGGACTGGGGCAATCCCAAGCACAAATACAGGCTGGGTGGAGAATAGACTGAGAGCAACCCTGAGGAGAAGGACCTGGGAGTGTTGGTTGATGAGAAGCTCAACATGAGCTGGCAATGTGTGCCTGCAGCCCAGAAATCCAACTGTACCCTGGGCTCCATCAAAAGCAGCATGGCCAGCAGGGCGAGGGAGGTGATTGTCACCTCTGCTCTGCACCTGTGAGACCCCACCCGGAGCACTAGTTCTGGGGCCCCCAATATAAGAAGGACATGGAAGTATTAGAACAAGTCCAGAGGACGGCCACAAGGCTGATCAGAGGGTTGGAGCACCTCTCCTATGAAGACAGGCTGAGGCAGTTGGGGTTGTTCAGCCTGGAAAAGAGAAGGCTCTGGAAAGACCTCAAAGTGGCCTTCCAGTACCTAAAGGGGGCCTATAGGAAAGCTGGGGAGGGACTCTGTCAGGGGGTGTAGTGATAGGACAAGGGGTAATGGCTTTAAACTAAAAGAGGGTAGGTTTGGATTAGATATTAGGAAGAAATTTTTCACTCAGAGGAAGGTGAGGCTGTGGCACAGGTTTCCCAGAGAAGCTGTGGATGCCCCATCCCTGCAAGTGTTCAAGGCCAAACTGGATAGGGCTTTGAGCAACCTGGTCTAGTGGGAAATGTCCCAGCCCATGGCAAGGAGGTTGGAACTAGATCATCGTTAAGGTCCCTTCCACCCAAATCATTCCATGTTTCTATGATTCTATGATTCCTTTCCATAGATGCTGAAGAAATCATCTGCATTGAAGATATCTTCTCAAAATCTCAAAAATGGCTAATGTGATCAGGCAAAGCAGCATTTAATTTTTCTTGACTAGAACACAAGAACAATATAGGAATTTTCTTCTGAGAATACAAGTTTCATAAAATAATGACAGTATATATATTTTTTTTAATCTATTCAGGCTCTCTCTACACTACTTGACTTTGCCAGATTCAGTTCTGCAAGCCAACCTCCTCTATACCTAACCCAGGACAGACTTTGATAAAAGATATGCCCTTCCCATTAATTTCTGCTCTTGGTTTTAATGTCTGAGCAGACAGGGGCAGGCTAATTAATAGCCTCTTTTCAACTGGCATTCATCTCTGTAGAATTTTGTTTCACTTCTCTTCTGTAGACAGATTTCTTTCACAGCAAACTATTATCTGTTCTGCTTGACCGAAGTTGCCTTTTAGTGTGACAAGTCTACTGGATGTAAGTAAAATTGAAGCCTCTATCATAGGAATTTAGAGCCTTGTAAATGGTGCATAATAATGGGGTGCAGACTTTCTGTTTTCTTATTTTTTAGTTCTCCCTGTGGTAACTCTGTAAACACAGATGGATTTCAAAGATAAAAAGAGCGTTTGTGTAAAAGCTTCTAATGTGACTTGCAGAAAAACTCGGAGAGTTGAAAATAGGTTTCCAGATATTATGAGAATGCTCCTTTCTAAAGTGTTTTCTTAGTGGCTGTTTAATAATGTACTAAATGCACATCGATTGACCCAGTATATCATACCATACGTGCTTAGAAGTTTGCTGTTTGTATGAGTCACAAAAAATTCTAGTGCTATCAGTCCATTTTCATTTCTATATCTAATCACCTACACTTTCCCTGTGCTTAGTTTAGTTCTTTTCCTATAAGCTGACAATATGCCCACCATTTGAGCTGCAGACACCAGATCTTGATATCAACTAAAACTGAGTGGATGATGTCTAAACTGGCAGTCTCCTGCTTCTCACTTTGCATTTCAGAAGGTGGATCCCAGGGTGAATCCATAGGACTTTTCACATCCTGCTTTTGATTAAATAACTGGATAGCCTCGTTTTAGTCTCGGCAGGCATACAGCTCTCTGTGAGGGGAATGGAATTGCTTTTGTACATAAAAGACTAGGATTGGGGCTCTTCCATATGAGATGTAAAAAGCTCTCAAAAATGGTAGCAACAAAATAGCACACAGCTAGACTTAAACTTACAAGGGTTTGATCTTAATGAAGTCAGCAGGGCCTTTCCAGGCAGACATTAGAAGTGAATTCAGGCTTATTTTGTTAAAATAACCTCCCTTGAGAGGCCTCGTGTTGATGGTTCATTAGTGGCAAGGCAGAATGTCTATCTGCAGTCAGTAGGATGCGTCTTATGGAACTTAAGTAAATACATGAAGTGAGTGTTTAGAAGTGGCAGATATTTTCTCTTCAAAAAAATTAGTTTGTGTTACAAAATAAGACTCTTAGAAACTGATAAATCCAAAACTTTTAAGTAAAGGAAAGAGAAAATGCTCTACAAATGACAAAAGGATAGTTAGTCTTGGAACTATTAAACAGAGCAATAGCAGAAATGGGAGGAGCATCTTTGTGGTCAAAAAAGTTCCTGTGAGGTTTTGTATGAAATGCATCTCTTTCACACAGCACTTTGAAGTATCTGTTCTGCTATTTAAGATGCTGTTATGTAGGTGGTGCATAAAAGTGCTCTTACTAACAGTGTTGCCCTGAAGATAGTTTTCTGCAATAAATCCGTCTTCACTAATGAGAACATCTGTAATTACAGAAGAGGCACTTGGCTTCATTAGCAGCTCCAGCCTTCAAGGGATCAGCATAGCATTGACATCATTACTGTCTCTTCTTATTGGCTTTATTTTGGGAGCCGTATATTGGAAGGTAAGAAATATTACATTTAATTGTTTACATAGCATATTTCATAGTTATACAGAGGCAGGAAGGACAGAACAATTCTGCATGTGAAAGCAAGAGACATCTCTTTTGATCTTCACTGAACTGTGTGACATGCAAATGTAAATCTCTGTTGTGAAATACTTCAGTTCCATCACCAAACTGTAAACCTTGTCTCAGCAGCTCTCTAACTGGAAACTGAAAATGGGATTCACCCAATTTCTCAGTTCTTCTATTATATCATGAGAAGGATTCTTTTACTTTTAGCCACTGTGGCTTACCTACAATACAAAGGCTTTAATTGTAAAATTATTGGAGTAGGAGATGTGGACTACATAAGATTTGGCCTATGTTTTGCAAGATGATTTTGATATTGAAAATCTGAAGCAAACTGAAACATACAACAATTGTTTTGTGAGTTTTTAATGAAGCTTTAGAATTTTTACATTTAATGCATTTTTCTTTTCTTCTAGAAAACACATCCCAAATCCAGACCAGAAAGTGATGAAACTACAGAGTATCATGGCTGTCAAGAGGAAAATGAGATAAGGTATAATGTTTCACTTTACACATGTATATACAAATGTAAGTTTGTCTTTGAGAGATGCTTCCTGAAGGTTCCTCTCTAGCTCTCAGAATGACAAACATACACACAAAACCAAACCACATTATCAAGTGCTTTGCTATAGAGTCAAAATGTGTGCTTAGGGTGTGTCCTTTGAAGGAGCTCCTATTTGAAATGTAAGAATTGATATGGAGGATATTTTTGTATACCTCATTTTATTAATGAGGCATTACCTTTCCATTATCCATCCTTACTCCCGCCATGAGTAAGGAATAGAGATGAAAAGCAGCAGGTTCAAAGGAGTATCTTACTTGGGAGAAACGAAGTAAACCAAGGATGGCTGAGACCTGTAAAAGAAATGACAAAGAGAAGTGAATTTGTTATTTGTTTTAAGGTGTAAAACTAGGTTGATATTAAGCAAACAAAAAGAAAACAGCATCTTCTTAGTTGTGCTTCTAAATCCTTTTAAATCTGTCTTGCATTAACATTTTTCATGTTCTTTCACTTTTTGACACTCCCCTTGGTATGTTATACTGTTTTCTAGTTGTTGTTTTTTGTTTGTTTGTTTGTTTGTTTGTTTTAAACTTTCATAGAAAGCCATTGAGATTATATTCCTAATGACTTCATGAGGTCATCCTGAAATGATTTGCTGCTCTATTCATACTTCAACACAGCTTTATCTATTTTTAAGCTGAAATAATTCTGTATAACTCAGTCAATTAAATAAACCCAGAAATAACAATGGAAGACATTCAAAGTTGCTTGAACATGACTTGGGTCAAGACATCATAGAATGGTTTAGGATGGAAGGGACCTCAAAGGTTATCTAGTTCCAACACCCTCCCTCCACCGCCATGGGCAGGGACACCTCACACTAGACCAGGTTGCTCAAAGCTCCATCCAGCCTGGCCTTGAACACTTGCAGGGATGGGGCATCTACAGGTTCTCTGGGAAACCTGTTCCAGGGCCTCACCACCCTCTGAGTGAAGAATTTCTTCCTAATATCTAATCCAAATGTACCCTCTTCTAGTTTAGAGCCATTACCCCTTGTTGTATTGCTACACTTCCTCACAAAGAGTCCCTCCCCAGCTTTCCTGTAGGCCCCCTTTAGGCACTGGAAGGCTGGTCTCCGAAGAACCTTCTCTCCTCCAGGCTGAACAACCCCAACTGCCTCAGCCTGTCTTCATAGGAGGCTCCAGCCCTCTGATCATCCTTATGGCCATCCTCTGGACTTGTTCTGACAGGTCCATGTCCTTATGTTACAGGCCCCAGAGCTGAACACAGTACTCCAAGTGGGGTCTCAGAAGAGCAGAGCAGAGGGGGAGAAGTCTGTTCAATTCAGAAAAGGACATAGGGATAGTTTAAGTTAGAATAGTTCAAATTACTATAGTTCATAATAAAATGTTTTGGGAGTATTATTTAATATCATATTTCAGAGTCTTTATTCAAATTTTAACTGTGAGGGATTAAGAAAAGGATCTAATGTGTGGAAGAACACATCTTATACTGTAGGCTTCTCATATTGTGTGAAATGCCTCATGCTGCCCATAGATGAAGGCAGGAATAGAGAAGGTTCTGATCTAGCACTTTTGGTCACTTGTGCTGCAAGTTTCAATGTTTAACAGAAAAAGTGAGTTTAAACTTTCTAGAATCACACATACTTAAAATATTTTTTCTTCATGAACAGTTCATAGAAAGGAAGACTGCATATTTACCAAGTACATTAGTTGCTCAGAATAACTCATCCTGTACCTCATCCTCACAGGTATTAAAACTCATGAAATTGAACATGAATCTTCCTTCTGACTTCACAGGAAATATAAAGCATTGCTTTATAGGAGGAAAAGACAAAAAAGGAAAACTGAACAATTAGTTAAGTGCAGGACATTGTCCTAAGAGGAAAATTTAAACAGGTTACATTTTACACACGTAGACTTCTTACATATATGACAAACATTTTTTGCTCCCTCTTCCCTGAGGAAATTTTGAAAATTCATCTATAAGTAGGAAGAACCTATTAGCAAACATATGTTCTAATAGTTTGGGTTAAACTACAAACATCCCTTTTGTTATATGTAAATGTTTGTATTGTAACTAACCGATAAAACCTTCTATTCTAATTCCTTGAAACTATAGTAATAGTACCTATAGTACTAGCACTGTAGTAACAAAGTACTTATATTTTATTTCAGGATGTTGCAGCAAAAAGAAAAAGAACATCTACAAGTGTAGCCGTTGCTTTTTCTCCCTCAACACTGTTACTGTTTCATGTACTGGTAAGTTCCTATGGTTGAAAGTCATAACACAAGCTTAACTTTTGTCTGTTGAAATGTGGTATAATTTTGAGTCCACTTTGGGAATAAATAAATAAATAAATAAATAAAAATAAAAGTTGTTATCAGTGGGCTTTGTTTGCACCTGAAGGTCTTTAGCTCCTAATCCTGAATCAATAGGTATTTGACTGTTAATGTAAATATTACAAAATGAAAAATTACAGAATTCCAAAATTCAGCTACTGCTTCTCTTTTGGTTTTGACAGCCAATATGGAGAATTCTTCTCCTACAGCTGTTTCAAAGCAGTATGACCTAAAAAACAAAATCCTTAAAATAGCAGGATAGAGCTGAGCTTCTTTCAGTTGTTTACTCAACACAGTTTGCGGTCTCCATAGCCTTATCAGATCCATCATTCCTGTGTTTGTATATAAGAGTGAGCAGCAAACACGAGTGAGCTTTCTCAGTCCCAGCAGTCCTCTACATATAGGAGCACATCTCTGGCAAGGGGCTTCTTCTGCAGGACTAGTGCTGTACTTAGCCTGTGGATGGCCTCTCCGGCAAAGGTCTGGAAGATTCAGGGAGCAAGCATCAGAGTACAACTGGCAGTCCAGGCTTTCCAGTGTACCCTGCAGCGGGCACTCTCAGGTCCACTCCAAACTGTTTGTAGTTATTTTCATAGCCATTTTCAGTCTCCCTAGCTAATTCATTCTGACATCTGCTCACTAAAAAGGGAAATCATCACTGCATTGGACAAGTCATTTATTTTTCAAAAAATGATAAGTCTGTTTGATATTGGCTTGTCCAGAACACTTTAAAGCCCTGCACAAATGTAACTGTTCTGTAAAACCATAAAAGTTATCTTATCGCTGTCAACTGGATATTAATGGCTTTTGCTGGCAAGTGTGTTCTTGGACAGGAGTTGGCATGAAATTGAAAATACATCTCATTAACAATATTTTTTGTTTCTGAATAAATGAATGTCATGCAAGTGTCATGGAATATATCTATTTCCAAAATTATAAGAAAAAATGTCTGTGTTATATATCTGTGAAAAGCTCTACTCTTTGGCAAAACAGAGATACTAATCAGCAAAACCGTAATTTCCATTTTTCTCTTCAGGCAGGTAACAGTTACATGTTCGCTTCATAAATGAAGCAGTTTTAAGCACATTCATATTCCTTCTGGAGTGACAGACTGAGTCTGCATCTGTTGTTGCTGCCCATGACTCCATCGACATGACATAGTATGAGGACAATTTGTGTTTCTTACTGTGAAACCAACACTGAATTGAACAACGACAAGAAGAGTGTGCACTTAGCAGGACTGTATCTTATGTGAATATCTACCTTACGTGGCATTTGGGGATTTTAAATTGCATTAATAATTGCAGCTGACTCTGGCAAACAAAGTACATGTCCTGAACAAAAAGCATCTTTCAAATGCCTCCAACTATCTGTAATCACTGAAAGTCATAAATACCTTTGCATCATTAATTTAAGTTCTGTGTCCTCTACCTTACCTTGGTGTCTTCAAATGGAGTTCTCTGAACTGACAGAAAACACAGAAATGGATACAGATAACATACTCTTCAATACTGTATATAAAACTTGAAAGTAAAGTCATGCCATGGACCAGTGTACTAGCTTTTTACTTATAAGGAACTGGGTTTATGCCTGGCAAAGGTCATGTGTACAGAAACATGTGGTCTCTGCTGGATGCCAGGTGCCTATATGCCTGCCCCAGAAAGCCTCAAGAATTCATCAGCTTTGGCAGTGTCTGCTCAGAAGACGCAAATACTGGGTGAAGACAAAGTAAACAGGAGGTGATAGTACATCATGGAGCTTTGAAGCATTAGGAGTAACTGCTGGATACATGAACACTGGTGAAATTTCCAGCCATGCCAAGGGAAGAGAAAGTAAAGAGTCTGAACTGCGTTCAAACATCAGAATAAAGACAAACCTATGAAATGCATTTTAAATGCTGAAGATGCATGCCATTGATATCTTGTTTTTAAATGTATAGCATAGAAAATATGAAAGTTCCCGAGAGTGTATTTAGCTTTTACTTACATCAGCTGTAATTAATATTTGCATTGTTTTTTGAATGATTATTAAGCTTTAATATCCTGGCATTCTCCACTCTTAAGGTTAATTCTCCTAAAGCAAAAGAGAAAGGCTTTATTTCTCACTTGTCTTCTACATCTATTGCTGCTATAGCATCCATGGAATCTGTACAGGATTGATGTACACATGCGCATTTTCAAGTAAATCCTAAAAATACAATGGTAAAATTTACCAGTGCAGTTGTGCATATTTTCATCCTGGCTCTTTCCAGATAACGGATATGAATCATTTATCTGTATTAGGGGTTTCAGTTTAGAAAGTAAGGGTAGCTCACTTCAAATTGGTAAGGTCAATAAGAGTTTTAGTTTGAGTTACTTGAAAAAACTCTAAAAAACAAACAAACAAACAAAAAAACACCGTTTTGCAGAAAGTAGTAGTTCTCTTTAAAGTATAGTATAACTTATCTGTGGATTCATAAAATATCCTGAGCTAGAAAGGACCCTGTAGAATCAAGTCCTGATTTTACTCAGGGCAACTTAAGAGTTAAACCATAACTAAGAGCATTGTCCAAATGCTGCTTGTACACTGACAGACTTAATTTTTAAAGAATTCTTGTGGAATTTTTAATCATCTGCTAAATTTTCCAAGAACCATGCACAAGAAGTATGTAACCTGCATATAACATAAGTGTGTGTTTGCACAACTGTATTATTGGTAAAATTGATTTGGCTTTCATACCAACCAAGAGAAAAAAATAAACTCAGATGCATGTAGACACCCTGCATGACATTTTTACACTACTGAGATCAATGGTGAAATTTCTCTTGAATTCATTGATACCAAGGTATCATATGGATCATTATTTATTATCATGGGGATCATTATCATTTATACAAAGGCCCTTTTGCCCTGACTGAGTGTCAGAAAAGTGCCTTCCAGTCCTGCTCAACTGGTACAAATTAACACAGTTCCATTAATGTTAACAGAGCTTTGGGGTTTGCATCATCTCAGGAACTTCTGTTCTAAAGAAGCTCAGTATGAGAATTAGGCCTTCATTTTTATTCAGAAGATGCTGGAGCACTCACCATTTAACAAGAAATAATTGTGAGAAGGGTTGCCCACCACTTCTACAAAATGAGTACTTAGCAAATTTTAGCTCTGCAAAAATCAGTCAGAATTCTCCATCAGTAGTTCAGTCTCATTTGACAATGTGTAGTTATTTACTCACTAGGCCTCTAAACTTATTTAAGAGTTACCTTGAAAGAAATGTCAGCATGACCTAATTGATGGTAAGGGGAAGAATAACTTCAGGTAGGTTTTGAAAAAAATAAAAAGTATCCACATCAAGTGGAAGCAACTATCGTTACACATTTTACAAAGAAACTTCAATATTTCATGTTGCTATACTATACGTTCTCAAAGCAAGTTTATACATTTGAAGTTTTACAGTATTTTTCAATGATTCATTCAAACAACAAAAAAAAAAGGGGGTATTTATTAATGTTCCTTGTTTATAAGAATGTTAGTTTTCCTAAATACATGTTTTCCAGAAAATCAAAAACACAGTAACATTGCACATTGGGGTGCCTTAAATTATAGTTTGACATTCAAAATGTATGATGTTTTAGACTCCTTAATATACATTCTACCTGTTCAATAGTAAAAGACAAAATATCAGCTTTAAATTGAAGCATACATTAAACCCAGATTGTAGCAAAATGTTCATGTTCTAAGAGTAACATCTTAAAACAGTAGCTATGTCACTTTCAGATAATGTCATGTACTTTAATCTCTGCTGCAGATCAAGGCAAATTTAAGGCTACGTGTGAACTGAAAGAAAGTTCATGTATATACCTTCCAACTTGACATCATAACCTGTTTTTATTTTGTACATACACTGAGCATAGTACAACACAGACTAGCAGAACTGTTGTTAGAGCTCATGTTTTCCTTGTTATTCCTACCCACTTTTGAGAGATTTGTACAAAATATTAGGTGGTCTCAGTCATTTTGCAAGGTAGAAGGACAGTTCTAGACATTTGTGAAGACAATGGATGTCATGGCACTTGAAAATGTGAGCATGAAATTATTTGAGTGCTTCTGTGCCCATTTTGTCTACCCATCAAGGAGGCTATTACTTCAGATGTAGTTAAATTTTGAAAAACTACTGACTTATGAGTCATCTTTGAAATCAATGGAAGTAGGATGAGTTACTATTCTGTGGGAATAGTGGTGGCAGAAATAGTCTCTTAGTTGCTTCTTTATCCAGCTGTAACCTATCTGACTTCTGAAGAGTGATCAGTTCTTCAATCTTGTTTTTGGGTAGACATAGCCTGTGCGTTATTAACTCAGTTAGAAATGAATGCCCTTTCTCTTAAAATGAAGTTGGGGAGAAGTGAGTGTTGTATTTTTTTTTATATGAAAGTTAAAAGTCTGGGTTTCAGATATCTGTGGTTTTGTGAGAAACTAAAATTTTTAGGTTTCCTTTGGAGTAGTTGAACTTTGCATGCAATTAATAGTGGCCTTGTGAGAATAAAAAGCAGATAGTGATATACTGAGTAACTCAATGTGCTATTTTAGATGTGTGTTTACTTGAATAAATTAATGGTACTTATTTCATCACAAGGTCATTGTATAAGTAAGCTTATGAACAACTAATGTGCTATACTATGGAGTATGTGTACAACCTGCACAGTTTTTAGATTCTGGTCTTCACCAGCTCTGTTTTCTCTGTTGCTCTCTCTTTGTAATACACTGAAACTGTTTAGTACACATAGTACAACTATTAAATTGAAAAACTAACCATACACATAAAATACAGATATTTTGAGTTAGATTTACATTTAAGAATTATCCAAGATTCTTCTGTTCAGGAATCTGATTCAACTGTCTATTGAATGCAGATCTACAATAATGGTGGCATGTTGCTATTATGTTATCAAAGTGATGGAACGCGGAAACTTCAGACTCTTTAGTGATAGAGACACAGATGTTTGCTGGTTGTATCATGGGCAAATTCATTTATTTTGATGTAAATGTCAGCACAGTCTTGCATAATTATATTCTGACTGATGGTAATCAACAAAATTTATATAATGTGATGTGTGTATATATGTGTCCTCTTAAAGACAGATGTTTTCCCTGATCCTTTTTTATACTAGTTCAGATTTGGAATTTACATTATATACATATACTTTATTGTTCTAAATAAAGATATAATGCACTGCCAAATAATGAGTATATTACTTTGTGTCAGTATTGTTTAAAACCTTTTTAAAGTCCTGCCTTCTCCTTGTAGAATTTTCTGCCATAATATATGCTACTACACACAGAATCTTTCATAATACATTTCATTTCTTAATCATGCATTTTAAAGTTTTGTGCCATTAAAGAATACGTCCTCATTATTAGCCTCCAGTTCCAATCTATAGTGTATCTTTGATTATGCAAAGTATTCCAACTTCAGAATTGAAAGTTTCTTGTAGCTCCTTAATGAGCTTAAATTTGTCTGTGCCTGCTTTAGGCAACCTTTTCATCCCAGTCTTGCTATTAGCCAAATACTAGGATTTTGATATAATTTGCCACTAAAAATTCTGAATGTTGTTGATGCACTTCTTTTGCAGTAAGTGGCATTTAAGAACTCAGCTGTTTTAGCTGAGACCAGATATTATCCCATAAGGATGGCACCATGTCTTTCAGGTTTCAGCAATTTGTTCTGTCTTTTCAGTAAAAAGCCCAGGACAAGGGGTGGGGATAGAAAGTAAAACTGAGCTGCTCAGGGAGCTCTGGCACCTCTCCCCTCCTGAGACTGAAGGATATTACTCCAGCCTAAGAGGGAGATATAAACCTGCAGAAGCTTTCAACCTACCTCTAAAAGAGATGTGATGAGCTCTGAAAGAGAACCAAAGCTGTGTGAGGCTTACAAATAGGAGTGAGGTACAGACAGGACTGATGAGAAGGAGCAGAGAGCAGGGTTAATGGGCTGGGAGACAGCGGAACAGGATTTGGGGATGGCAGAATTTAGGGCATGGACAAGAACAAGATCTGTGGTTGCTTGTCTGGGTACAGAAAAAAGGACAGAAATGATGGGACTCATGATGAAGGGACTGGAGCACCTCTTCTGTGAGGAAAGGCTGAGAGGGATGAGACTGTTCAGCCTGAAAATTAGAAGGCTTGGCGGAATCTCAGGAATGTCTATAAATACCGGAAAGAAGGGTAAAAGGGGATAGAGCCCGGCTCTTTTTAGTGCCCAGTGACGAGGCAAGAGGCAATGAGCACAAAGTGGAATGCAAGAGGTTCTGTCTGAATATCAGGAAGCACTTCACTATGAGGGTAATGGAGCACTGGCACAGGCTGCCCACAAAGGTTGTAGAGATCTTCAAAAGATGTCTGGACATGGTCCTGGGCTACCTGCTGTAGGTGACCCTGCTTGAGCAGGGGAGTTGGACCATGAAACCTCCAGAGGTCCCATCCAACCACAGCCATTCTGTGACTCTGTGATTCTGTGATGGGCTTGAAGGAGGCCACAGAGCAGCAAGGCTCTGAGTTGATGGTGTATCAGAAGTCATAACCTGAGGAGCAACAGTGGTGGCATGGGTGGGTTGGAGGTACAATGGGCAGTTGGTTCAGGTAGAGCTAAATGAGCAGCAAGTAGCTGCAGAGTTTGGAGACTACCATATTTTATGTTGAAAACAGCATCAATGTAACGTAAAGGAGAGAAACTTGGCCTGGAAGTTTGGGAAGGCAGGATTAACAGCAGGGTATGTGGCAACGAGATGTGAGAGCTCTCAGCTAACAAAACAGCTCTCACTGATGTCAGGATTGTGGTAATTGTAACGTACACAGATGGGGAAATGGATAATAATTAAATACTGAGAAAGCAGACATAACCTCAGCCAAAGAGACACCAACATAATGTTTTTGGTAGTCTGACATGATTTTTTGATGCCTTATGCATGTTTATGACTAACTACTGTCCACCACCTCTTAATCTGAACTCTGGAGAGTTAAATGTGCTAAAGGATTGAGGGAAATATTTACCCTCAGTTTTCCAGTTTCAGTGTCTCCAAAGAAATGAACACAAGCATTTTGTTTAGTGGATGAAAACAAATGAAATCTTTATCCAAGGCATGGAAAGCATTAATAATAACATTTTCCTACTTCCGTCAATCAAAAAAAAACCACAATACTTATTATAATAACCTACTGTTCTTCGGTAGCAGTACATTTGAACAACTTAACACTTCTGTGAAATTACAATACTTTACATCAGCTGGATATATGCCCAGTGACTCCAGTGTAATTTTATTCCATATTAACAACTGTGCATTACTACATTTTTTGCACAAAGTTTCTGAATGTTAAAACATAAGTGTTTTCTAATGTCATACTACATTAACAACTTACAGATCTTTCACCTTAATGCTCTCATGTAGCCATTGGTGTTAATTTTTCTTCCAAAGTTCAAACTTTCTAAAAGAGATTAAGTTTCCCAATAACCACACTGAAGCATGTGCTAACGCAATCAAGTTTCGTGTTGGTATATGCTTAAAGGGAATTTTTATGTGCTACTGCATAATAGAAAATAAGGCAAAATTAAAGCAGACTGCCAAAATCATGAAGAGTGAGGGAATGGAAGTTTATCCCTCTTTTTCCTCCATCATATCCTGAGGAAAGTTATTTCAACACATAACAGGAGAAATCCCTAATGCAATTATAGTTCCCCTGACTTGTGGCCCTTTCTGCATGATCCCATGATAAGCAAGCAGGAACTAAAATACAGATTAGGCTTGTTTTCCAGGCAGACATGAGCCCTGGGCTTCTGGCCAGTCACAAAATACAGGGACAATTTTCATTCATTTTTGGCAATGAAGATATTTTCTTGAGCTCATGGAAAAATATTCAACCGAGATCACAAAAGCCTCTTTGTTTGTCACCAGTTCTGCTGTGCAAGATAACTGCACGATAGTAAAATTGGCCCAATTAGAGTAAAGAAGCTGCAGAGCAGAATGTATAGCTTTTGTCAGTTTAAGTGACTACCCCAAGTGACAAAATGTCATCTTAGAAATTTCACCTTGTCATCTCTTACATCGTGATTGATGATTATTAGGACCCCACAGGTTATTTTATCTGTCATGTTCTTTAAGTTAAATATTTTAGACCTTCTTTTTTCTCAGCAATGCTGTCATCATTAACAAAACACAGAACAGCCTTCACCTTCAGAAATGACAAAATGGGGATGTGTCTCAAAACCAATTAATAGCATCAGTGAAGGGAGAGATATAGCATCTAAATCTTTTGAATTGCATCCCTGGATATAATGCAATGAGTTCCTTGGGGCAATTACTCCTTTGCAAGAAATTGAGAAAAAAAGTAAACTATAGACATTGCTGTACTGCTTGGCAGTTTGTTATTGTTTCATATTATTCTAGAACAATCCTATTACCTTAGCCTTGTATTTTCTTGATTTTGTTCCAAATGCTTTACCCTTTCCATCAAAAAAAAAAAAAAAAAAACAGTTGTGAAAATGAATAGTACTGTTACAAGCTGCAGCTGGGTATTTATTACACTTCAAACAGAATTGCTGATACAGAGCAACACTTTCAGTAATGTACCTGTAATGTGGTGCATACACATGTGTGGGATGGAGGGGTGTTGGGGGGGAAGGAGGAGGCAGTGTTTGGATTCAGCAAACTTTACAGGTAACTACCATGAACTTCAGTCATATATCCTGGAGGAAGGCTGCGTGTAACAGAATCTCTTCACAGATCCAGTTCTTGGCAAGAGCAAGCCTCAGGACTGCCAAATCCCATGCACTGATGAAAAGGCTCTGTGGGTGCCCCACCCTGAGTTGGGCTCTTTAGCCATCTGCAGCTCAGCACCATTACCTCTCCGTGACTGCACGTGCCAGAACCACATGTGCCTACCTTGTCCCTGGGGGCATCTAAAATGAATTAATCTGTATCTCCATATAGGCCACCAAGTTTATCACTGAGATTCAAAATCTGTCTCTGAGTTACATGACTCAAACAGACCTTCTGCATTTCAGCATGGACAATACCTAAAAATTCCCCGAACCTCAGGTTTCCTTCCTTGCGTGCATATATCTTGCACATCCTGCAGCTATTCTGAATCTACTTCAGCCTCCTTTTGGGTCATATTCTTCAGTTAAAACTTCATGCAGCCCAGCTGAGCTTAGAGGTCTTGCTAAGCTCTTTTATGTAGGCAGTAAATGATTGAGTTAGTGTTGAGGAAGGAAAAGCTTCAAACTGTTTAGATAAAGATTAGACTTCTGAAATTGTCCCAGATGGCTTAATCTCAAAAGTTGTTATCTTTGTAACTTGGAAGAAGTGTGAGGTCACCATGACAACCAGAAGTGGACATGGCACAGCTATAACTGGGGCACTGCTAGTCTGACTGCAAGGCGTACTGAACAGTTATACACATGCTGTGAGCATACACATTTCTGTGAGCACAGAAAACCACTGCAAGTGTGTCCTCAGAGGAAAAAAAAAAAAAAAAAAAGTCATGCTGCATAGGTATTTCACCCTGTTTTCTCCTAAACGTCTGCCTATCAGATTTAAGATAACAACAGCTGGTCAAGTTAATCATCTGCTTGTTTTTTGTAATCAGTTCTCATACAGTTCCTGTTGATAAAACTGCCTGGAGAGACTGCCTGAAGTTTAACCTCTCCTTGTGGTGAATCTCTCACTGGTCTTGGTCAGACCAATCATAGCCTCCACTCATTTTGTTGGGCTTCATCTTGCTGCATCCCCACCACCTCCTGTGACGTCACTTCTCCAGCCATGAGTCTACTCAACCCCATGTGATTCCCATCCCTTACCTCCATGTCCATTACCCAGCCTCTTTGTGCTGTGTAAGGCTGAGGAGCAGTGTGTGTATCCTGAACCAAAACATGCAGCACACCTGACCCAGCAGCACACGCACCTTCTTATGACCTTCCAGTAGCCAGATTTGTGTGCCCCAGCAAGTCATACACCAAGAGGGACACCAATGGCCTTGGAGGACATGCTACGTGGTGCCTGTCTTCAGCTTCCCTGGGCGCTGGTCCCAGAATGCTTGCATTGTATTTTGCACAGCAACCCTGATCCAAAGAGGGAGGGAAGAGCGTGGCCTTGCTCCCATCCTCATGAGTAGGAATTTGAGAAGTAATTTTAATTTCGCTTGTCCTCCTTCCCAACTTTAATGATGGCAAACACTTTAATGATTAATCTATTGAGTGAGAGGAGGACTTAGCCTCATCCTCCTTGTGTGTGGTGATGGGAAGCCTGATCTTCCCTCATGGAGGCAAAGCAGGGATTGTGCAGTATGGAGCTGGCCCTTTCAAGCTTGGAAGGTGGAGCAGGTAAACTGCAGGTGGCCCACAGCAAGGTGGAGCACGCTGTGGTGCCCTGGCAAAGGAGGGACTGCTCAGCCCCCTAAATCCTCCTGTGCAGAACACATCAGCCCTCAACCTATATGCCCCTCCTGATGGTTGAACTGGCCCGCTAAATTAATCTGTGATTTTTAGGCATTGTATCTCATAAGACGGAAAAACAGTACAAAATTATATCAATCAGAAATATTTATTTCCAGGTCCTGGAATTCTTTATTTCTTTGAAGGACATAAAAAGCAGAGAAGAAGAGGGTAAAATAGAAAAAATATTTATTCAGATTCACTAGTTAATTATATGAAACTCTTGCATTTAAATCATAGAATTTCACACAGGAATTCCTGAATTTAATCTGCACATTTATAGTGGACCTTGTGTGTTGCAAATATCCATCTAATCTGAACTGAAAGAGATATGAAAGCAAATTTACTATGCAGTAAACTATTAATAGTTTTATCTAACATTATTTTTTAAATTAATCTAATTTCCACATCAAACTCTCCTGTGTGGTTCTGTAAAGTGATAACAGTACTCTAATAAGGGCAGAGTTCAACTGCAGGAGACAGAGGCAGCTATTATACGGTTCTGGCAATTAAATAAAGCATTTGAAATATCAGAACATGCCATCTACTTGATGTTACACCTCTTAGAAAAGTAGAAATCTGTTTGAAGAGGAAGCAGCAAAACAAGAAAACACAAGTTGTTCTTTGAAGAGCATATGATATCCTTTATAATAATTTTTCACTTAATCTGATCACAACCATTTTACTGTCCTTAAATAGTTCTCTGCTCTGTCAGTAAGGTATTTAACTTGCTTTCAAAGCTACCAAATACATATCTGAACTGAACTTCATTCGTGACTTCATTAATTGTTTCCAGTCTCATTACAAGTTTCTTTCTGTTTCAGCACATGTTTTGGAACTTTGCATTTCTGGAAATCAACCAAAGCTACAGTTCTAGTAAAAATAAATAAATAAATAATAACTGCAGAGAACTCTCTAGAGGTTGTGTGTGCTACAGTTTCCCACCATTTATTACAAATTCTTTGCCTGAGGTTGCTGCTTTCAGAGCAAAGCTGGCAGAACAGCTCAGGAGAATTTCTCACTTGTTGAGATATAAAATCACCAGATCAATGTGAAACACTTTAAAAAATACTCATGTTTAATGAAATGAAGCTGAGGTAGGTGAAACAGCCCTCCAAGAACTGAGGACCTCTCTCATCATATGTTCTGCCATCTTGAGAGTGAGATACTACCTCCAGCAAAGGACTAATAACGTACACCTGAATATGTGAAAAATCACTTTGTAGCCTATGTCAATCATCTTGCTGCAGTTTGCTATTAAGAAGAAACAAGAAAACATGCCAACGGAATGAGCTGGCAAATTGCCCATCCAAAGAATAAGCATGTTGACTGAGCACTGCAACACAAAAGTTCATACTTGGTCGTACCATATGATCTCCAGAAACAGCAAAGCACAAGCTCCAGTTCTGAAGCTATTCCCTAGAAACTGGATTTACGATAATTAGTAAGATGGAACACTCCCTTCTTGCTTAATTTCCAGTTATTCGAGGCATACTTTGTTCCTCAGTCATTCCAGGCAATGTTTCTCAGTGACAGTCAGGACCTCAGAGCACCAGTGGGGCAAATATAACCAAATCCACTGGGTGCTGCTGCTGGAAACAGAAATGGAATAGAAAGAAGTTTTGAAGTGTTCTTTCTAAAAGAGTTACTTTTCCAGGCTCCTAAAAGCATGTGAGTCATTTTTCTCTTTTTTTTTTCTTTTTTTTTTTTCTCCTGCAAGTGCTAAAGTACAGAATTTATTTCCAACTGTAACCTTGAGGAAACAAATTCAGTTTGTGTTTATTTATTTATTTATTTTACCCTAGAAAAATAACATAAACTACACTTTATTTGGCCATTGGGTATAATCACTTTACAATATACAAAATTGATTAGTGTCTACAATTTTTTTTCCTTTTAGAGTTCAGCCAAGCATGTTATCTACATTGTTTATTCCAAGGAGAGTATCATAATATCCTTTTAAAAAAATAAATAATAAAAATATTGAAACTTCCCAATCTTTTGCAATCTTTTTCTCTTAAGCTTAAGTCACTTCTGGTTATTTCTCTCCACAACTTGTTTGACTTTTCATGCCTACCTCTAAAAATAATAAATTGGAACATTTTGTGAAATGTAAGATTTACAAAAATAATAGTGTTTTCAGAGGAAAAAAAAAAAAACAAGCATCAACAACTAACAACTGTTTATATATATATATATATATTTTTTTTTTTTTGCAAAGACCATGTATTTAGTCTTATTGGGATCTATTTCAGGTTTAACATGTTAATGTGTGTCCAGAAAAATCTCACTCTATTAAGTAGGTATCACAAGAAAGATACAAAAAGTAAATAAACCTGATAGTTTTCAGGTATTTCAGCTTGTGAGAGGTCAATAGCTTTTTTCCCTCTAATTCCAATTATCTTTATTTTTTTATTTTTTTTTTTAGCTAGGAAGTCACTGTCAGCCTCAGCAGCCATACAGAAGTTTATCCAAACATTCAATAGCTGAACTGCTACTGACGTTTTCTTTTAAGAAGTCGTCATACATATTGAACAGAAATGTTCACCGCACTTTTTCCTTCTTGGATTTTCTGAAAAAGTGGTAGTTGAATCTGACTTCAAAATATAAGCATTTTTCAACAGTGTAGCATTTCACTAAAGAAGGAAATTCCAGCTCTGACTCTGAGGGAAATTTTCCTACATGGGCATTGCTCCAGAATAGCTACTCCTGACTAAATTCAGGAATGGACCTTCTAAACCTGAACTAATGCTGTCTACTTCCAAAGAAGTTAACTCATTTCAAAAGGGATTAAATTAATTTGGTACAAACAGTCTTATTTTTAATTAGAATGTCCAACAGTAAGTAAAAAATAACTGCATAATAGAGATAATGAGGAAAGATTTTCTGCTTCAATTTAAACCTTGTTTTAATAGAAATTAACTTCGCTGATAAAAATGTCACCGGCCCAAATATATTTCTGGTGTAATATAAAAACCAGCAATGGAAGAGCATCAAAACCTGTTAGACAAATGTGTTCTGCAAAACTGGAAAATAAACATTATCTGAGAAACAATTATTTACTCAACTTTTAATATATTTGCATAATGTAAATGTATTACCAGATTTTGTCAAAATATTAGTATATATTATTCCGTTATCTTCAATAAATGGACATTATGAGTTATATAGCAATTATATCTCTAAATATCCATTTATTTAAGTAAAAATGCCAGTAACTTTTGGATTCCAGTCATTATAAACTATTTTAAGTAATCAATTTTTAAATTTTAGAAACAAACAAACAGAAATAAGTGCTGGCATTTCAGCAGCAAGCATTTGCAGCGTAACCTATGTTTTAAGACATACTCAAAGGCTCTGTACTCCTTTCTGTCCTGCTTAGGTGAAGATTCACATGCTATCAAATGGATTTGCATATGATAAGGTTTGCTCTTCAGATACAATCTCTCCACCTAATTCTGTATCACAGGCCAAAAGCAGAAAAGAATTATTTTATTCTTTCTACTTCTTCTGAGCAGAATTTAAAACACACTTAATATGTGTTATACAATATTTAAATGTTCTCAGGGGGGAGGGGAGAAGCTAGTTAAGGAAGAGGACATGCAGTGTTTCAGACTATTGTGCATTTGCTTACCCATTACCAGCCACGTGAAGCTGACCCAGGACGGGGGTAGGGGTAGAAGCAGTGTGGCAACAGGGGACTTGACAGACAGACAGGTGACCTCTGTTGCTTTATGTGCTTCACTTCTTGTCACAAGGGCTAGACAACACACCTTCCCCTCAGAAAGCATGGAAAAATGCTTCCCAGCCTAAAAACTGAGCAGATAAATTTTCTCTTTCCTATGATTTCTCCTCAGATGTCTGGATCACCTCTTTTTTTGTTTTTGTTTTTGTTTTGTTTTGTTTATTTCCCATGGGCCCACAGTAAACAAGTGAAAATGTCAAATAATTGGGGCACTAATGGGGGTACAAACTATGTAAAGTGAGGCACATAGTTTGTGAAGCACAAACTATGGTAACACAGACCTGAACCTTCACTGCCAATGTGAGGTTCTTATGAGATGCCATACCCCGTTGTGCAAGAGGGGGCATTACAGGATGAATACTTCATCCCTCCCACCATGTGTTAAAACCAACTTTCTCTGAATTAATTTGCAACTTGCTCTTTTTTCTCTCTCACCTAGCAAGGAGCTGCTATCTGTAGCAGTGACATGAGAACAATACTTTATGTAAATAACTTCCAAGTGGAGGTAGTCATTAATGCAGACAGTTTTGAAGGCAAGTGAAACAGCATTTGACAGAAAGAACCTTTAATGAGACTCTTTCTTAGGACTGTAGTCTGATTCAGAGCATGTCTTTCTGACTTCCTTATTTTTATTTTTATTTTTTGTCAGAGAATACAATCCCTAAAACCATAGGGCTTTCTCTTGTTGCACCAGAGATTATTTGGGAAGCTGTTGTTAGCTTCAGTGCAGAGAGGAGATACAGAGCAAGCAAGTGCACGGTTGAATGACAGCAGAGGAAGGAGGGCAGTGTTGAATATCTATCACTAGTTTGTAGTCTCTAGGTTGCCGTCGTGTCCAAAGCCAAACTCACGCTTAAAGCTATACCCACAGCTACATATGCATACCACCCAGCATTCAAAATTCAGAAAGTGTTAGGTAAGCGCCAGCTTGCCCTTTTTGAGTGGTCTGCGCCTCTCCTTCCCTGGCACACATTCACCCAAACACACAAACACAGCAGAATACATTGGAGCATATTTCATCTGAACATGCACAGACCCATAAAACATTCTTGTGCAGATGCCAGCTTGCAATGGCTGGGCACAATGAACTGGTCTCAACAGAAGGCGAGAAAAAGCAGAGCTGAGTGTCTCATGTAAAGAGTTTTAGGGGAGGATGAAAGAACAAACTCTCCATTGTTGGCAGAGACAATGCAGAATGTTTGGGGGATGTGGATTATTTTGGTTTTGATTTTTTTTTCCCCTGTACCACATTAGAAAAGCCAAAAGATTAGCAGGGAAGCAAGTGAACATCAATTTTCTCAGGCATGCATTGCCACACATGTAAAACCAGAGCCTGTAGCTGATCCATAAAAGGTGCATTTCAGTCCCCAAAGACAGAGAATTGGTAGGTATATTCTCCCTTGTCCATGCTTAAAAAACAGAATCAAATCAAAAACATAAAATATGTTGGAAAGGATTCCTAGAGGTTGTCTAGTCCAAACTCCACTGGCATTTAACAGCTCCATCACCAAAGTGACAGAAGGTATCATAATCTTTCAGAGACGCTTAGAGTCCTTTTTCGTATGGGAAGTGGGAGTTTTAGGGGTATAACATTCGTTATATAGCCAAGATAACTATAAGGACAAGGCACAGCTCAATGATGGGAAAAAGAACAAATGATAAACAATACTGAGAAAAGAAGCTGGAAATAGAATGAGATGTAGGAAAAATACAGGAGAAAAATATTAATGTTTTATGAAAGGTACAATATCCACCCTATGTCTTTTCTTTATGACCAGTTGCTCTTTGTCTCATATTCTGTGGCCTTGTGCTCTTCTTAGTGTGTTGAAATACTCTTAATGCTTATGTTTCTCAAGTTTAATAGGAATTTGTCAAAATATTATGCTGTAAATAAATTCCTTTGCTTCGTTCTTCAGAAGAATAGCTGGAAAGCTCAGAACCAATGCACAATCTGCTTTACCCTGAAGTCAGCTTTTGGTGATGTTTGGGTTTTCTCTTTTGCACAAGCACTGAGACATAAAATATTTTTCTGTAATTTACTGGGGAGAGTGAGAAAAGAAAGGCCCTTCAATTTTTTGAGAGGGTTAATAAATACATTATTCTGGCAAAGTGTTCTTCTGCATATATGACCAATCCATTGACAAACAATGAACCAGAAATAAGAGCCTGGAGAGCTTGTATTTTTTCCAGATACTACATCAGTTTTGCCAAGGAGCAAGTATTCCTTTGTGACCTATCACACCATGGAAAGCATAGAAAAGTTTAACAGTATCCTTGCAACAAAAATATATTAGCTACTGGACAGTGAGACCATGGAAAAAGGAAGGAAGGAAGGAAGGAAGGAAGGAAGGAAGGAAGGAAGGAAGGAAGGAAGGAAGGAAGGAAGGAAGGAAGGAAGGAAGGAAGGAAGGAAGGAAGGAAGGAAGGAAGAGAGGGAGGGAGGGAGGGAGGGAGGAAATTCCAAACAAATACAATAACATGATGTGGAAGAAAAAGGAAAAGCTAAGTGAAGTAGTTTGCTGATTTCTAAGTAGCTAGAAGGACTCAAATTGCATAGGCTGAGTGATCTGCAATGAAGAAAAAATGATAAAATGTATGTTTTATACAATCTGGAATTTCTGTAAAATAATCACTGGACAATGATCTTTTCTTTACCAGCAATTCTATATATTTCATATAACAGAGGTTGTCCTGTCTCCTCAGTGGAAACTATTGGAATTTCCAATACCTGAAGAGAGTGTCTATATAGAAATCCACTTGAGGACAGCTTGAGGACAGATGTAAGAGCTCATCATGAAATTTATATTCTGATCAATTTTTCCCGTGTTACACAAGATACAGAATAGCATTTCTAAATCTACATTTATTTACA
Organism: Anser anser; assembly: GCF_964211835.1. NCBI lineage: Eukaryota > Metazoa > Chordata > Aves > Anseriformes > Anatidae > Anser > Anser anser. Next base: position 50,757,297 of record NC_139720.1, read on the forward strand.
ACTGCTTACTTTGCAGCAAACAGCTGCAAAGTCTTGACCCAAGACTTTCAAGACACTAGTCTTGAACCAAGATGAACAAGTGGTATAGCCAGTGAGTTTCCCAGGCATACATCATCAGTCCCAACAGAAGACAAGCTAAGCTCTTGTGGATATTAAAAAAACATCTAATTTGGAAGGAAATTCCAGAGCACTGAGATGTTAGGCACTAACACTCAGATGAGTAAGTTCATAAGTCTCCATCTAGTTTGGTATTCCATCATGACGGCACAAGCCAAGAATAAAATAAGCTGCAGATAAAGAGGCCTACTGTTCAAGCATCTGCTTAAGAGCTTTCTCCAAATCTAATCTAGGAGCTACTGTAGGGGCGATGGTATCAGCACCAGCTGTGGGTTTCAGAGAGCAATGCAGCAGATAAAGTTAAGCATGACTGTAGGAAGAAGGAAAGAAGCCAGAGCTTTTTTGGCAAGAAGCTTACTTAGGTAGGATTCTGAGAAAGAAAAGTACTTGCTTGCTGTTTTGTTTGCTTGTTTGTTTTTCTATTCTTAGGTAAATGATTAGACAATGTATTTGTATTGTGAAAAAATATTTTACGAAAAACATAGATGGTTCATGTAATAAACTCTCCATCTTAAATGAAACAAAGTAACAAGGCCCAAACAAGTTAATATTTTAATAATTTTAGCAAATTTTAGTAAGATTAATTCATTTTTAGTATTGATATTTCAGTAAAGTTTTCAGGTGCAACATTATTTTGCAAAAGACAAGCTTTTTTATTTTTTACTGAAATGAACTAGAAGCACAATTATAGATGCAGCTTGTCTATACATATAAATGTAGGAAATGATAATATCTTATTTAAAAGGTGACTAACTTGCCACATCCTAATTACCAGACTGGAACACAAGAACCCATCCTTAAGGTATTTAAAACCTCACTTACTGAGCATCAAAAATACACACTGAAGACCACAGATACTGTTCCTCTCCATAACTTCTGAAAAGCAGATCCTGAAACAAAGCAGAAACTAGAGATTTTGAGCTGCTTACCTTAACTACCTCTGTTCATATTGCAATTTATTTGTAAGCACTTGTAAGCATTTAAGTCACTTAAAGTCACTGAAATAATTTAGGCAAGAAGACATTGTATTTTGACTGATATAAAAAATATCTGTTGATCGCCTATTGCTAGAAACCACATAAGCACTGAAGGACAGCAGGCTCTGAAAAAAAAAATAAATTCACAAATCTCAAGAGAAAAGCAAGCCTCAGAGGCATCAGTAAAAGGCCCTTCCCAGGCAGGTCTGGTTGAAAGGAGCAAGGAAGGAAGAGGGCTGGCAAAGACAGAAGCCAAACTCCTTTCACTCTGGCAGATTGTTAGATTCACTCAGCTGCCTGCAAGCATACAGCTGCAGCCTAGGTTGATGCAGGAGTGCAGGTTTTTACAGGACTTCCTATATACTGCAAGAACTGTGTAACACTGTCAAATCAAGCAGGAAAAAAAAAAAGGTAGAGTAAAAGAGCCATGGCTGGCTAAGTGGAAGAGGAACATCCAAGCCTATTGACTGAGACACAACTTTCTTTTCAAAATCAAAAGTAAATATTTTTGTAATGGAATTTATACTAGATTAAGATATGGTGTGGAGTTATTTGGTTCTTAACAAACTTTATATATGAAAATCACATTTCTATCCTTCTAGTGGAGAAATGATACCAAAAACAAAAAAAAAAGCTGAAATGCAAATAATAACGACCCCTCCCCCATATATACAATATTAATACAATAGTATTTATTCTTCAAAAATCTTAGTCTCAGAGACTGATTTTACACTTTTAGCATTCTGACAGTTAATCTTTTCTCATAACTGAGTCTGACAGTATTATTGTGATTTCTATTTCCTCTCTGTTGTTGTCCCTAGGAAGCGTACTCTTTCTCTCCTGGCAAACTTTAGTTCTCAGACCCAAGGGACCAATTTCTTCTAGTTACGACAGAAGAGTCTTTGTCTATTTTCATCCTCTTATTTTTAGTTCCCTCTTGAAAAACGTATCAGATCTGCTTCCTTCCATATGGAACATTTCTAGAATATTGTGAGGAACTGCTAACAGTAGTCACTTCAGATATATTTAATTTGTTAACTCTTTTTACCCTTACTCAGCTCAAGAATTAGGCATGTCAAAAAAGTAAAAGTATTTTTATTTATAGAAAGGACTGTGATTTTTTCCTGTTTTCATAATCTGATCCTCCTCAAATGAACAATTTTTTTTTATGAATCCATAATGCATTAAACTGACAACTACAGATAGAATGCTTAAATATCTTATTCAGTAGGAAAGGCAATCCACAAATGACTAAGGAAATACTACTACACTATTCCCACCCTCCCATTTCTATCTCCTTCAGAAAAACCTGGAAAAACTTCTCTTGAGTGAATGAATAAACTTAGACTATAGTGTAAACGACTAGATTAAACAGATAGTTCTCAAACATAAGGAACTTATTATTATTATTATTATTCAAACATTACATATTAACAACCTAGATTATCTCCTTTTCACAAGAAGGAATACAAGGGTTGTGTTGAAGCTCTTAATTTTCACAGGGTCTTTTGTGACTAAATTTCTTTTCTACATACTACTGACTAAAGAAGCCACCTTCTTTCACTAAATGAATCCTGACATTGAAGCATACAGAAGCAGCATTTGATATAAACTCAACCTATAAAGATAGCAGCACTTCACTTATCACTTCATTAATTCTAAATATGAAATATAAAATGTGCTTCCTGATAAAGTATATTGGCAATCATTTTGAAGATGCCAAATGGATATAATTCCCTCATAACCTTAGGAAAACTCATAAGCCCCACTGTATATTTACATACATTTAACATTGAGTTAAATCGAAGGAGTAGACCTGCAAAGTTTTATAACATAAAATTTCACATCAGTGGTATCAAAAATGAGAGAGAAGGAGAGAGAGAATAGGTTGGCCCAAATGCATTCCTTTAGTACCTGGAGAATGGAGTATTAAACACAGTTTTTCACCTTAGTTTATGGGAAGTGTTTCACAGAAAAAATAATAATAATAATAATAAAAATCTCTCTCTCATGTCTTTATTTACTTCAATTCATCAATTTTGTAAAAAAGAAAAAAAGGGTGTTTTTTGAGAATTTTCTGCTTTGACTCAATGAATCCAGCTACAAATTACTACAGGCTTTGTGCTGATGAGAGGTTAGGTGGTCATAAAAATTAGCCTTCCTAAGCTCAGTCTTCAAAGATCTGGGCTCACATTTGAGGCACAGGGGTTATTCTCCATTGTAGCAGCTGGCTTCTGTAACCTGTGACTTTGACATTTTGAGATATGCTATAATGTACATGTTGTCCCAACCCTTGTCAGCCTAGATCCTGAAGCTGCCCACAAAAAAGCACCCAACTTGTTAAGCAGCAATTTTCACTGAAAGCATGCATTACTCTACTAGATTGTAACTACTTCTGCACTGCCAGTGACACTGCCCACAAGAAGCATTCCCTGAAGTCCAGGCCAAGTTGCACAGCCTGGGTCATGTTCTTACTGTAGATGGCGATGCTTCTTGAAGTACATAAGCTGTGTGCACACTGAATAACACTTGGCCTGAAACCCTTCTCTGAATGTCCTCTGAATCTCATGTAGTACCCATCTGTACCATGAAAGATGTAGGTATCATTTTGCTGTGAGTTTTTTGTTGAAAGTGCATAAAATAATACAGAGAACGTGGTAGAGCACAAAAGAGTGGTGTTTCTATAGGAGAATGTTAATGACAGGCATTGCATACATTGAGATAGGAAGTAAGGTTGAGGAGAAGTAGCTGATGACCCAGAGACTGCTGGGGTAGTGTTAAAGGCAATGTAGAGCATAGAGACTGAGATCTTGTCCACAGCAGCTTTGAGAAATCATTACTGGAGCAAAGCACTTTTTGAGCTACTTAGCCGAAGGAGAATTAACTAATTTGTCCCAATCACGAATTACAGATACATATACATTACATAAACTAACATACTTATTATGTATTACAGAAGATGGGACCTGAAAAGAAAACAGAGAATGAAGTTACTGTCAGTTTGCCTTAACTGACTGCTGTCTGCTTCTTCTGAGATGGAGATAGCACATCTAAGGTCCAAAGAGGATTTGTGAACATCTTTCTCACCTTGCCAAAACACTGGCATTGTGTAACACAATCTGCATCATCTGTCACAATCCCTTTTAATGTTTCCACTTTTCACACTTGATCTATAAACAAGTTTAAAGCTTTGCAGAAGGGCTTCTGTTGACCAGTTTTCCTTTGCTTGAGGGAATCATAGAATCATTAAGGTTGGAAAAGACCCTCAAGATCATCTGGTCCAACCATCATATTTGAACGCAGCATTAAAAGGAGTTGATGGTCTTTCCACAATTTCCTGGTCTGCCAGGTTGATTTTCTTTTTGTTCTGACACATCCTGGTAAAGGTAGAAAATAAAGTAGATACACACCAATTTTTAATTAAATTGTGCTAAATTTTTATTTTTTTAATTTTAAATTTTATTTTAAAATAAATATAATTATAAAATAAAAAATAAATAAAAATAAAATAAATTTTAAAATTAATTTTTAAATTTTATTTTACTTGTTTTAAGAAAATTTAAACATTTATTCACATTTACTGCTGTCTAAAATTTCTGAGAAAAATAATGCTGGGTTTCGAAAGTGCAGAAGAACACATGAAAAGGAATCCATTCAATGCAAGGAAAAATAAATTGAAAGCACTATCCCACTCAAATACACAACAAACAAACAAAAAAAATGTATGGTTGAATGTCTGTTAAATACATGGAGGAGTTTATTAGATTTTGTTGGCCATCCATGACAGCTTTCACTCCATCAAACTGAAACCCTGACCTGCTGGGTAGGGCTGTATCAAAGGGGAGTCCTTGAGCTGTGGCTTGGCCAACTGGTTGCACAACTGAAACTGGTGACTTCCCTCAACTTCTGGTCGAACAGCAAGCCCGATGCTTTGGGGGATGTTAATAAGTTGTAATCTGGAGATTGTACACTATTTGGAACCAGTTACAGCAAATTGCAATTGTTTGGTCAGCATCAAATGAAGCAACAGGGGGTGGGATACTTCAAGTGACTTCTGTAAGCTGGGAGAGGAGGAGGAGGACAACGGAGTGTACAGGCAGATGTGCCCTGAAGGCAGAGAGGTGGGAAGCAGCAGGACAGGCAGTAAAGATGGCAATAGTAGGAATATCAATAGAAAGGGACTGCAGTGTCAGAGCTGAGATAAAAGTGTAAAGAAGAAGGCAAAGTACAAGTGGTGAGAACCTCAGAGGAACTGGACTGTCATGTAGCATCTTCTGGGTGAGCGCTGTTAATCGAGTACGCAGAACTAATAACTGTTTATAAGATAAAGCATGACAGTCGGGGTAATCAGATGATTCCATGCTGGGGTCTTCAAACAGGGGTTGACCCTCAGGATGGGTATGAATGTATAAACAGTTGCACTCTGAGATGTATGAAAATATGTATTTGAATTTTTGAAGGAATGGGAGAGAGAACAGCTCAAGCAGCTGTGGCAGCACTAGTTAAATTAAGGAGCTGGGGGGGTTCAGATCGGGGATGTTTCTTGGCTTAGAAATCACTGGAAGACAAGATGGTTAGAGAATTGCAGAACGAAATTAAAGGAGTTACGATCTTTGTGCAAAACTCTAGTAAACTTATGGACGAAGGCAAAGCTGTTTTGGGAGAAATGAGCTGTGTGGGAGAAGATGTGGACATTGCTTCAAGCAGTGATCACGGCATGCTTCAGGCCAGTATCAATTACATTTTCACCTCCCATCCAAAGCCATATCTTTATAAGGGAAACCAGCTGCAGGAAAGCACAAGTACGTATCAAACCAACGTGCTAACCAGAGCCTGCAGAACCACACACTGAGAAGCGAGGCGGCATCACAACAAGCTCAACCCTGCTACCCAAATCTGCTCCCTCTCGGGACAGCCCTGACCTGCCCAACACCCTGAGGCCTGCCCACAGCCCAGAATCTTTCACAAAGAATAGTCTTCTGAGATTTCCCACAGATAATATAAAACCACTCTTCCCTTTAAATGGGAAAGCTGATTTTAATTGATAATTGCTGGGAAGACCTACATAATGAAAAAGAAGTTTTTTGTCAACTCAGTTTAATCTTATTTAGCTATGGCATGTTTTACTTCTAGAGGTCTGACAAAGCAAGGGAGTAAAACTATCCAAGAGGATTTGGGAAAAAAAGGGGATGTGAAAAGCCACCATCATCCATATGACAATCTGTCTTGGAGCCTTCTGAAGGCTTCTGTCAGTGAGCCAAAGGCTCCTGAGCCAACTGGCTGTCAGGAGAGTGCTGGCGTTTATAGCTTGGGTCCCTAAATCATATTTCTGGAGTTAGATTTCTTATCTCAATCCTTGCATAAAGCAGGGGCGATGTTGTGCCCAGGCCCCTGAAATCCTCCAAATTTCCTTTGATCTCAGATCAGTCCTTCTTGTAAATGCTCAGATTGTCAGCATTTGAGGCTAGGCAGGATCTTTCCTATTTGCACGAGCCCTTAGATAGTGGTAAAATGGATACAACACTGGCTCCTGCTCAGTCTCCAGAGCTCTTGGCTACATAATTCATGTCCCCCTGATCCACACCCCACCTCTGTGGAGTTCGGTGCCTGCTCCATGGGGATGAACTGTTGTTTCTTCTAGGGGATCAACCTTGCCTCTTTTTGAGCCAAGTTTTCTGTTTCCGCCAGCACAGACTGCACTTTTGATGTTTTTTTGGTAAGTCAGCATTTTTCCCAGTGAGAGCAGTTCTCAAGAGGAAGCATTAGGTCTCTTTAGGTTTGGCAGCTGCATGAACTCTGGTTGTGCTTTTACACCATTTATTAGGAAAAAAAAAATGTTACAGAAATGTAGTCTGAGAAAAAAAAAAAACACAACATTTTTTTATTTTTGTGAATGACAACTTAGTAAATGAGGCAATCTGCATTTCTTTAAGACCTTTAGTATATTCTGAAATAATCCAAAACCTTTAAAAAACAATTTTCTTCTCACCAGCCATAATAATCGCAACCAGAATGTAGGAAAATCCATGAGCTGGAGGACATCTTTTAACCTCCCTTTTTCTGTACTTCCATCCACATCTGTTAAATATACAATATTTCAGTTGGATTAAGCAAGTACTTGTAAGCTAATTCATGATCCTGACATGAAAAATTCTACAAGACAGAATATTACTAACTTTGAACGATGTGTTCAAGTGAGCATCTTGCATTAGAACTTTTTATTAAACAAAGCTGGATGTTAAAAAAAATGGAAGGCCACTTAACAAGATTTTTCAAGGGACAGAGGTTGTTGGCCTCTTCACAATGAATTGGGGCAATGTTGTATCATTTCAGAATTTGTCTTTGGAGAAATCAATCTCTTCCTGTAACTGCCAGCAACCAGGTTTGAATGCTTTTATTCATGGATATTGCTCATAGTTCACAGAAATTAAACAACAATATTATAATGATACATACAACAGAATTATAATTATATGTGTTTCTTTAAACAGAAAGGAAGAGACTTATTTGTTTGCTTTTTTTTGGTCTGCTGGACAATACAATGGTGGGAGCCAGTTTATTGCAGCTTTTCCCACAGGCCTGCCCTTGGGAATAGCCTTCTATGAAATCCTATTCTTGTCGCCCTACAGAAATAGAATGTAGTGCCTTTTTTAACTTGAAAATTATTACACCAGGCACCTTACTGCAAATGAGTTAGAAGAAAGCTGTGTCCCACAGTGTGATACCAGTTTCTCTGAGTAGATCCATTTGCTTTTATAAAGGAATCTTGAGGGAAAGTGGCACAGCCACAAAATGGATAAACAAGTAGATGTGGTGTTCTCAGCATTTCTAAGTGTCTTAAATGGAAGTGAATTTTAAAATATAAGCACTTATTTTAACTTGGCTGTTCTGATAAAGTCCCTCACAGTCACCCTTTCTGAGACATAGAATACCCATTCTCCACCTGTAAAGTTTAATGTATTAAAAAAAAAAAAAAAGTAGAGAAAATATTTATATAGCATCACAAAACATCCATCAACACACTGGCACGAAGCGTATACAATCCCCAGAGCAGCCTGCAAGGAACACAAAACCTAGCCAAACCCCAGAGATGCTAATGTAGATTCCTCAGGATTCTGTAGATTGTCTCCTGAAGCAGCAGAAATGCTAGTGGCTTTAGATAATGTGAAGAGCTTGCCAGAATTCAACAGGGGGATGGGAAGAGAAAAACTCTTTTCACACACGAAGGTTAGATGATATATTCAAAGTGACTTTCATCAGTGTAAGGTTTTTACAGCCTCCTAAGACATTCTGAGTAATCCCCACAGATCACAGATTTTCTCAGCGTTTAACTAAGAGAGAATTGAATTGCAGCTCTCCCTCTCCAGTGTCATTCTGTTTGCACTTGCATATGCAAATTGCTTTCTGCCTGAAGTTCTGCAGAATCTGCTAGGACCTTGTAAGGGAGGGAAAAAGCACAAAATAGAAGAAAAGCAGATGGAAAAGTAGATGCAAGTTTTGCATAGGGTGCCACTTCTCATTTCTGTGGGACATATTTATGCATAAGCTGCTAAGCCCAGTGTTGTAGCCAAGTATTCAGACAGACTGTGATAGATGTGGAGATCAATTGTTTGTGAAGGCAGAAAGGGTTCTAACCCAAGCTGATACTTTTCAGTTAAACAGATTGTCACCTTATTTTTTTTTTTTTCATAACCAAAATGTTTATAAACATTACCTGTCCATATGTTACAGTCCTTTCTTATTCAGATAGGCATAGTATAAGATATGCTAATGTTGTTTGCTGTTTTTTATTTGCTACAAAACTACAGGGCTGTAATCACAATACTTTATTGACACCTCTTTTAAAAATATACTGATAATGTTAAAAAAGTGTCTCCCATAGCCTGCAAAGACAATCAAGCCATATGGAATTACTTAGGAAAGTTCCATACAGATAACCAGAAGAGAATAATGAGGCACAAATTAAATTTCAGTAGAAACTCATTTTATTAACATAACTTGTCACTGTGTATAGTGTATTCAGATATCACACTATTGCTCAAAGATATCCATTCTGAATCTACAGTTTCTGAAAGTGATCTGAAAGTGATTTTCAATGTCATGTCTGTTGAAAATATCTTTCTATCAAAAGCCAGGAAAAAAAAAGCTGTAGTGTTAGTACAATGAATGTTAGTATAATGTATGTTTGTCCAGTCCTATGTTTCTAGGAAAAATCAGGGTTAATGAGAAGAGATATAATTCATTGACTTGACAAGTAGGAAATGTTTTTGCCCTACAGTGAATGACTTTGCTACTGGCTCAGATCACCATGAAAATAATCCTTCATTAGCTGCATGGAAAAATAAGATTAGCCCTGGATCATACCCAAGAGACATTAACTTTTCCAGATTAGATAAAACACTTTTCTGGTGGCAGGAATGTTGAAATTTTGCCCAAAATCATGAGTCTTGCAGAGGGAATTTTCAATCTGTTAAATCTCAGCAGGAGAATTATGATATTTGTGAAGCAGAAACAGCAAATCCAGGATCTACTTCCATGAATGCAATTGAACAAAATCAGGTTTCATGCAAAACAGGCTTTAGACAGGAAGGCTGAAGCATCTGTCAGCTTCCTAACTGACTTCAGGAGGGAGGAATGGACCTTGGAAGCAAAAATACAAGATAGATATAAGTTCTTTCTTTTTATTCTTGAACAACTTTTGCAAATAGTGCAGTACATTTATTTATATTTGGTAAATAAATAGTACTTTTGTTTGTTTATGTGTAGCCTGGCTTGACATAAAAGGTGATTTACATGTGTTGTCTGACCTGAGAGCATTTCATGCTTACTGGTATGGAGAGCTTAAAAGCAGATCCTGGTCCACGCTGACGACTTTCATTTCCCCCATGCATTTCATCAGAAGACACAAATGTGCTTAAAGCTTGCTTATATTTATTGCTGAAGAAGCTGATTTTAAAGCCCCTAACGTAGATGTCTGAGGAAAACAGACCAAAAAAATAAATAAATAAAAATATTCTGGTGAGGCTGTAATATAATTCGATATCTGTGGAAAGATAATTTCTTCTCTAAATTTCATCTCAATTTCATTGTGATGGACACAAATGTTATTGAGTGCAGTTTTAGTGTATCAATGCAAGTTAGTCTGTCAATGCAATATAATACAAGTGCCATCAGAGGTATTTATGCTATATTTATTTTCATTTTTCCTTGATTGCTTGCATCCTTCACTATCCCATATTTTTATTACTATAAATGGAATTAATACAATACCCATATTTTTACTTCCATTATAGATGGGTGAAGAAAACCATAACTGGTATTAATGTAATTTTCATCACCAGAAACAACCTATTAAATCTCATTTTACAGAGAAATGTTTAATATAATATAGTAAGTTTAGGAGGTTACTTTCTGAATTAATATACTTTATATCAAAGCTACTGTGGGAATGCTCTTCAGTGACAATGGTCCTATGGAAGAGATTCTTGTTATCATCCCTGCTGGCCCATAAATACTGAGATAAAACCAGTACTTTAGAAATATGTTTAAAGAGCCTGTGAGAACAGGACACACATGAAACCTGTTGTGTGTTTTTGTTGTTTTTTGTGTGTGTGTGTTTATTCTTTTAATAATTTTGTTTTTGATCAAACAGGAAAAAACAGGCACAGACTGGCACAGAGCACCTGGCCAGAAGGGAAATAATCACATGCCAAATATCTCTATCCTTAACTGAAGATGATTGTCCCATAACTTTTTTAAAAGATTTACAAAGTATTATGGCTGAAAAAAAGATGTCACTTCAGTGTCACAGAAACGAAATACATATTTTAATAGTCAATCCAATATATAAATTAAAATAAATCTATGCAAACTGGCATCTTTAAAATTAAAACTTGGTTAATTTATTTGACATAAAATTTGTATATCATCCTTGCTATAAAAGATGTATATGTAAATGTACATTCTGATATACATTCTGAAAATATAAAAAGATCCTAGATACAGATAACTAGATAGCTCTGAAGCAAACATCTGACTGTCTCCACATTAAACACTTCTAGTGCTAGCTTAAGACAGGCTTTTTAATCATGAAATAGCATAGCTTTCATGTGACGTACTTACTTACTTTCTCAGATGTGTGATCAAAAATAAACAAAGAAATATGAAATAAAGCTTTGCATTTTATCCAATGCACAGAATTACAAGTGTCCCTCCCTTAGTATGCCCATGCCTGAGCTGCTTTCTTCGATCACTCCCATGAGCTGCTGTTCCCTTCCTGCAGCCCAGCAGACCTGCAAGCTCCCTTCAGCCAGCTCCATGACCCACCCTGTGCCCTTCAGGGGATTACCACCAGTATGGCACCAAACAGCACTCATCCCAGCCCTTCCTGGGTGCACAAGGACCATAATCCCCCACACACCTCCCAGACAGCTCCACTTTCTCATTCTGACACAGTTTTTCCTTTCCCTTCTCTGCCTCATTTGCCTTTGGAGGCTTTCCCTCTGTTGCCATCACAATTTCTTGAGGCTGCTCAGCCCACACAGGTCTTCCCTGTTCTTTTTTATCAAAAAGCATCTCTTGTTTGTAAGTGACTAAAATATAAGATCCCACCCACTTTCTTCTGTATTTTTTACTATTTGGTTGCCATGGTACTGAAAACTTGTGGGGGCTGGCTAGCCTTCTGTCCCTCAGCTCTAACTGTCCAGAGACTCATGTATCTGTGCTCTGTCCTTGTTCTCCTAAGTACGTGACTTGAGGGTCATATGAAATGTTCCCAGATGGAGCAGTGCTCCTCCTTGCCCAGATCAAGGCAGAAGACAGTGGTTCATGCACTCCACCAACAGTGGGGAGAGAGGGGGAAGGAAGGAAGCTAAAGGACTCTCTGAAGTCAAGAGAACAGACACAATGTTTTACAGCGCAGATATATTTTCTTATTGTCAAATATGAAAATATTTTTCCTTTGGCAAGCGCAAATGGTTAGGGGCCTGAAAACCACTCCATACTTAACAGCACTTCAAGGACTGCCTGCCCTCTTGAAAAACTAACAGAAAACAAAAGAGAGAATATTTACATCTAGGCCAGGCCTCCTTACTGGCCAGGACACATTAGTCAAAATGCAATGAGAATATATCGAGAAAAGACGCCCTTTCCTACTGTGGCCATCTGGACTTTCTCAAAGCCTTTGAGATTTATGTGCCTTGAGGCCCTCTTCAGGCTATAGTCTGGGCAGATTTCTTAGAGGAAGTCACAGCATACACATAGAGGCAAGGCTCCTGCTTGGCCTTTCAAGGCAGTTGAGGAATAAAGTTTCATCTATAGCAATAACCTTTGACCAAAGAACAGTTAATAAAAATAAATGTTGTTTCTCCTCTGCCTTCAAAATAATGAATTATAATTTTGAGTTATAATAGTGGGCAGTGGGGTCTTCTATGAAAACAAGTCAAGAAAATTGTCAATTGGGAAAGAATGGAAAAACCTGGAGAGCCTGTCCTGTAGAACTATCCTGCCAGGATCCATTCCCTTGTCTCTTCCTGTCTCTTGCAATAGCCATTTCTTTAGGTCAGGATGCCTCTGCCAGCATTACTGCCATTGTGACTGCAGGCCAAAGCCCATGCTGACAAGGGCATCTATGGAGTTACCCAATTAGCGGATCTGTGAAGATGTCTCTTGCATGTTTAGAATAGACAGGAGAGCTGTTGTGCTCTGGTTAGATTACCAAATACTGGCAACCTGTGGAGATCTGAATTTTCTGAATTCCATCCCTAGAGCTCTTTGGAGGCAATATGAGACAAGGTTGTCATTCTTTCACTACATTCTGTGGTATGTTTTTGTCATGTCCCAGTGATAAATAAATGCTGTTGGGAGGCTTCCAAGTTATATACCTTTAGGAAGTGGCATCTTGCTGGGTTTGGATGGTGATTCTACTCAGGCTGGAGGACATTCCATTTGGTTTGCTGTGATGAAAATATGCAGCCTATGGATACTGTCCTTTTCCACATAAGATTCAGAAATTTAAATGATAACCTCTAGCCCCACCCTTTCCTCTTTGCAATGAAACTGGATTTCTTTTGTCTTCCCAAACTCCTTGGGAGCTTACATGCACTGTCACAGACCTCCCTTCTATGGGCCTTTTGCCCTCGGGAGTCCTGCTATAGGTCTACTGGACCATGTCCTGTTTGAGACGTAAGAGTTTCCTCTTCTCTGTTCTTTCCCTGTCTCTGCTCTCTCTTGACCTCCAAGTAGCTGTCCTCATCTTTGGTCTTGCTGCAAAAGTGTTTTCACCTTCATCCACTAGTGATCTCCTCCTATTCTCATATAATACAGTCAAATATCTAATCAGAGGAGTAAATAGCTGTAAAAAAACCAGCCATTTATATCTTTCCCTTCCATGTGAAGGAACATATATGCCTCATTGAATATTCAGAGTATGCCATGTGGCCATTTGAGATGACTGCTAATAGATCTAAGTAGTCATTCAAAACTATGTATCCATCATTCAAACTGATTTTAAACATATCACGGATGGCACAATAGCAAAGTAATCTCAATATTTTACCGAGTGATATTTTAGTCTTCAACATGTTTTTAAAGGCATTCCAAGAGCCAGGAAGTAGGAATGGACAAGGAGTTTAGCCTTTAGGGTGACCATGTTGACACTGTACAAACAGTGTAGCACAAGCCACTTGTGGCTGATTTATTTTGTAAAACATAGTAGACAAATATGATGCTATTGTCAAGGCTTTAGAAGTCTGCAGCCTTCCCATTCATCCTAACTATTCACCTGACAAAATTGATGTGGTAGCATGATTCTCATGTGGGCAGCATCTGTCATCTCTCTCACCTTTTTTTTATTTATTTTTTTTTCGTGTCACTTCCATGAGCCACTTTGATTTGCATGACAGTGAAACACACGAGAAATCAAGGCCTTACACTTCAGCTGAGTGTATCACATAGTAAATTTCTGAGCTCATAACAGTTCTGCCAGAAGGAAACAAGAAAAGCTCAGTGCTGGATCCTTTCTTCAATGTGTAAGCTGATCCAGCACATTTTCCTGATCACATAGTGGAGAAGTGGCAGTTCCCTATTTATGTTGCAACAGCATCTGGTACTGCAATATATATTGTAGTTAACGGCAGACTTCTTGAATAATACATTACAGAACGCTGCATGTAGACTCTGAGTGCCATCCAATGTTTTCTGTCTAACTGTTGAAATCAAGGGGGGATAAATAAAATGACTGTGTTGTTTTAATTTGAAGATTAAAGAAATTATTTATAGATAAATTCAATCCAAATGCCTTTAATAGGGTAAGATACAGTGAAGAGAAGTTGAAAGTCCTTCATGTCTTTCAGTGCATCACTATGTCTAAAGAGGAGTATTATTTATATGGAATGGTTACATCTATGCTGTTATTAGATGCATGGAAGGCAGGATTTAAGAGATTGACTTAAGTAATAGGAGTAATAATCTGAGCTGTAAACGAGTGTGGCTAATCTTCTAAAACCCCACTAAAGAATACTGCTTTCCAAAATGTGTTAGCAAAAAATCATCTATTTTGCTTCTGTATAGACCAGCCAAGTCATGAAAATATCATATAGCATTTTAGTCCCTAGTAGGCTGGTTATGCAGATAATCTTATGGATAGCTGTCAGCTTGAGCACATGAAGTCCTATCCAAAACAATACATAATACAACTATTGGGTGTCCTATTGAGAAAGGCTGTTTGCAATGGCGAGTAATATCTATGTGACTAATATTTACAAAAGCTATCCAAAATGAAATACTCACTTATAGTTCATGGTAAAATGTTGTCTAAAAGTATTTTGTGATTTCCCAGTACCTGATTACCTAGGCTAAAAGACAAAGAATTGCTTACATATCCAATGATTTTAGCTACTAACCAAAGAGTTTTCAATGAAAATTATGAAGAATATATCATCTTATATGTAAAATTCACAGTTGTTAAGACTGATAGCTGAACACATGACCTCCTTGAAGGTCTGAAAAATTAGAAAGCATTTCCAGAAACTGAAGATAAAACTAAGGGGAATTTGGGGTGAAAGAAAGAAAGAAAAAGAAAGAAAGAAAGAAAGAAAGAAAGAAAGAAAGAAAGAAAGAAAGAAAGAAAGAAAGAAAGAAAGAAAGAAAAAGAAAGAAAAGAAATTGCTATACTTATTTTGAGAATAATCTCAGATTAACAAAGCACATTAATTGTGCACACCTAATAGGTTGACCCATAACTGTGTTCCTTCTGATCAGTTTTTGGAAACCTGTTTCAGAAGACTTTTGGTCAGTTGCCTTTGTCAAGGCAACTTTGTCACCCCCATGATTTCGCTACTTCCTGAAGTGCTACATTCCTGAAATAATGTGTCAATACACTGGGTAATTTTAAAATACACTAGCCAAGCTTCACATTTTACAACATCGATAATAAACTTGATGGGACAGGGATGAATGTCTCATCCATTTGAGAAGAACCAGGAGGGAGGAACACATCTCTAGCTGTGAGAGAAAAGCCAAACAGCCTTTATGTTTGGGGATTCCTTTGGCACACTTTCTTAACTGGACTGTGAATCAGATTAATACCAGACAGGCTAAGTTATATTTCTGCCGGATCTGGCAGGGAATTCTCAGAATCCTAAGGTACCTTGTTTTTAATAAATGAGTTTAATGAATTTATTTATGAAGTGAAGGACCTGAATCTTTGTTGATATAATTTGGCACAGCTCCACTGATTTCAAAAGGGTATAGCTGATTTACAACAGGTGGGAGTGTGGACCAATAAACAATGCTACAAATAAGAGACTATCTTAAACAAAACAGTCTTGAATCCACAACTAGAAAAGCCATTATCCCTATTATTTCTTTGAAACTCCTGCACTCAGGACTTCCATAATATTTTGAAAGCCTTCAGTATGCCTGAGGCCTTCCTGATATTTCCTGAGAGGAATAGTTCCCAGAAGCTCACAAGGAACACAGAAGCTGGGAATTGAAATGGGGAATGCCTGTATTTTAGGCTCAACCCAGCAGTAGGAGCTAGCACAGATGAGTGGAGGCTGTGTCAGTTGTCCAACAGACCAGTCCCAAGTCACGGCATCTTACTTCTGGCTGAGACTATCTAGACCTTATACCTACAGAAGAGATATGCTGCTAGGCTTCAGCTTTAAACAGCTGGATGAGGTTTGGCTACTGGGTTGTATTCTGTAGGAATATAATTTTGTTTTCTCAGATAGTGGTACATAGACATGCCAGGCTTCCAAAAGAGTATTATTCCTGAGTTATAGTAGTGCAGCAATGATAACCTTTCTCATTCTCATCACATGGTAAAGCATAGATCTTATGTTACACTATGCTATCAAGGAGGCTATATTTCCATTATCAGTATTTTGATAAATCTATGCTTGCTTTTGCTGGCTATCTAGGTGAAAACATTAAATTGAGAAACCCATCTCCCCACTTTCAGCAGCCATGAGCCAATGAAAAAGAATGTCAGAGGGAGACATTTACCTGCCAGATTCTCCATTAGACCACTAGCTTCTGGTCAGTCATCCTTACAGAGCTCCAACAGAAAGGCTGGAAAACTGTGCATGTTTCCTACATGGGATGCCATAGCAAGCCGAGACTGCAATTGCAATCTTGGCAATCTGTAAGCAATTCTGATCATATTTTGGAAGGGCAGTATTGTTTGAAGGACATTGTAAGTATTTCTGAAGAATGCTTTTTTTTTTTCTTTTTTTTTTTCCTGTTTTTTTTGGCCTTGAAAGTGAATATAAATTAAATACCATCTTTTTCCTATAAAACCTTGGAACATTTTTAATGTATGATGGGTTCCAGAAGTCAGAGAGACGGTATACAAATGTATGTATTACTGCACTGAACAGCAGCACTGAAGGACTGTACACAGAGGTTAGTTTCATACAAGTCTCACTACATTCTTTCTCTAGTTAATGGAATGAGATGAACTACTCCAGAAGGCAATTCAGAAAAACAACTTAGAGTTTCTGAATTGTCATCTCAAAGAAATTCATTCTATTAACTCCCTATTCTTTCTAAGGACCTCCCTATTTACTACAGGCAGATTCCACAATAAATAAATAAATAAATAGTCTTAGGGTCTGATCACATTCTTCCCTGAAAAATTCCATCCATAGTGAAAGTAGATGTGACTCTAGTCAGCTCTCTTAGGAAATGAAAGTTCAGCCTACTAATCTATTCTTATAGAATTGATGCCAGTGATATAATGTCTTCCTTCCTTCCTTCCTTCCTTCCTTCCTTCCTTCCTTCCTTCCTTCCTCCCTTCCTTCCTCCCTTCCTTCCTTCCTTCCTTCCTTCCTTCCTTCCTTCCTTCCTTCCTTCCTTCCTTCCTTCCTTCCTTCCTTCCTTCCTTCCTTCCTTCCTTCCTTCCCTCTTTCCTTTCTTCCATCCTTCCCTCTTTCCTTCTTTCCCTCTTTCCTATCTTCCATCCTTCTCTCTTTCCAACTTTCCGTCTTCCCTCCACCCTCCCTACATTTTCTTGTACCTTTATGAAACTTTGCCCAAACTTGCATAAACATCCCGTAGCTTATTATCCTACAGATAATCAGGGGCAGAATTTGAAACTCTACCAAATATACTGACTTATTTTTACTGACACATAATCAACCAAACAAGTAGCACAACTTAGCAGCCCATACCTGTCATAATTAAAATTGATTTTACAGTGAAATAATTTTTGTTGAAAGATGCTTATTGACTGGAGCCAAAATTTTTATGATATTACTCAGTTCTGGGAGAGAGCTGATGACTAGTCCAGCTATAATGTATCAGGCTTGTAACAGCCCTATAAGGACTATAGCAGCTCAGCATATAACTATGAAACTGTATGGATTCTATCAGCTCCTGCATTAGGTCATGTGCTCTCCCTGCTTTTTCTACAAATTAAAAGTGATAATTGGATCTGCTCCACTTTCATGACTAACTTTCATATAAACAAAATAAAAAAAATTCATTAACTAGTGGCAAGGCCAGTCTGTCAGTCTGAAGGAGACCCAGCTTCAAGCTCTACCTCTAAATTAGACTGAGCAGGGAATTAAACTTGGCCATGACACAGTTCATATGAATGGTTTAGCTATTCAGTGGTTTCCCTTCTTGCGGAGGTGTGAGAAATTTCAGAAACATCAGTTTTGACTATACAGAATACAACCAAATTCCCTCAAGACACATTTAAACATGACATAGCCAGACTTTCACCAAGCAACTTAAAATTGTAGGCTCTGATTCTCCAAAACCTCTACTACATTTTCTTTTATGCAAGCCAGGATCAGATGTGCTTCCAGTCCTCACTTCCACCTCCAAAGTGGGTGAGTCTGGAAGGAAAGAGAAGATTGGGTAAATTGTTTAACACTACTCAAATTTCTAAATTGTTACAGGTGAAAATTGCTGCCAACTACACCCTGAGTTAATAAGAAACTTTTAAATCTTTTTTTTTTTTTTCTTGTATTTTCACTTTATAACAAAACAATTTGGGGGAAAAAAAACACAGTTTCATTATGGAGTAATGGTGTTCATCTTACCAAAGCTATGCAAAATGCTATGGCTGGTAATCAGTGCAATAAGCATATCTCAGAACTACTGAGTTAAAGCAAGTGGTATGTCCCTTTATGGTATAACAATAATGTTTCTTTAAAGACTTTCAAGTTTCTGAAATTTCTACTAACAACAACAAAATATATATATAGCAAGCTGGATATGTTTTTCGCTTTTATTGTACTTTTGTCTTACAAATAGTTAATTAAATGACATTTATCAAAAACCCTCAGGAGCAGAGTGTTTCAGAGAAGTTCACATTTGGTGCTACTCTTGAAAATATATTACAGGCATAGAGAACTGTTGGTTCTCATGAACTGAAGCAAAGGAAAATATATTTACAGTGCAGCCCCAGGGTTATATTCATGAAAGCTGTAAATGATGAAAGTTGGAAGTAAACACCTCATTCAAAAACCTCCTAATTTCTTTCCAGCTGGTGCCCAATTCTCAACAAAAATATGGAGGAGACTTAGTAAGAAATCTTAAGTGCACCTTCTGGATATGACCAGAAATGATGCATTTCACCTTCTATTGGACATCTGCCCCACATATAAGCCCAGTCAGAATTCAGAGACCAGATATTTGTCTTCTCCCTTGTGTGTCCTGTAGGCAGGGACACTGCACCCTAATAGATGAAAGGGAAGAAAGTACACAGAATAACTTCACTGTTTTTCAGGATGCAAGAGATTAGAAGTCTGCTGCTTTCTGTTACATGTCATTCACTGTTTTCCAGAAAGATCCCAGACAAGTAATTCTCAAGCATTTTTTAGCCAAGCATCACATGAGAAAACACGTGTTATTCTGTGCTCCATCTGCTATCATGCCAGAGTGGCTCCCTCTGCTTCCTTGCTTTCCTCGGCCTTGCCCAGGGCTGCTTCCTACTCCTCTTCCTCACAGCTCCATTAATTGAATTATGAAAATTTATATTTAGTTCCTCTGAACTTTCAGAACACCCATCTCTGAGAGAACTCATTTGCTTAGATTGTGTCTGCCATCTTGGGTGTTTATTACATTGTGTTTATTACATGTTCAGGACTTAGGTTTCTCATTCTCCTCCATTTAAACTGCTCCACTTTACCTAATATATATATATATATTTCTTATTTATTCTCTAATTAAATGAATATTACCCTGCAAATTTGAACATCTTCCTCATATATATTTGAGAAAATCACAGCCAAGATTACTTCCTAACAATGATGAGAAACCAAAGCATGCTGTCACTCCTTATGTAGTAAGTGGACAGTTGTTTCTGTTGCTCTACTCCTCTTGTGTTCTGTGACTATGAGTGCACATGCCACATAGCGTAAAATCACATAACAGTAAAAGAGACTGCATAAAGCTCCAGGTAGTAAGGGCATGAACCATTAGTCAGAATAATTTGTCTCTTGCCTGTGGTGTCCAATGAATCCTGATTGCAAGGTATCCTGGTTATCACAGATACTGTCAAATAAGATTCCTACCAATATCTATTTCCAAGAAACAGAATATAGGGATTGATAAAAATATTACTTTAAAAAATGATTAAAAAAAAAAAAGAAGAAGAAAGAAAGGAGAAAGAAAGATGTAAAAGAACAAGAATAAGGAATGATATGTTATGGAGCTGTTTATGTTAGTGTTCACGATTACTCACAAGTCGAAGGAGGTCTAGAAGGTTGTGCTTCCCAACCTGTGACTGTAGTGTCATGGCAAAGCCACTAACACTATTCCTAATTTTTGCTGCAAATTGAATTATTCCAAAATTGTATTGGATTTGGGAATATAAGGCATAAGACTCATCTCCACAACAAGTAATTTTGCTTTCTGATGGAAACAAAAAAGTAATTGTCTCTACTGGGACTCCAAGTATAATGAATACCTAGTAAACACATTATTATTTAATTATTCCCATGTGGGTTTTTAAGTAGAAGAGTGGTGCATAGATTGCTTTATAAGCAGTGTTCTTTTATTGCTTCCGTGATATTACAAGTTGTTCTACAACATTTATGTTAAATATCATTTTTCAGTTCTTATTACACACTAAAGAAGTTAAAGTTCAATCATTAATACCTGAGGGAATTTTTAGAACGAAACTGATTCTTTTTTTAGGAAAAAGATGTAATTAAAAGATATTCACTAGAGACTTATAATTAGCAATAAAACAATGAAGCTTATGCCATATTGGCTTAATTAAATATTTCTCCAGTATTTTTTTTACAAACATAAATATTAATAATAAATTAATAGGCTGTGAAGGGTTTCAATGTGAAATTATAAAATGGAAATCTTGCTGGAATATGGGTCCCCTGTTTAACAGACAACATTTTTATTTTTTTTTTATTACTGAGAGATTTATTAGAATGGCAAAAACTCATGAATGGAAGGTTCTTTGAGACAGGAGAACCAGGTTTGAACTTATGGCCACTAAAAATACATCCTTAATTCCCCTTTTTATGCTAGAAAACTGGTTTTCTAAAACCCAGTGTTGTTCACACATGTTCATCATTTTCCCCCTATAAAATTATATCTTTTTCATTACTAGATTTTTGTTTGGTTTTGTTCAGTTTTGGATGTTTTACAGCATGTGGGGTTTTGAATCAAGTCAAAAATATGAACTGCATTTGCAATTTTTTGGTTGAGCAGTCCCAGCTGACCTATTTTGAAATCTAAGTGCTTATCGAGTTAATAATTAACTGTTCCTAAATTGTGTTAAAAGCAACCGGTATTATAAAATCAAAAGTCAGATATTTGAAAAACTACCTTGAAGTTAAAAATATTATAAAATTGTTTGCTTGTTCAGCATTACTATTTGCTAGCTGGAGCCAAGTGGGTTGAGAAAGTCTCATGTGAAGGTTGTCCTTGTTTACCTAGAAACATCTTTTAAGTAACTAAATCAGAGCTCTGAGATCAAGTATCACAAATTTGTCATTAGACATTACAGCCTATTGTGTATATAAACCCTTCCAGAGAGTACATTATACTTTATACTTAGAGAACCATTTCCTCTTTCAATCTTCAAAATAAGCGTGTGCTGAGTATTTCAAAATAAGCTCTCAGGAGAGGAAAAAAAAAAAAAAAAACAGACCTGCAATATTATTGCACAACGCAGATTCAATTAGTGAGAAGGCACGATATTTACAAACACTTTTTTCCAACCAAACTTTTTCTCAATAGAGTGGGTGGGAAAAGGGAATTATAAAATATTTACAGTGCAGTTCTGTCTGCTTATTCCTCACCTCTATGTAAGTCTTCTTCCTCAGCCAAAGATAAAATCAGCTATGCCAAACATTTATCAAATCTTTGTTTAATATCTTCCAGCTATGCAAAATTAACAAGCTCAGATGAACTTTCTTTCAATTCTATTTTTTAATTATTAGTTTTTCTTAGTGTTTAGTCTTACTGTAGTTTACATTAATTTTATTTTGTATTTTTTTACTGCTTCCTTCTACATATTTGAAGAACATTATGTCTTCCTTTAGCCTTCTTTCCCCTGAATTAAATACACAAATTTCTTTCAAGAATTCTGTGTACACCATTTTTCTAGACCTCCAATCATACAACACCAGATAGAACAGACCTACCTTGTGCAGTTCGTGGAAGATACTTCTATTTATTTATTACTATGTAGCTTTTATATATATATATATATATATATAAAAACATGCACCAAATTTACTTCATCTCATTATTTCTATAACTGTGTATTCTGCTCAGTGGTATTCATGCATTCTCCCTCGAGTTATATTTGTACAGCCCAAAACTTCTGTATGAAGATAGATTTTTGCATTCATCCTATTGAATTGCAGTGTTTTTCTCAGACCATTTCTTTTATTTTTCGAACTTTAAAAAAAATCTGAAATTGTCTTAAAGGATCATATGCATTCATTCAAGTCACTATCAGAAACATCAAACATTCATATGTACAAGAGAGATTCAAATAGAAACCTACTTTATTCAGCTCCTAGTCTGACAGTGAAACAAGAATGACTATTCCTCTGGACGTATGCTTCCAGTCAGTGTGCAACTGCTTCAGCCAGTCATGATTTCCTTGGCTTCCTCATGACAGTACCTTCTAAGCAGTGCTGAACAAGACATATAAGATCTACCAATTTTAACTTTCCAATAACGTTTTCTACCTAGTTAAAGTGGAGGACTATTTTTTTTCTTAAATATCATATTTAAAGAAATCCATCTTGACTGTTACTTATATCTTTGTTATCTTCTATTTTGTTTAGAAATTATTAGGTGCTTTTTTCTTCATTTCAACAGGTTTCTTTGTTTTCTTTGGAACTGAAATTAAATGGAGTAAACTGGAGACCACTAGTTCCTTGGTTTTATTAGATACACTTGGATGACTCTGTTTGGCCTTCAAATAATTTTCAATTTATCCAGCTATTCTGTAATCTATTCTTTCTTTATTGAAGCAGTGTAAGCACTTTTATTTATTTATTTTTTATTATTATTTTTTTCTCTGGTGCACCTATACTAATTGGCTGACTACAACTGGTTTTATTTATTTATTTATTGGGGGGGGGGGGGGGGGGAAGGCTGCAAAATCAGGATAATAGCTTTCTGTCCTGCCTCAGGAACCATGCTTCTTCTCTGAGTCAGTTTTATCCTTTATGCCTCTTAGTTTTATTTAATTTTCGGCCTTGAACCTTCTGACTCACTCCTTTTTTTGTTTGAGATGTCTTTGTACATTCATCTTTAGTAATATCAGTTAGCATACACTTTCTGTGCTTTCCCTTCCAAGATAATATTTCAGTGTGTGTGTGACAACTGCTTCAACCTCATAGCCTATAAATGTAAATTATGAGGTTTTTTACAAGACTGTCTGGGCAACAGAGAGAGAGAGAGAGGCTCCCTGACCTGGCTACTCTTTGTGTCACTTCTTCCAGAAAGGAAGAGAGAAGGAGAGTTTGTTCTTTGCCTAAGAGCAGCTGATCATATTCATGTGCATAGAAACCCTTGGACAGCAGTGTGGGGCAAGCAGCCAAGGACAGAGCAGAATGGGAGCAAGGGTCCTGTGTGAAGCAGGAAGTAGGTCCAAAGTTAAGACTGAAGCAAAAGGAAAGAGAAGACCCAGAAGAAACTGTGTGGAACTTCCTCCTCCTGTTCCTATGATAGCCCTGATTTAGAGTAGCATGCCTCATCCTCTTCTTCCTTCTTTCCCATCTTAGTAAGTTTCTTTCCTTACTAAACAAGCAGACTTTTGCATCCACTGTTTCATCTTGCGTATAGAGGCAACTGATACCAGTATGTGTTGGTTCTCTGGCCCAGCTGCAAGGCCTGTTGCAGGAGTTGGAGTAGCAGCAGTAGAGTGTTTTCTAGCATCTAGTTATCTTTCTCTGCAGCAGGTCCTAATATATCATGTAAATCATCTGATTGATAGATTTTTTTTCATGTGGGTCTGACTTTGATGGATATCTCTCGCATTATCCCCAAGGTGACATCTGTTAATAAAATGCCTTTGATCATGAACTCATCACATGTATACTCTTAGATCCATATAAGTTGTGCCAGAAACCCTTCCCTTTCATTAAATAAATAAATAAATAAATAAAAAGACAATAATCGGAAAGCATATTAAAGCTAGGTTACAATGTGCAACTCCGTTGAAGCCAGGACAGGCTAAAGGTATTTAGCAGAATTTCAACCAAGACCTGGCAAAATCTATACAACTGTTGATCAGATTAAAGAGTGGATTTTCCAGCATCAAGAACCGATTTGATTTACCATGAGGTTTGTTACTTGAAGTTATCGTCAATACTGGTATCATCAGGAGTTAGTAGACGTCAACACAAACCACTCTTCATATGAGCTGCTGCACACAATAAGGATTTTTTTATTTTTTTTTTTATCAGCAATGTTCATCATGACTGTAGTTATGCCATTAGACACTCCCATACTAAAGTAAAAACTATATGGTGATGCTGTGCTTTCTCTTAGACTCTTTCCAAAGTAGGGCTGGAAGTAAATTAAAGGATGCACTTCGACCCATTCAGTTAGGTATGGAAAAGTAACCGTTCTTTCTTCTTCAGTGGCTATGGAAAGGTAGCTTTGCAGAAGCACTAATCAAATGGAAACTGAAGTTTCTCTTTCCCAATCTCAAGCATTTGAAATATCTGCCTACTGTTTGAGTAAACTCGATGGATTACTTCAGCTCCCACACAGTACCTCTCTAGAGTAAATGTAAAATCCTGCTTAACCTGTAAGATCTTGCTGCTGGCTGCAAAATTACCCAGTGAGATACAAACTGTTGTGAATTTTGTTACTCCTTCTAGGTAGATTATTCAACTTTTGCTATATCTGAAAGGTGTAATGTTTATCACATTCATATTAAAAAATTATGGTTAAGAAAAATATTTGCAGAAGATGCCACACATAACATCCTGTTTTCTTAGGAAGTCTTCCACATAGAACAAAATAAAACTCCCAAAACACAGACTTCTCTCAGCAACAGAATGAAGCTTTGTTATGAAGGCAGGAAGACTAGCTAACTGAGTTATGCAAAAGGTGAAATTAGTGACTAATTTGAGAAGATACCTTTTTAATATCTGATGACAAAATAAAATATTTCATATAAAAATATATATCGCATATGTCAAAGGGGATGGGAAAGCTAAGAAAACTGCTACAAAGATCCTTTGTTAAACCCACTGAGTTGTAAGCATGTAGATAAAAGTGAAAGTTTCTACTTCAGAAGTCACATGTTTAGTAGGAATTAACATTGTTTTCAGGATAGCCTGACTAAAGCATGCTCAGTATTGTTGAGAAAACGGAGGTAAGAAAGCATTTATCTTTCCTATATTTTTATATCTACAAAAACAGAGAGAGATAAATACCAATTTATGCCACTTAAAGAGTAATATTTTATTTAAAATATTTTACAGATTCTGACAATCTCCTTTAACACTCTTTGTAAGTCTTTGTAAGATTAAT
This sequence comes from Anser anser, assembly GCF_964211835.1. Lineage (NCBI taxonomy): Eukaryota > Metazoa > Chordata > Aves > Anseriformes > Anatidae > Anser > Anser anser. Next base: position 50,782,877 of record NC_139720.1, read on the forward strand.
CCTGTGATTTTAAGAGGAGGTTTACTTAAGAGGAGGTCTAGAAGTGATTGAGCTAACCTTATTCTACATAGGCCCTATTTTGAAGAGTATCAAACAGAGTATTTCTGGAGATGTATACTGGAGATAATGACGGGAACCTAGCTAATGACCCTAAGGAAAAAGGGCATACACCCAGAAAATATCCTTGAGTGCAGAATGCCATTTTTAGCCATCTCAATGACCTATTTTTGACCATGACAGTCTTGTGTTGCTCAAAATGAAAGAAAAAGTACGCTAACTCAAAAATATTTCCCCTAGTCTGTTTCTCTGTTCTTGTCGCATCTTTGTTTGTATCCTTATTCCTTGTCCTTTTTCTCATGAAAGGTGGCTATTTAAATAAAAATACAACAGCTTACTTCAAGACCATGACTACCTATACACTTTCGTTCATCTTGTCTCTTTTAATATTAAAAGATCAATTTTTATCTTCATTCAGCACAGTAAGGCAAGCTTGGTATCACATGTGCAAAACTGCTTTCTCAGTCCCCTTTAAATTCCTCTTTAAAATTGTCTTTTGCATTGATGCCCACATCACCACTGATTTGTCACTGTCAAACATCTGTGCTCCTGTGTTTACAAGCACTACCTTCAGAAGTTGCCAATTATTTTTTTTTCTGTATTTAGTGCAAGTGACTGCATCAGTTGACAAATGACTGATGTCCTCTACTTGGACTTCTGTAAGGCCTTTGACATGGTCCCACACAACATCCTGATCTCCAAATTGGAGAGAGATGGATTTGAAGGGCAGACCATTCAGTGGATAAGGAATTGGCTTGAAGGTCACACCCAGAGAGTGGTGGTCAATGGCTCTATGTCCAGGTGGAGGCCAGTGACAAGCGATGTCCCTTAGGGGTCAGTCCTGGGACTGGTACTGCTTAATATGTTTATCAGTGGCATAGACAGTGGGATCAAGTACACCCACAGCAACTTTGCAGACGGCAGTAAGCTGAGCGGTGCAATTGATACAACAGAAGGAAGGGATGCCATCTAAAGGGACCTGGACAAGCTTGAGAAGTGGGCCCACATGAATCTAGTGAGATTCAACAAGTCTAAGTGCAAGGTGCTACACCTGGGCTGGGGCAATCCCAGACATGAGTACAGACTGGGAGAAGAAGTCAGTGAGGGCAGCCCTGCAGAGAAGGGCTTGGGGTTCTGGTGGATTTAAAGCTTGACGTGAGCCGGCAGTGCGTGCTTGCAGCCTGGAAGACCTACTGCATCCTGGACTGCATTAACAGAGGAATGGCCAGCAGGCCGAGGGAGGTGATTGTCCCCTTCTGCTCTGTCCTTGTAGTACTGCCACTTGAAGTACTGTGTCCAGGTCTGGGGCCCCCAGCACAGGAAGGATGTGGACCAGTTGGAGCGAGTCCAGAGGAGGGCCATGAAAGTGGTTAGAGGGCTGGAGCCCTTCTCCTATGAGGAGAGGCTGAGAGAGATGGGGATGTTCAGCCTGAAGGAGAAGGCTCTGGGGTGACCTTATTGCAGCTTTTCAATACCTAAAGCAGGCTTATAAAAAAGATGGAGAGCAACTTTTTGCTCAGGCAGATAATGACAGGACAAGGGCGATAGGTTTTAAACTAAAAGAGGGGAGATTTAGATTAGAGGTTAGGGGGAAATTGTTCACTCAGAGGGTGGTGAGGCACTGGCATAGGTTGCCCAGAGAAGCTGTGGATGCCCCATTCCTGAATGTGTTCAAGACCAGGTTGGATGGGCTCTGGACAAACAGATCTAGTGGGTGGCATCACTGCCCATGGTGGGGGGCTTGGAACTAGATGATCTTGAAGGTCCCTTCCAACCTGAGCCATACTAGGATTCTAGGATTTATAGAGTATTTAAAATGTCAGTATTGATCTTTCCGAGTTTATCAGCCATACACTATGAAAATCATCAGAGAACTTTCCAAGTCTACTTCCAGAAGTCTGGAGAAATGTCAGAATTTGAAAGAATTTGTGGATCTGAGCAGGGTGATGGTGTGTGGCTGAGAGAAGACAACCTAAGACTGATGTATTACAATATCCAACAGACAAAACAGCAAATATGCCTGGAGAGGTTAGTGATGAACAGAAATTGGTCCAAGAGAGAGATTTCCTTCTGGCCTATTATTTCTGTTATTTATGTGTGCTATTTTCTAAGACAGTGAGTGTCATGATTTATACCCAGCAGTAGAGCTGCATACAACCACACCTATCAACATCAAATATCTTAGTTACTTTTAGTTAAAATATTTCAAAATTGAAAACAATTTCAAGGAAAACAATTATGTTCATGCAATCAAAATGTCCATTTCCTTAGAATTCCTTTGAATTGTTTTGATTTGATAATTATTAGAAAATAAAAGTAACAGAAAGAAGTGACAGCAACTTATCCACAGGGTAATTTATGGTCTTGTGGTTACATTTATGGTCATGTTTTGCTCCAGATGGATTTTGTCTTAACCCAGAAGTTAAGCAAGGAAAAGTACACTTAACACTTAACAGAGTATTTAGTTGTGTCTGTGTATCTGACCCATGGCATTTGCCTTTCCAGCCACTGAAATTTTATGGATCAGATACTCATAAAGTTTTTTTTCTTACTTTGTTTGCTTATGATGTCAATCAATTTATTCCTTCAAAAAGACAGTTTTGATATACTAGTGCCATGTGACTTTCATAAAATACTGAAGTTTTGTCATCAGAGTGAATTAGGTTGGGCAGAGACTGATGCTGATGTGTCCAAGCTGTTTTGAACTGGATCCCACTGCCATGGAACATCAGTTTGCACTTGACTGTGTCAGGTTGCCAGAAGTGCAATCAAACTAATGGTAGCACCAGAAATCAATGCCAGACCCCTTAAGATGTTGTAAGCAGCTGATATTTCCTAATTGCTAAGAAAAGCAAAATACACATTCTAGAAATACCCCCAAAAACATATTCGGGGAGAGGTAATTTTAAAAAAATAATAATAAAATAATAATTCTTCCTTTGCTTGCCTTCTCCTAAGGCTCAGCACTGTTCAGTTTTACACATCTTCCAACTGTTATTTGCCCGTGATCAGGTTCACAGGTATCTTCTGTTCACACTTATTTGTGGTAATATATATATATATATTTTTTTTTTAAACTGATAAATAGTTATGCAGATTTATCTAAAAAAAAAATAAACTGAGAAATGGTTATGCAGATTTATCTATTTAACCTTCGTAAAGACTTTGATAAATTCATACATGCAAGTATTTGAAGGATTCTACTGCTCTGAACTTTCTTAAGTTGAAATACACAGGAGAGTTTTTACGCCATTTTGATCAGATTTATCTGCAGCATGGAGTGCTGAAGCCTTTATAGAAAAAATTCTCCTGTTTTGGAATACTTGGTACCATTTTCTGACTGAATTGGGGGTTTGGCTTTCTTCAGGAAAAGAGTGGAACTGCCTCCCCAAGAGTCCTTTCCTCAAATTCTGCACATTATAAAGACAGAAACTCAATGAAAAGTTAACAGGACAGCCAAAAAGGAGAAAAGAAAAGGCTTCCAAAGTCACATGTAGACTAGCTATTTTGCCTTCAAAATCTCAAGAAGGTCTCCACCTACTCACCTATAAAAGTGAAAGTATCAGGAAAGCATTTGGTGAGAAGTAATTAAATAAATAAAGAAAGAATTTGCCAGGGAGAAGTAAATTCTGCCAAGAGCTTCTCTTGTTTTTGTGGCAGGCAGGACAAAACCTGAAAGGTAAGGTTTAATAGAAATCTGTAAATTCATTGAAACAGAGGCCATACCAGTGTGACAGGATGGCTAAGGCTCATCCTGAACAGTAACAAAGATGGCAGACGTTTCTGGTAACTTGAGCAATAACAAAGGGCCAACCTGGAAAGGTTTTCAGGAGATAGAAAGAAAAGGAGAGAAAATATGAACATTAAGACCACACACAAAAAAAAATGGAGGGGGGGAGGGGAGAAAAAGGGAAAGGGAAAGGGAAAGAGAAAGGGAAAGGGAAAGGGAAAGGAAAGGGAAAGGGAAAGAGAAAGGGAAAGAGGAAAAGAGGAAAAGAGGAAAAGAGGAAAAGAGGAAAAGAGGAAAAGAGGAAAAGAGGAAAAGAGGAAAAGAAAAGAGGAAAAAGAATTTGCAATACAAGTAAAACTTTTCTCCTCTTCACATCAACATCCTGTATCTTATGCTTCCAGAGACAGGATATTTGATAACAGCTTTCATGTCCCAAAAGATTTACTTTTAGATCTTCTGTGCTCCTGAAAGCTGTTATATAAATAGTGTGAGAATAAGTTATCTTTCTTTCAGTAGAGCAGGGGTTCAGTAAATCTTAGTTCATATTTAGCTCTTAAGAATACCATCCAGGCTTTATAAACCATAAGATCCCTTTTAATGTATTCTGACTTTTACAGTGAAGTTTCATATTTCTAAATGTTACTGTTGTGCATAAATACAGATCTAATTTTACTAAATAAGTCCGCTTAGTAGAAGCCTGCATTGCCATGTTATTTCTTTCCATAGTAAAATATTTCAGAATTCTTTCTGAAGTTATAAATTTTGAGTACTTTGTACAAAGGAAAATGTGAACTTTTAGAGGGAGAATTACTGTGAGAATTAGCTCAGTAGGATAATTTGCAGCTGATATATGTCTGATGTTTAAAAACAAACAAAGAAACAAAACCCAGCAACAATATTATACCTTACTTTTTGAAAAATACAGCCCTGCTTTGGGCAGACCATTATTTTTTTGTCAAAAAGATTTAGACCTTTACTGGAAGCGTGTCATTTGTTATTCAGAGTTTTCTTTGACCACTCTGGTTATTCTCATTCTCTAAACACAACAGCTTCCCTATATAAACACTAAAATGTACAAATAATTTATGACTGCTTGCAGACTTGGAATTTACTGGATTTAAGAAAGAGAAGAATAAAGACTGTTGTCATCAGTGTGGATCAAAGCATTTCTTTGTTAGTAGGAAGTGTGCAAAGAGCACTCCCAGTGACAAAAGTGTATCTTCAGAGTAAGTAAGCTCTGTAGAGGTTTAAAATTGGAGTAGTATTCAGAGGTGATGATAAAAGGATATGGCAGAAATAAAAACTGATAAGCTGTTTTAACTTTTTCAGTATAGACTATATTAAAGTAGGAGAAATTCTTGCTGTTTTACTTTGTAGCATTTTCATGCTGACAGCTGTACTTGTTTTCCTGTTTCCTGAATATACCGTCCATGTTGCCAGCTGATCCTTGATATCCAAAATAAACTAAAGATGAGATATTTCTGCATTAGGTTTTGCTCAAGTATGAGACATGTATGAATACACTAAAGTAATATATACAGCAAATATTGAAGTTTCATTTATTTCAACACGATTTGTATCTGGACCTCAGTGAAATCGTTTCTTTAATATCTATTTCTGATTTTTCGTATGCAGTGTATTTCAATACAAAGTAACCAGTGGACTCTTTAATATGCCACAGATAGGTGTTGTGCAAACAGGTAAATATAGGCTTCTAAAAGACTTTAGATGGGTTGTGCCATCGATGTTGGATGTTGTATAGGTTCACAGCTCCAAGCTCATGGTTGCATGTCCCAGCTACATCCTTCCCCCTTCTTATGGGGAAGAATCTGAATATTCACTATTCCCCCCATTCTCCCAGAAAAGAAACCTAGAGTGCACTTCTTCCCCGGTACACATGAACTGAATAAGCAGAGCTGCCTGATATGATCTGAAATTTATGTGTCCTAGAAAGTACACTTCTGTGCAATCATAACATTATTTGAGTTAGTGTCAAAAATGGAACTCAGGCCTCCTGTTGCTACTAGCTGAGGTCACACTATTTATTAGCTTTTTTTCATGTATAGAAATCAGGGAAAACACGGTATCTTACAATATTATGGCTTACTTTTTCACCTATTCCTTGGGAAGTAAAAAAGAAAAAAAAAAATCCCTGTTTATTTTCCTAAATATTTCATCACAGGCTAGATCCTTAAAAAGTGTTTACTTTTAGTAATTCTGATTTCCTCCATGCAGAGGAAATTGCTGGCCAACAAAAGGAATTCACGTAAGTGAGCAAACTGAGCAAAAACAAAGTCGTCTCTCTCTCTCAAAGGTTGCTGGTGACCCTAAAACCAGCCTGGAAAGCCATACCCACTTCCACTCTGAACTTCATGACAATAATACTGTTTGGATTCAACCATCTTACTCTTTACCATGTGGGAAAGAGAGGAAAATCTACTCTGTTTCATCCAATAGCTCAGTGAAACTAGCTTCAACAATGAAGAGAAGAGATCTACTTTTAAATTCTCACTCTCCCTGATTTGCAAGTTATTTCACTGTTGCTCTTGATGCTATCACATTCCTGGCAGATACTATAAGCAGAGCAGTAAGGGCTCATTTCTCTCTCTTGAGAGATCACACAGTGCAATGCAAATTTTCAAAGCTGAACATAGCTAATAGGAAGACCAGAGCTGCCTCTATAGTGTGGAGGCAGCTCCAGTTAGTGTCTATGAAATTGTAATAAACACCACTAAGTGCATTTCTTTGGGTGCTTCAAATCACAGTGATTTCCTGCACAGGAATAGCAAGTATGTAAGAATTTTCTAATTATCATTGAAACAAAATATATTTCTGTTTGTTTTGTTTAATCTGGGAGCTTACTCCTGTGGCATGGTTATAACTGTGAAGCAAGAGGCTTATGGGATCAGGCCCCTGATGTTAGAGGTGAAATCCAGATTTAAGAATCCCACTATATTACATTTATTATTGTTGTGGTTTAACCCGGCTGGCAGCTAAACACCACACAGCCGTTCGCTCACCCTCCCCCCTCCCTCTCTGGGATGGGGGGAGAGAAACGGGAAAGTGAAGCCTGTGAGTTGAGATAAAGACGGTTTATTAAGACAGGAAAATAATAATAACAATAATAATAATAATAGTGATAATGGTAATAGTATTAACAATAATAATGTGTAAGAAAACAAGTGATGCACAATGCAATTGCTCACCACCCGCTGACCGATGCCCAGCCTATTCCCGAGCAGCCGGCCCCCCCACCCCGGCCAGCCACCCCTATATATTGTTTAGCATGACGTCAGATGGTATGGAATACCCCTTTGGCCAGTTTGGGTCAGCTGTCCTGGGTCTGTCCCCTCCCAGCTCCTGCTGCACCCCCAGCCTGCTCGCTGGCAGGACAGAGCAAGAAGCCGAAAAGTCCTTGGCCTGGTGTAAACACTGCTCTGCAACAATTAAAACATCAGCATGTTATCAGCGCTCTTCTCATCCTAATCCAAAACATAGCACCCTACCAGCTACTATGAGCTACTTAACTCTGTCCTAACTGGAACCAGGACAATTATCTAAGCCAATTGCTGGCGCTCCTTGCTGCAACTGAAGTTCTCCGAGCATGTTATATAAAGAGACTTGGGGATTGTAGATGCTGCAGTATATACTAAAGTTTGCATACAGATACTTAAGGAAGACACTAACCACTGAAGTCTCCTTGCCACTAGTGCCTAGAGAAGTAATTTTGGTAGCATTTTCTGAAAAATCTACAGCTATATTCTCAAAAGGGTAGCTGAAAATCACAATATCATGAAAGTTCTTGCAGATTTTGTCTCCTCAGGGAAAAAAAAAAAAAAAAAGAAAAAAAACTTACAGTATGCTCCCTGTATACTTATGCAAACCCCACAGATGTCTATGTTTTATAATATACAGATATTTTTAGCCAATCCAGCAGCTGTGTCTCACTGCACAAAGTAGCTCTACACAGGCTTCCACTTGCAAGAAACCTCTAAGAAATCTATCTGAATCATTGCAAGTGTTACTATTTACATTCACAATCTCATTTGCCTTCAGGGTTTTGCAGATGCTAGTCCTAAGATGTAGGATATATAAAGGATGACACGTTAGCACCTGAAAATAATTCCACAAAGCAAAAACATTATTTGTAAAGTTGTTTATTAGAAGATATGCTTAAGTGCTGCAAGACAGAACTATATGAAGAAATTTAAGCTAACTAAAAACACATTGTCACAAAGAGGAAATGCATAGTCATACTAGTGTGGTCATCTGTCTTGGACACCATGTTTCATTCCTCAGACAAGATAATTTCCTTGCATGAAATTCCTGGAGATGTGTGCATCTCTCTAGCACTGCCTGAATGAGACTGCTCTGCACTAGCTGGATATCTCTGTGATGTGCAATTTGCTGAGTACACTGGCACATAGTCTGAAATTTGTGGGTTTGGTCCACTGTTTGACTTTCATGGTCTATTACAATTCACAGCTCAAAGCACAAACTGTAATTATGCAACCCTGAAATTAAGAATTTAATAGCCCTTATTTCACAAAGATAATGAGGATGCCAGAGGTCTTCTGTGACAATGTTTCTGGAATCATTTCTGAACATCCCTGAGTATATGATGAATACTAAATTCATATATTTATGAGAAACTAAGTAGAACTCTGCAGATTAATTTGAGAGCTTCTATCAGGGAAATAAGATATGATTAATATGGCAAGCTGAAAGGCTAAGTGAAAAGTTGTCCTGGTTCCAGTTAGGACAGAGTTAATTTTTCCTCATAGTAGCTGGTAGGGTGCTATGTTTTGGATTAGGATGAGAAGAGCGCTGATAACATGCTGATGTTTTAATTGTTGCAGAGCAGTGCTTACACCAAGCCAAGGACTTTTCGGCTTCTCGCTCTGTCCTGCCAGCAAGCAGGCTGGGGGTGCAGCAGGAGCTGGGAGGGGACAGACCCAGGACAGCTGACCCAAACTGGCCAAAGGGGTATTCCATACCATCTGACGTCATGCTAAACAATATATAGGGGTGGCTGGCCGGGGTGGGGGCGGCTGCTCGGGGATAGGCTGGGCATTGGTCAGCGGGTGGTGAGCAATTCCATTGTGCATCACTTGTTTTCTTACATATTATTATTATTAATGCTATTATCATTATCACTATTATTATTATTATTGTTATTATTATATTCCTGTCTTAATAAACTGTCTTTATCTCAACTCACCGGCTTCACTTTCCCGTTTCTCTCCCCCATCCCAGAGAGGGAGGGGGGAGGGTGAGCGAACGGCTGTGTGGTGTTTAGCTGCCAGCCGGGTTAAACCACAACAAAAGTGTATCTCCTGTAATTGATCTAGCTGCATTTGACTGGAGGAAGAATCAGTTGCTTACACAATTCAAATTGGATGACAAATACTAATCCTTTCCAAATGGTTGGTATATCATGGATTTGGTTCAAATAAGAGACTTCCTCTAAAGGTTTTTTACTGAGCTATTCAGATATCTAGAGAGGGTAAACCTGGCCCGGCCTGGCTTCAAGAATGAATTTTTACATGAGGCTTGTGGTATGATTTTGGAATCACTACAGTTTTCTTTCTTAACTAAGAGTACATGAATGCAAAGCCAGATAATTTACGGCAGCTTTTAAACCCCAAATTTACATAGCAATACGGCTTAGTCACATTTCCTCTTAACAGTCATTCAAAGGACTTAAAAAACGCACATGATATGTACTAGCCCTAAAGAATTGCAATAACTGAGGTGTGGGTAAAGAGGATCACACAACAAAATCTAGGGCTAGGGAGAAGTTCATTCATCCTATCTAACCAAGGTGCTAAATGAGAAAAGATGTTTTGGCTTGGGATCCTGCCTTGGGGGTGGGGAGGAGAAGAAGGTATGTTTTAGGAAATAGTTTTGGCTAGTATGTAACTTGACAAATGTAAGGTTCTGTGTCTATGATTCCCAGAAGGAAAAATAAAGATGTTTTGGGCAGAAAGGAAAAGTGTCCTCTCTTCAGTTCACTTTCTCTAATATCTTTTTTTGTGATAAGACATTGAGGGTATCACTTTCTACCTTTTCAGCCTTCTAGATTCTCGTTTACCCCTGCATAATTTGAAGAGCATTTATAATTTACTTATAAAGGACTATCTTAACTATAAGAGCTAAGGAAAACACCCTTGTAATTAAAGGAATCGATGTGTTGCTGAATTTAATTGGTAGGAGGATGTCTGTCTAGCTCTGAGAAATATTTATTTGAGGGTTGCTTGTCTGAATTTAAAACCAAGTTTTACATGGTCCAAATTTACTTTATTTTGGAGCAAATCTCTGATTTATTTAAAAGGTTGTAAAAGCTTATTTACACATATGAGAACCGACACATATACCTGCAGCCATTTTATAGCACCTAAGTAAGTGCACAGAATGAAAAATGCATTATAATTTCACCTCAAACAAAATACCAGTTCCTTCTTCAACAAAATAGGTAAATTCTTCATTTCAGCTACTTCATCTCTTCGCTTTTTATTTATTTATTTAAAGGCTAAGAGTCATCAAAATTTCATCAGATACAAAATATTTCCATAAATCATCATACAGTTAGAGGACTAGAGGAGAACAGCGGATTAATCTCTTCCATTATTTTTAAAAGGACTGTGGATAAAAAACTTACATCTTTTCTTGTTGATGTTGTGGTTTTACCCAGCTGGGCAGCTGAGCTCCACCAGGACTGCTCTCTCACTCCTCTTCCTAAGAGCAAAATGGAGAGAAAATACAATGGAAAATACAATGGAGAGGAGAGGAGAGGAGAGGAGAGGAGAGGAGAGGAGAGGAGAGGAGAGGAGAGGAGAGGAGAGGAGAGGAGAGGAGAGGAGAGGAGAGGAGAGGAGAGGAGAGGAGAGGAGAGGAGAGGAGAGGAGAGGAGAGGAGAGGAGAGGAGAGGAGAGGAGAGAGAGAGGAGAGGAGAGAGGAGAGGAGAGGAGAGGAGAGGAGAGGAGAGGAGAGGAGAGGAGAGGAGAGGAGAGGAGAGGAGAGGAGAGGAGAGGAGAGGAGAGGAGAGGAGAGGAGAGGAGAGGAGAGGAGAGGAGAGGAGAGGAGAGGAGAGGAGAGGAGAGGAGAGGAGAGGAGAGGAGAGGAGAGGAGAGAAGAGAAGAGAAGAGAAGAGGAGAGAAGAGAAGAGGAGAGAAGAGAAGAGAAGAGAAGAGAAGAGAAGAGAAGAGAAGAGAAGAGAAGAGAAGAGAAGAGAAGAGAAGAGAAGAGAAGAGAAGAGAAGAGAAGAGAAGAGAAGAGAAGAGAAGAGAAGAGAAGAGAAGAGAAGAGAAGAGAAGAGAAGAGAAGAGAAGAGAAGAGAAGAGAAGAGAAGAGAAGAGAAGAGAAGAGAAGAGAAGAGAAGAGAAGAGAAGAGAAGAGAAGAGAAAAAAGAAAGAATTATTAGGACACAAACAGCTTTCACCTTCCTTTATGGACAGTTGCAGAATGCTTTAAATTTAAAATATATATAGAATAAAAAAGATCATATTTTCACAGATGTTCCCAAAGTTTCTCTCACGCTAAATTAATTAACAAAAATAAATAGGGATCAGCTGCAAGTAATATTTGTACTGAGAACAAATAGAAAAGTTTGTTCTTCAGTTGTATGAATACCAGAAATCTGCACTTCAGAATACAGGAAAGCTTATAACTGTTCAAGTTTCCATTTTTTTCTTTCAGTCTAGCTGCATAATGATTTAGAGAAGGAATGTTCAATAGTTCTGCAAAATACTCTGTATTTGACAGTATCTATCCATATTGTTAAGTAGGAAATAAATGTTTGATTGAACAGCATAACAAGTCAATATATCAGATGGAAACCCCCCTTTTTTTTTTTTTTTTATGATACCTCTTAAGAAACACAAACTTCTTTCAGTTCTAACATTTTTCATTGACCAGTTCTGTGATACACTTTTCTTATTCAACAGAGGCTTATTAAAGGTCTGCTGCATGTCTTTTTCAACTGGCAGAAGATCCCAGCAGGATTAAGTCAAATGTCTAATTTTGTTATAAATAAAGGATTCAAAAAGCAGTTCTCCATTCTCGACAGATCCATTGATTTCCTGATTTTTTGGCAGGTTTCTTATGGCAGATGTGCTCAGCAGTACTGTAGGCTATGCTTATAGCTACTTACAGATTTTTGGATGTTGCTGTTTCTGCTAAGTTATTCAATTTAGAGCTGGAAAACCACATTTCATAATAAAACTTGATGACATCTGTCACAGCTTAATTACTTATGCTGAGGTAGTACCTTAAGTCCCCTAGTATGAATAAATACCAGTGTGATAGTTTATGTGTAATGCTACCATCTATCAAAGGCTAAAATCAGTTTACTATCAAATGTTGAAATAAGAAAGACTTCAACTGGATATAAAGACAAACCTTTTCACCATGAGGATAGAAAGGCAGTGGAAGAGGTTTCCCAGAGAGATTTGTGCAGTTTCATTATAAGAGATTTTCAACCTAGACTAGATAAAGTCTTGAACAATGTGGTTTGACCCTGTTTTGAGACAGTCTCCTAAGGTTCCTTCCAACCTGATATTTCCTATGATTATATAAGCACTTTTTGTTCTTGAATCAGAATAATTAGTGTATTGTTTTTCTGCTCCATGTAAATTCTAAGTTAACTGCATGCCATCTTAATCAGGCATTAATTAATATAGTATATCTAAATAACATTAATATTCTAATTGTCCAAGTCTTATTTGTTAATTTAATATCAGAAGAAATTTAAAAATTTAAATGAAAAGTCAAGATTACTTTCCCCCTAATCTGTAACTCCTAAACTTTGAGAACAGTTGTACCAATAAATCTTAAATTGCTTAAGGCATGATGAAGTACCAGAAAAGGTTTATTGATAACTTAGTTTCAGTCTACATTCTTATGGACTTTCCAACATTAATCCAAAGGAACAATTATTATTCTTTTTACTATAGGTAATACTTCAATGCACTAAGATGCTAAATTAATCATAGAAAAGCAAGATCAAAGTGTATGAATCCATGACTACGAAAAAACACCCACATGACTCCGTAAACAAGATTCATACACAGACAAAGGGGAATAACAGAGAAGGGAGGGGATATGTTAGTAGCAGCAAGGATAGAAATGTAGTACTGAACTTCCAAAATGTACTGCATTACTGTATATTCTAAAGGGAAGGGAATAAAAATATATTCTTAGCAGTTGTTTAGAGAGGGAAACTGCGGACCACTACATATTTCATGATTTGTAAGAATTCTGCTTTTGTGTATGAGCTCTACCTGTAAATTTCCCAAAGATGTCATTTATTTGAAAATAAAATAGATAGAAGAGGCATCAGAGGGGTAGGACTTAAGCTGGATAGTCTGAGTTCAAATAATTTTGTACTATCAGGGAAACAATAGTTCTGCATATGTTGTGTGACCAAAAGTTCTCTCCAGAGACTGAATTTCTCAAATAATGATGGATTCCATTTAAATTTACTGGAATATGAAAAGATTATACCAGGACTTCAGGAGGGAATTACTTCAATTCATATGAAAAGTAAATTGGACTTATCCAAGAGTTTTGTTTCTAATTAAGACTGAACACAAGGGAAATATATACCAAGAATTCATGATGTTAATCTGTTTCATTTTTCATTTGTTTAACTATGAAATAAAGAGGAATAAGGCAAGGATCACAATTTTTGGATAGCTTGAGGCAAATTCTCTTTTTAATTCTAAAATCGGGTAACTTCTGAGTAGTTCATATAGAGCTAAACTTGTTCTGTTGAGTTGAAAATTGATACTTTCAAAGGCAGTAGTAATTTAGAATCTAATTTATGGAGGTATTGTTATGTATCCAATGAAGATAAATTTCTAGTGGGTTTTACACAAGTCCTCAGGCACCTAATGTTCACCGAAAACTTCATCTATGAGTACCTGTACCCTGTACTCAGCTGCCAGCAGAAGCAGAACAGCATCTAACTTTCAGAATATCCACATGATTTCAGTGAACATCAGATGCTTGGGAACTTGTAATTCCAGTAAGTGCCTCTCTGTTTCTCAAGTATTTAAACACCTTTAAAAGATGAAATGGTAGAATAGAAGACTAAGAACTTTTGTGCTACTCTGACTATTCAATACTACCCAAAATATTAACAACAACAACAACAAAAAATGTTGTCCAGTTTATACCAATTTAATATCCTCAGTCTGTGAATGCTAGATGTAATAATTTCTCTGGGCAGTGCCCACAAGTAGTCTACACCCAGGGATCCTGGGCTTTAAGGTCTATGTACAACACAACTAAATAGAAATACTAATTCTTCTACTGAACGGAGCTTAGAAGTGATGGAGCTGGAAACAAGGGCTAATGTTTTCAACAGCCAAAGTCGCTACAAACTGCTTCATGCAAGAGATGTATTCTAAAAGTGAAGTTTTGAAAAGTGCATTTATACTTTAAAAGAAATCAGACAGATTAATGCAAACATCCCGTATTAGAGTGATTCAAATCAGAAGTCCTGCTTCTCTTAAAGCCCATATTAACCCTTGGAGGGCAATAGCTGGTAAGGTAATGGATGTCACAAACATAATCGCCTGCAATTTCTCCAAGAGAAATGATAACATAAGATGGGGTAAAGACATTGGCTACAGTGTCCAGGGAAACTCATCCATTTGCATTTGATCACCTGTATATCCATGAAGGGCAGGTGATATTTTCATAGAATCAGAACCATCTAGGTTCAAAAAGACCTTCAAGATCACTAGGTACAACCATACATTTTAAACTACTCTGTTCTAAGAGAGTGCTACACATCAGCAGGGCAATGACTGTTTCGTGGAAGTAGATTATTTCCAGAATTCAAAGGGACATCAACCTGTGAGTTTAAGGAAACTGCCTGCACTGTGAGACTTCTGTGCCTCATGGTGCACCCTCAGTGTTGATGCAAGGAGCTCCTCTTGGAACACATAGTGGCTCCCACTCTTCCAGAGACAGAGGGATCAGAACTGCCAGGGTATACCCCAACCTTCACCTACATTTCTCTATAGAATTGCCATGAGTTCAGTTGATACCTAAGTGGAAAGAAACATGCCAAACTGCAGAGAGAATGACAGAATAAAATAGCCTGTGAGTGCATGACTGGTTAGAAAACAAATCAGTGGCTCAGTAGGATGGGCCTGAATTTATGAGGATTTAGGGAAAGTGTTGTCTGTCTCCTAGTTTTTCCCCTCTCTGTCCCCCAGTGAGCTGTCTTTCTCTTTCTGGTGCACCACTGAACTCCGCTCTGCTCAGACAAGCCAGGGTGCCAAGACTGCCTTAAAAACATTCCCAATGACAGTACCTCAACAAGAGAATGCCATGAGTTTCCCTGAGTCACTAGATGTACTTGAACTGGATTAGACTGGGCTTCACTACTGCTACTTTTGGAGCTGGGGATCCGTGCCCAGTCTAGTGCTTTACTTCTGGAAATACTCAGGTGGAGTGAAGGCTTCGGTTCAGAACCCAGACTGCAAACATTACCATATCATCTGAATTCAGAGGTCACACTCCACACTCTCATTTACTGGAGGTAGATGTGCAGGGTAGGATTCATCATAGTGGTTAAGACATCTAAATTTATATGTACATATATATAACTGTTAGTATTCTATTGATCTGAGCTCTCCTTACCACTGGAGAGTAACTCACCCTGAAGTAAACACCAAGCAACTATCAACTCTTTCTCTGTATAAACTCCACCAGCTCTACGCCAAGGTCTCCAGGAACTGTCATGGGAATTTAGAAGAGTAATACATATCTGGATGTATAAGTAAAGGTATCTTAAATATGGACAGAATCCCACAGCTGGCTCT
This sequence comes from Anser anser, assembly GCF_964211835.1. Lineage (NCBI taxonomy): Eukaryota > Metazoa > Chordata > Aves > Anseriformes > Anatidae > Anser > Anser anser. The sequence continues at coordinate 50,798,501 of NC_139720.1, forward strand.
TGTAGATGTATCGCAAGAGCTTTCCTTTCAAATCTGGTAGAGGTATTTTTCTAAAGAAGTCACACAAGCCCAACAACCTATTAAACTATCCCACAAACCATTCTACAAGATGGCCTGGTATATTTCTGTGTTCACTAGAAGGCAATGATAAAATAGACTCATGTGAAGATTTGTACATGGGACAGATATCAGAAGTTCTGTACTTCTGCTGGTATTTTTAACTGCATACTTTCTGTACACAAAAGTTACTGTTATATTCCATTCCTACTGAAGTTGCAGTTTCTCTGAATGGCAAAATGAGGCAAGTTTGTTCATGTGAGGTAAGTTATAACGTCTCTAAGGGAAAAGAACTAAAATTTAATGGAATGGTAGCCAACCAGGAAAGGCTAGGAAGGGTAGGTAAACAATAAGTCATTTCCTATTCACTGTGTCTATTGTATTTAAATTATGTTTTTGTTTTTTAATAGTAAAGGTCATAGAACCATGGCCAGGTTTAATAAATAGAAGCTTTCATAATTTTTCTCCAGATCTAAAATAAGGTAGACAGGAAGCATAATTTTTTTAGACAGAAAAAGAAATCTCAGAATGACTTGAAAGTTTAGAGATCTCTCTGTCATAGTTGGGATGCTCCCACTACAAAAATAACTACACCAGTGTAGAAATCTCAGAATCATATAACAGAGTCACATAATTAGAATATCCCAAGTTGGAAGGGATCCACAAGGATCATCGAGTCCAACTCCTTACTCTGCACAAGACCACACAAAAATCAAACCATATGTCTGAGTGCATTGTCCAAATGCTTCTTGAGCTCCAGCAGGCTCAGTGCCATGACCACTTCCCTGGCGAGCCTGTTCCTGTGCCTGAGGAACTTAAGGAAGATCTTAGTAGGGATATCTACATACTCTGGCACTCCATATGTCAGTATCACCCATGATCCTACCAAAAGTAGCAAGTTTGAACCTATGCCTATCAAGACAAACAATTTTAGTATGCTTTTAATAAAAATAGCTGTCATCAGGAGAGAAAAAACTTGAGACTAGCTTGCTGCTGCTACTCCAAGATAATCCATTTCAAAGCTCCTGTCAATGAGCCAAGAATCTGTATGTCAGCTCTAATGGAGTTGTTGACTCCTGACTTTCAACAGAGGCTCGTAGGCTACAGCTATGTCACAATATTAAACAGCTTCAAGCCATGGGTCTCCAGCCCAGGCAGAACTCACAGAATCACAGAATGGATGATGGTGGAAGGGACCTCTGGAGGCCATCTGGCCCAACCTCCTGCTCAAGCAGATACACCTAGAGCAGGTTGCCCAGGACCATGTCCAGGCAGCTTTTGAAGATCTCCAAGGGGGGAGACTCCACAACCTCTCTGGGCAGCCCGTTCAGTCATCCAGAAAGTAAAGTTCTTCCTAACATTTAGAGAGAACCTCTTGTGTTCCAGTTTGTGCTTATTGCCTCCATACAGCACATCTCCTGGACTACTTTCACAGATTCACAGATTTTTCTAGGTTGGAAGAGACCTCAAGATCATCGAGTCCAACCTCCGACCTAACACTAAGTACTCCACTAAACCATATCCCCAAGCTCTACATCTAAACGTCTTTTAAAGACCTCCAGGGATGGTGACTCCACCACCTCCCTGGGCAGCCCGTTTCAATGCTTAATAACCCTTTCGGTAAAGAAGTACTTCCTAACATCCAACCTAAAACTCCCCTGTCGCAACTTTAGCCCATTCCCCCTCGTCCTGTCACCAGGCATGTGGGAGAATAGACCAACCCCCACCTCTCTACAGCCTCCTTTCAGGTAACTGTAGAGAGCGATGAGGTCGCCCCTGAGCCTCCTCTTCTCCAGGCTGAACAAGCCCAGCTCCCTCAGCCGCTCCTCGTAAGACTTGTTCTCCAGACCCCTCACCAGCTTGGTCGCCCTTCTCTGGACTCGCTCGAGCACGTCCATGTCCTTCCTGTAGCGAGGGGCCCAAAACTGAACACAGTACTCGAGGTGCGGCCTCACCAGAGCCGAGTACAGGGGCACAATCACTTCCCTCGACCTGCTGGCCACACTGCTTCTTATACAGGCCAGGATGCCGTTGGCCTTCTTGGCCACCTGGGCACACTGCTGGCTCATATTCAGCCGACTATCCACCAATACTCCCAGGTCCTTCTCGGCCAGGCAGCTTTCCAGCCACTCATCTCCCAGCCTGTAGCTCTGCTTGGGGTTGTTGCAGCCCAGGTGCAGGACCCGGCACTTGGCCTTGTTGAACTTCATGCAGTTGACCTCAGCCCATCGCTCCAGCCTATGCAGATCCTCCTGCAGAGCCTTCCTGCCCTCGAGCAGATCGACACACGCACTTAGCTTGGTGTCATCTGCAAACTTACTGAGGGTGCACTGGACGCCCTCATCCAGATCATCAATAAAGATATTAAAGAGGACCGGCCCCAGTACCGAGCCCTGGGGGACTCCACTAGTGACCGGCCTCCAGCCAGATTTGACTCCATTCACCACAACTCTCTGGGCCCGGCCATCCAGCCAGTTTCTAACCCAGCGAAGCGTACGCCAGTCCAAGCCCCGAGCAGCCAGTTTCTTGAGGAGAATGTTGTGGGGAACGGTGTCAAAAGCCTTACTGAGGTCAAGGTAGACCACGTCCACAGCCTTTCCCTCATCCACCAAGCGCGTCACTTGGTCATAGAAGGAGATCAGGTTCGTCAAGCAGGACCTGCCTTTCATAAACCCATGCTGACTGGGCCTGATCGCCTGCTTGCCCTGCAAGTGCCGCGTGATGACCCTCAAGATAATCTGCTCCATGAGCTTCCCCGGCACTGAGGTCAAACTGACAGGCCTATAGTTCCCCGGGTCTGCCCTGCGGCCCTTCTTATAGATAGGCGTCACATTGGCTAGCCGCCAGTCAACCGGGACCTCCCCCGATAGCCAGGACTGCCGATAAATGATGGAAAGCGGCTCGGCCAGCTCCTCCGCCAGTTCTCTCAGTACCCTCGGGTGGATCCCATCCGGCCCCATCGACTTGCGCACATCCAAGCTCCGTAGCAGGTCGCCAACCATTTCCTCATGGATAGCGAAGGCCACATCCAGCTCCCCATCCCCTTCCACCAGCTCAGGGCACTGGGTGTCCGGAGAACAACCGGTATTGCCGCTAAAGACTGAGGCAAAGGCGGCATTAAGCACCTCAGCCTTTTCCTCATCCTTAGTAACTAGGTTTCCCCTCGCATCCAGTAAAGGATGGAGATTCTCCCTAGTCCTCCGTTTCGCGTTGATGTATTTGTAAAAGGATTTTTTGTTGTCTTTAACGGCAGTAGCCAGGTTGAGCTCCAGATGAGCTTTGGCCTTTCTAATTTTCTCCCTGCACAGCCTCGCTACATCCTTGTAGTCCTCCTCAGTGGCCCGCCCTTTTTTCCAAAGATTATAAACCCTCTTTTTTCTGCTAAGCTCCAGCCGCAACTCTCTGTTGAGCCAGGCCGGTCTTCTTCCACGCCGGCTCATCTTTGGGCACGTGGGGACGGACCGCTCCTGTGCCATCACGATTTCCTTCTTGAGGAGCGCCCAGCCTTCCTGGACTCCTCTGCCCTTCAGAACCGCCTCCCAAGGGACTCGGCCAACCAGCGTCCTGAGCAGCTCAAAGTCAGCCCTCCGGAAGTCCAAGACAGCAGTTTTACTGGTAACTTTGTCCCATGCTAACTAGCATTACATGGTTAAGGGACTGTTTTAAATTGGCAGTATAGATGAGGACAAGCTATTTTTCAGAAAGAGATGTATATGAACCTTTTTGTCATATTTATTCTTCAGAAGAAAAATAAACAAATAAATAAATAAAGCAAGCCCCTGTCAGGCCTCTAAGTGCACCAATCGGTTTTAATGACCCTGACTGTACACTTAGTGCACTTTGGACTGTGCACTTAGTCACATGGTTTAAACTTTTGGGTAGACCTGTGTGGTGCCAGGAGTTGGACTTGATGATCCTTATGGATCCTTTCCAACTCGGGATATTCTATGATTCTATGATTCTGTGATTCTATGATTCTATGACCAACTTCATCTGGGGCCTCCAACCACACTCACGGGCCCAGACTTTCTATTTAAACTCTTCTCTGGGCTTTTACCTCTCTCCCTAAGCTGTGTTAAAGTTCTGGCTTCTAGTTCAGCCACGGATCTGCCTGGTGACATACCTTTTTGATCCCGACCCCAACCAGCAGGCTGACTTCCTCGTGTGGCCTGCATCATCGCAAGGGACCTGCAGGCAACAGCTGGACTAGGTCCTAACCCTGATCTGTAGGTTTATGTATAGGCTTGATTATGAGCCTGCTTTATCACTATAATAATCTAGGCTGTTGGTCGGATGTATCTATCACCTGTGAGTTTGCTCTGTTCCTTGACTGGGGGCTCTGGGATGGCCCTGCCTACCCAGGGAGCTCGTGATGCTCCTAGCTCTCATACTGGAGCGAAGATATGGCAAGTACTATGAATGTTTTATTTACTTGCATAAATTTAATTCTAAGGTGTCATTGCTCTCAGGAGTCAGCTCTGGAGCTAGTGCTGTGGTTTCTCAAGGAAATATTCCCCAAGGAGGGATCCTTGGTGAGAACTTCAGCTGTGTTGTTAAACCAGATGGGGACATTATTGTTTCCAATTCTGGGACATCAATAATTTGCAAAAAGTGTTTTCAACAACAGTTTTACTGATTTTTTTGACACTGGACATTTGTGAGGGCTTTTATCAACTTGTTCTAGATCAAAACTAAGTTTAAAAAAGGTCCTTTCTGACAGATCTGGCCAATACATGCAGACTTTCAGAGGTCTGTTTTTGACTCAGTGTTACAAGGGTTTGGTACAACTGCTGGTATTCTGGTAGTCATGTTTAAGAAAATATTTCTGTGGCACAAACAGAAATTTGAAAAAAGATGCATGACAATATAGAGGCATCAGCTGGAGCTTGCAGTGCATACATGCATACACTCTTAGCTACTAACACTACATTTGACTAAAACTTTAACAGGTGATTGTCCTGCTCAGTGTTTCTATTACAAGACAACACAAGTTTGTTTGCCTGACAATTGTATTAAAAAATAAGCTTACAAATGTAAGTGTTGGCATTAATATGCAGTGCTAATTTCTCTGTGATGTTGCTTTATGTATCACTTGCAGATCTGCCCAGACAAAGCTTTTCTTTGTATAATAGCAATCTACTTTAAGAGTTGTCCATAACAAGCCCTCTGGGATTGCTTGGTAATTATACTAGAGGCTTCATCATTAAACACATCCTAAAATACCAAGCAAGATTTTGTATGATTTAAGGTATTTGTTTCTAGTAACTACATTTGCAATTCATAAGCAAATAACTTCTATGATAATTCATCTGTAAACCTGCACTGTAACTAGGTAACTGCAAAGCGATGGGGTTACTGGAGATTGTAATTTGTGGATTTAAGCAGCCTAAATCTGTGTTGTGAATTATGAAAATTGCAAACTTAAGTGTCTAGTGGCCTGTAAGATGAGCAATTATCTCACCAGGAAATCAGAGGACTGAAAAACATCTTGCTCTGGGAAGACAGTATGAATTAATCTACTCATGTTCTGTTGCATTTTCTCCTTAAAGTACCATCTATTAAGCTAACTGATTTGTACTCCTGAGCAGGGCATGTTAATTCAGTGGGTGGTAGGCCACCTCTGACTTTTCCCCAATGATTAGATAGAGCTTGAGACAGTGTTTGTTAGAGACCCTAAAATTTGAACTCAGCTCTTCTTCTTAGGAAACAAAACCTATCAATAGGTCTTCTATGATGAAACTAAAGACAGAGGAGTATTAATATGATACGGAAAATCTTTATCTTCAAAATAGCTACATGTTTAAAAATAAATTGACTTTTGTCATCAAAATTTTTTTTGTTTTGTTTTGTTTTTTTTTTGTCAGGCCTAAACACCTCTACCCTTTGGGCCATTGACACTTTTAATGTTACTCTCTGAATTGAGAATGCAGAGAGTGGTAGTCCTCACTACTTACTTCCCAGTGTGAAAATGAATTTAATCCCACAGCACCCACAGCTTTAGGGTCAAGGAATGTGTTTAAAATCTTATAGAGATTTATAAAAGACAGACACTCTTGTGATAGTATTGTTTAAACAGCAGTGATTTCAGAAAAAAACATCCCCCAAATTATTAGCTTTTTGTTCTCAGTTTGAGATTCTTACTGAAACTAACAGTAAATATGCAAAAGTTCCAAGTGCTTTAGAAGTATGTTAAGAAGTCAACTGGTATTGGTCAAAGATGTTAATAAGATTCAAGTAGTAAACCTCGGTCTCTTGCTGCAGATGGTAAATTGCAATGCCTGAAGCTGTGTCCTTTATTTTACCTCTCTTTTGTATGTCAAGCCATTAGGACCACTTTTTGCCAAGAGTTTTAGCACTTAACACTAAGCAATATATCATTTTGTATTCTTGTCAATTATTACTTCCAGTCAGATCACTGAATGGATATATAAATGTGTGTTTTGAGCTTTGGTCATAAAAATACAAGAAAATGACTCCCACACACAAATATATTTTTTTTTCTTGCAAAATATTGAAAAGATATTGAAGACAGCCTTAGGCTGCAAATTCTTCACAGTGAGGATTACCAGATTACTTTGTTTATTTACCTCCTACAGTCCAATAATGCATCTGAATAGTAAGATGTTTTGAAAATGATATAAACTACTGCTGACAGAGACCTGCAGAGAGCAATAATTAAAAAAAAAAAAAAAAAGCTATTGTTTCATATCTAAGTAATGATAAAGTGATTTAACTTCATCTATTTATGTGGATGGTGCTAGCTTAATTTCTAATAAACATCTGTTACCAAAAACAAAACAAGAAACTTATTTTCATTTTCTTCTGTCTTGGTACTTGTGGTGTCAAAAAAAAATAGTGTTTGTCTTCTAGGAAATAAAAGGCATACTTCTTCATGTGATGAGATATGATTTTTGAAAATAGAGAGAGGGACACCTTGTACAAATTCCAATATTATAAATACTAAGAAACACGAAAAAATACTGTTTATTGCAACATTATCAGATGTAACATGTCAGCATCCAATCCCTTCTTGATCATATTTGTCCAGGGATTTAGCCCTTATTGTGCTTGCAGTCTTAAATTCTGTCAAAAAACCTTATTAGAATGTGTTAATGAGACATACATACTAAGATAAGTACTGGATCCATTCCTGGGCTTCCCAGTGCAAGGCAGACATGGACTTACTGGAGTGAGTCAAGTGCAGGGCCATAAAAGAAGATTATGGAACTGTAGCATCTGACATATGAGGAAAGGCTGAGAGAACTCTTACTGTTCAGCTTAGAGAAGAGAAGGCTCAGGGTAATCTTATCCATGAGTTAAACATGTGATGGGACGAAAAGAAGAGGAAGACAGACTTCTTTCAGTAGTGCCCACTGGTGGGACAAGCATCGACGGGCACAAACTGAAACACGAAATTCCACCTGAGCACAATCAAATACTTTTCTACTATCTTTGGATGTAGTGAAAACCCAACGTGACACAGCCCTGAGCAACCTTCAACAATTCTGTGATTTCCAAAGCTAAATTACATGTGAGGATCAGCAATGGTAAACCTCGAAAAAATATCCTACCAGTTTTTCATCACATTTCCAACAAGGTCTGCTGTAAAACACCAAAGTCCTCACCATACATACTCTAGAACTCTCTAAGTGCATGCAATGTTTCAGTGCATAACTATCTTCCATTGAGAGTTCAGTTTCTGATAAAATAATGGTGAGGCTGAAGAAATCTTAAATTTAAGTCTCATCCCTATGCCTCTCCCTCACCCTCGTCGTCATCCTTAAATTCCCACCCACCCACCCATTTGTGTCTAGTTTCCTCCCTGTTCCAGCTGCCCAGGTCATTATTACTACATGCAGCCTGTTGAGAAAGGCACTCTCCCAGTGAGTCAGCAGTACACAGTCAGCAGCTCCCTGAAGAGCTCCAGTGCCTGCGAACAATAGATGACGTTTTTCATGACCATGGTATGCTGTGTGTTTTATATCTCAGCTGCTGAATCCTAAGAAATTAAACAACATGGCAGTTGCCTGAACACAACATTGTTTGGGGGAAATTGCAGCTCAAGTACAGTGGAAACTCTGATACTTACGGCACATACTCTTGAAAAATGGAGAGAATAAAAACAGCCCCTGAAAGGGAAGCATTTAACAGCTGCAGACAGGCTCAGAGCATAATAGCTCTTTGATCTAGTGTATGATGGGAAGAGCACCACTGGGAGTTTAATGCCATCATTTTATGCAAATGTCATGAAAGGAGACTCCACGTAGTTAAATTGTTCTGTCTCAAATACAACGTTTATGAAAGCCATCACTTCATTATCATCTAGGTGGATACAATAGATCATTATATAATAGCAATTAAATCTAAATGTTAACTTTGAGTTTGAAGAAATAGAAGATTCTCTATGAGCAAGAACTGCCTGTGATATGTATAAGCCTGTTTGTAAAAAGTTATTGTTAAGAAATACATACTGTAACTAATAATGCAAAACCTACCATATCATAAGAAATAAAGCACATAAACTAGTGACTGAAAATGTAAAGACAAAGAACAGAGGAAAGGGGAAGGGGAAGGGGAAGGGGAAGGGGAAGGGGAAGGGGAAGGGGAAGGGGAAGGGGAAGGGGAAGGGGAAGGGGAAGGGGAAGGGGAAGGGGAAGGGGAAGGGGAAGGGGAAGGGGAAGGGGAAGGGGAGGGGGAGGGAAGCGAAGGGAAGGGAAGGGAAGGGAAGGGAAGGGAAGGGAAGGGAAGGGAAGGGAAGGGAAGGGAAGGGAAGGGAAGGGAAGGGAAGGGAAGGGAAGGGAAGGGAAGGGAAGGGAAGGGAAGGGAAGGGAAGGGAAGGGAAGGGAAGGGAAGGGAAGGGAAGGAAAGGGAAGGGAAGGAAAGGAAATCTAGGATAAAGTTTTGTTTTTTTTTTTTCTCTGTGCAATTCTTTTGTGGCTGAAACCAGCAGAGATTTTTCAAAACAAGCACTTCAAATAATAGATCTTTGAAAACATTGTTAAAAATGGAGGCCTTAATATTAAAGAATAGTATTCCTCATATCTTATCCTAAAAAATAATATTGAAATACTGACTTCTGACCCCTCAGTTTCTTTTCCAGGATATTCAAGAATATTTGTATCTTACTTATCTGCTTATCTGAAAAAAAAAAAAAAAAGGTGTTTACTTGTTTGCTTCTAACTTTCTGGCCCTTCCCAGGGTGAGTGTACTTAAAAACAAGCAAACAAGTGAAAAAAAATGGTAACAAACACAGTCATCTGAGAAAGCTCTGAAACTAACTTACAGCAAATGTTTCTGAAATGCAAGCTGAATGTTTTTCTACTGCACAAGAAAAAAACATGCAGGAACAATATGCAGAACATTTACAGAAAAGAAAATGTGTCTCTAAGTTACACATCTCTATATAAACTATTTACTCAAAAGAATTCCAAGTTAGAAGAACAAATAGTAGTTAAGTAGTGTGAAAGACAGATATGCTATGCAATGAGAAATTCTAGGAGAAAAAGCTTAGAGGAAATTTACTCTAAACTGTTTGCTCATAAAAATAAATAAATAAAGGAAATCAACTTCTGCATAAAGCCTTTTGGATACAAACAACTGAGATCATATATTATGAGTTCAGTGTTATCCAGCCAAAACACAAAGAACACAAAGCCATTTAAAATAAATAAGTTATGGGTTAATGTTTATCCTGGATTTGGGGGGGGGGGGGGGGGCTGATTTTTTCTCTTGTTATCATTGTTAAAAGTTACTGGCTTTTAAATATAAAAAATGAAGCAGATATCTTTGAACTGTAGGCTTCTGCTTTAAATATAAGTATTTGACAGTTATAGACAATAATTAATAGTTAATTCCAATATGGATTTAAATAACAGACAACATAGAGAATACAGGTAATTCAAAGAGTAAGATCCACTTGTTACTTGTTGGGAGTTTTTAATTTTTATTTATTTAGTAGTCATAGGAGCAATAGTAGTAGTAGTAAATTCTCTCATTATTATAGAAATGCGGCACTGAAGTAGGAGACAAGAATTCATAAACTGAGCTCTGCTCCAGTGGGTAAATTAATGGCCTTGAAAACCTTATTCCTTTCTGATTTAATATGTATACATCAGTGTTCCCACCACCACAAGAGGTAACCAGCTCTGTACATGACCTATTCTGCAGGACTCCCAAATCCTTCTCTGTGATTCCTTATGTTTTGAATTACCACATACTATCACTGGTGAAACACATGCAGTTAGGCTGGTTGCTCTATGAATGCTAGTGTGTTACAGTTATCTCTATTGTCTGATGTGCAAAGCTCAGTAAAATCTTCCTTGGCTTTCCTTAAAAAAAAAAAAAAAAAAAAAAAAGGAAGGAAAAAGGAATCTTTCATCTCCCTAACTTTATTTTTTTTTTTCACAAAGCTTATAGGATCCTTTTGATACCTCTGTCCTTTGGTAAATTTGGTTGCAATTAGACACTAAGCTCAAGAACAACTGAGACAGTATTAGTAAGAGCATGCCAGCCCTATCATTTTTAGCCAAATGTTCTGAGGGCACTTTTTGGCTCCTTTAAATTTCTTTAATTTTACAAATATTAATTAAAATTATATTGGTCTAACTTGAATGTATTTGGGAAAATAGGCTGTGTGTGGAGGGGGGATTTGCAATAAGTCATTTTTCAGCTTGTAAATATTTGTACCAGGAAACCAGGAAACATTTGTACCACAGAATAAGTAACAGGCAGCACACCTTTTTACTATTTACAACTTACTACAACCTACTATTGGAATTGTTTGTAAAAAGCATATAACTGTTTCTATAATAATATTAACTTAAGGGAATGTGTTTTTTTCTCTCTCTCTCATTTATTTATTTATTTATTTATTTCCATCCACAAAATAGAAGATTTATCTATTACAGAAAGACCTAACACAATTCCCTTTTTCTACATAATGCTGCTGAGCAAAATGGGTTTGGTAAGGTAGTAACAAATAAAAATTCAGTTTGAGAGCCAATCCCTGGCAACATTGGCACAGTGCTACAGCAGATGTTCCTAACTTTCAGATAGCTGAAAGGGCTGTTAACTGTGTCTTAGAACTGAAGTGCACAAGGACAGAACTTGGCAAGAACATGTTATTGTGATTCATAAAAATTGGGCTTCTTCAAAACACTCTTGAGGAAATGGCATTCTCTCCTTAGCCCAGGGAATTATATTATCAAGGACTCACTTTGTTCTCTTATTCCCATATTAAAAATAATTTTAGTGGGATTTATAGTATTTTTCTCCTGCATCATCTTTTAAATATTTAATCATAATGTTATTTCATAAACCAAGAATGTCTACTTCATGTTCCGCTGTAACAGCCGTACAACTTGGTATCAGTTTTGACCCTGAATCTTGCTTCAAAAATGTGATGTAACATTTACAGCTATAGATCAAGATTCAGATTTTTCCTCTAGGTATCCATGCTGTCCATAGATGCAGCTCTTGATCTTGAGCTAGTAGTTTTGCCTAGCGTCTCCCTTTATCAGGAGGACATACTCTCCAGCCTGGAGCAAGCTCTAAGGTCTGATCTAGTGCCCTGCACAGCTTTAGCTGTCCCCACTGAATTCCCATTGTTGAGGAACTGCTGGTGTCCCTGTTGGGGCAGATGATGTCAGTTACTCCATTTCTATACTGCTTAGCACAACGGAGCTCTGTTCTTGGATGTCCCCAGAATAACACCCTAGTACAAACAATAGCATGTTTTCTGCTATCTGACCATCTGATTTCTCTCAGAAATCCAGCAGAGCTCGATACTGATGACATTACAAAGTCATTTTTATTTATTTATTTATTTTTTTACTTTTTTCCATCTTTCTCAAATTTAAATGTCATAGGACATAGGACAAACCTTAAATGTCATAGGACATGTCTACAAGTTATGCATCATACCATTTTTTAAAATTATTTTTAATTTTTTTAAGATTCACCATGAAGGGAAATACAGAAGATTTATTATAACTTGCACTTTTTGTTTCTTTTTTTTGGCAAAGGGAGAAGCAGTCATATGAGTAACTACTGGAAAATAGCTTACCTTTCTCCCATTAAAATACCTTTCACCTACCACTTGTTATGTCAGATTACTGCATGGTAAACAAACAATTTTCACTTCACTCAGAGTGATGCTTCCTCTATTAATCATTTATTTCCTTCATAAAATGAATAATTAATTAATTGTTCACAATGACATGCAGAGGCTGTTACAAATTCTAATCTTTATGTGAATTTTGTGTGTCCTCAAAACCCAGTAGAATATCTTCCTTTTGTTCTCAATCTTCCTAAACCGAAATGAAAACAGTTATAACATTAAATAGTCATTAACAACAGGCTTACTCTTTGACTTGCAGGTGCCAGATGTCAATCTCTTGAAATCAATGGGTTTGTATATGGGTTGCAGTCCCTAAGAGACCTGACTACAAATGTGAGCCCCTAACCTCAAATTTAAAGCACATTATAAAAGGTAATTCTTCCTATGTTGGGTAAATACAACAGGAAAAATAGAAGCATTCAAGTATTTTGTTGTGGTCTTTGAATATAATGTAGATGACTATTTCTAACTTAAGAACAAATTCCTACCACATGTTCTTTCAAAAAAGGAACCACAGAATCAAAGGAAGGTTACTGCTATGAACATAAGGTATTGCTGGATATGACCGTATCAGGGAAAGAACCAAGAAACAGCCACAAAAAACGGGTTGGCAAAGAAAAATCATGAATTAGGTGTAACTGTTTCCTGCATTCACAGCAGATTTCGTAGCTGTACTTTTCCCCATAAACCAAAATCGTTATGCAGTGTTCCAACATCTGCTTATTAGGATCCATAACATCCATTGCTCTGGGAGGACTTGGCCATCTCCAATTGCAAAAGTCCCTGACTGGTAGAATTGCACTGGCAGAAATAAAGTTCAGCAGAATTCAGACAGACAGTAAATTGTATGCAGGACACTTGTTCATGAGCTCATCTGAGTCCTGACATAACTCCTTTTGGTACTCTCTGAGCTCTAGGACAAATAGGTCCTATAGGCACTTCAGGCAGTATATCCCAGAGTAGTCGCCAATCTTCCAGTCTCTCTGAGGTCATGAAGAATGTTTTCTTGGAGCTGAAGAGCTGCAGAAATGCATTGCATGCTATGCAGAACTCAGACTGGTCAGGATCTTCCTGAGCTGGACAGACGTGGTGGGAGGAACAAAGAGAGAGGTAGAGCTGTTTTAGTCCAGTAAGCGTGGTATTTTTGCATTACAAGTAGAAGGTCACAGGCTTGGTGCTAACCTGACATTGTAGGAGCTCCAGATTTGTCTGGGTTTGCCTGTGTCCTAAGCTGATTTTAGCTTTTTTTTTTTGGCTATGATAGCAATTACCTAGCTGTTAGGTTTGGCTTAGGTTAGCTTTAGTTTATAGTGAGAACAAGCAACTATTCTTTGTAGATTGGATTATCTACACTCATGAAATAAAATATGGCTTGCAAGAGTGTAAATACAAAATGGTACCAGACAACTTAAACAGAAATCAAAATGGTCAGTCAGCAATCACTGTAGGAAGACAATTATATTAAACAATTTTGAAGGTACAAAGAGAAGAGAAAACTGAGTGAAATCAAATGAAAATAACAGAACACAAATAAAGAGAATGCTCACATACACATTAAGAAAAGGGATAAAAATAAACAGAAGTGGATCCCAAGACCAAGGAGAAAGAGTCCCATTTCTTTTTCCGCAGAAACATCAAACCCCTGCTGGTATAGAAGCAGGGACATAGACAACTTGCTGACACCCTTTCCTGCCTCCTCTGTTTGAGAAAAACTATTCAGCTACCTTAGGACCTGGAGAGTTGCTGAAAAGTGATTATAACACCAGAGAAAAGGAGTAGAGACTAGGAAAGATTTTCTTTTTAAGTAGCTGTATTAAAGAGACTTTCCCATATTACTTAGGAATGTGAATAGCAGTGTCATTATTAAGTGAAAGTATTGTGTTACTATTATTAAAACCTTTTGTTGTATTTTGATTAGACTATCAAGTTAGACTAACAATAAATTCATGACTATACATATATATAAAACTTATTCCCTTTTGGCAATAATAAGTTTTGGATTATAACACTGTGCATACAGTCTGTTTCCAGGTTCAAGCATTAGTAATAGCTATACTCTTTCTGTTCACTCAGAGTTTAAAAAACCTCCACACCAGCAGAGCCCCACCGTCAGTCACCAAGAAAGAGGAACACTAAGTGGCTCTGTAGCAGCCTTAGCCAACACAAGGAGAGAATAGGGAACATGCAGCCAAGGGCAAAGAGAGGGTTGTTTGGCCACAGCTGGATTGGCTTATGCTGAGTTGTAAAATGACAGAACAAAATGACTGTTAACATCCATATTCAAAATACTAATTATTGTTAATATTATGGTAATATCACTTGTAATATTGGATCATATTTTCATGAAGAACTTGATTTTTCTTTGTCTTTAATGAAGCAAATTATTCATTTACATTTTTTTGCATAATTCATGTAGTGCAGAGTCTCTGTTCTTTTTTATCCTTTTGATCAATTTTCTGCAGCATGGCTACCAGAAATATCAACAATAGCATTCTTAGAAACCTTTGTTATTTTCCAGTACCTTATCATCGTATTCCCTCACTGAAATCTTCCTTTCTTAAAGTTTTGTACAAATGTATGCATTCAAGTCATTGTATGCAATTGTGAACATTTACATCTACCATGCATATATTTTTATCATTTAACAAATATTGTAGGCTTGTGATTATTATATTTAAAATTCATATCTCCTGCCATAGTTTACCTGATTCATTAGATAGACAACCCAGAAAAATACAAAAAGTCATTGAAAGCCTGACTTGACCTAATATCAAACAGATCATAAAACTGTAATGATTAGTTGCCATGTGTACTGTTGGAATCAAGACCTTTTTTATGCTCACTTGAATGTAGCTTGATATGTCTGTGTCTTGAACCTGAATGCAACGTATCACATCATCAGAAGTCAAATCTTGTTTCTCAAATAACAACACCAAAGTGCTAAAAAGATGAACTCCAATTTCTGTCTCTCTGTTCCTCTCCCCTAACGTCTATTAGTAGCTCCAAAGCTACTAATATTTAGCTTCAAGCACATCTCTCCATGGCCTGCTGTAAAGCTCCACCCACCCTTCCACTTCAAGTGCTCTACCCCAGCTTTCCTCCTTATTGATCAAATTGCCAGCACAGTATCTGCGGCATTTAGTGGGATCACGGCCGCTGTACCTGCCTAATGAGGATTCCACCACACTGGCAAACTTTAGGGCTCTGATGAAATGAAACAACAAAATTCTGTAATTGAATTGATTATTCAATTCTCCAATTAGTTAGAATTCAATTATTCTAACTAATTACATACACACTTAAAAATAATTAAACCTTATGAACCAGTTCCTCACTTTTTTTTTATTGTTTTGGAGTCTCCAGGGGGCCTGACTTCTTCCTTTCTGGTTCTGTCACAGTTATATGGTTTGACTTATCTAAAACAATATTTAAAGCTTAACCTGGCCTTGTTAAAGAAGTAGTAACATTAGCATGTCTTTAACTGTGAGAACAAGCCCTATAGTCTCCTAGCTACTCAGACATGCTCTTGCCTCAAAAGAGAGATTAGTTATTTATCCCTTTGCATTAGAAGATAACTTTGGGAATTTGTTTTGTGTTGTTTTTGTAATAAACAAAGAAAAATGGCAGTTACAGATGTTTATATAAGACCCATATGAATATGAGAAGTAACGTCATATTCAACCTGCTCACATAAAAACAACTTTTTGTAGTTTATTTTCCTTCTTTTAAACACAGCTGGCTGTGTATTTAACTGAATCATCTCTCAGATACTATTCAGCAACATTTTTTTCTCTAGGAAACCATGGTAGCTTTCTAGGAATAATCTTATTTCCCCCTAGTGATCCCATTCACATTTAATTCATTCTCCCAAAAGGTAATCAACTTAAACCTTTTTTTTTTTTTTTTTTTTTCTTTTCTGGACGTCAGCTGGTGGCCATCATTCCACTAAACAAGGAACAACATCACCTGTGTGAATGCTCCAGTGTCTGGACTGGACTTGCCTATTGACAGTTCCTAGAGTCAGAACTAAAACTTCTCTCTCTAGTTTACAGCCATTTACAATTCAGTATAAAATGCCCCCATCCATTGAAACATATTATTTATTTCAACATCGAAAACAAGGAATACCATTCACATAAATATGTGATTAGCGTTAAGCCATGCATCTCTGTACTGGCTCTTGGTGGAGAATAGAGGTGGTGACAATCACCTACTTTGTGTCAGGTTTAATTGGCTCAGATCTCCTGAACTATGATTGAAAAACATTGTAACATTTTTAACAAAACCAAAGTTTTCTGGAAAATGTAATAATCAAGGAGGTAAAGCAGTAAGAAACAAGACTGTATCAGAGAAAATACATATTGAAGTAAAATTGATCTTATTCTTCTGCCAATTTATTCCATCCTAACAGAGACAGAACAGTTATAATTGCACAAAAGAAAAGTTTACTTCACTCCATTGGCTATAAGAGGGAACTATGTTAACTATCACGGTTGCAGAAATCAGCTGTGTAGAAGTCTAACAAGGTAAGATGTATTGACTGGATATTTCACAAGAAGCTTGTCATGTAAGCACTTACATTTAAAACAAAACAATTTTATCTATCTATTACACTATTGATAGCATTTTAGAGAAGAGTAAATAAGATAAAATTTAAAAAGGTAAACCAAATAAGAGTCTTATTTTATTTTTAGAGAAACAGATTTTAAGATCAAATCAGAAAGATACACTCAAGCATAGACCTCTTACCAATATGTAAATAGAGAAAACTACATAAGAATGAAACAAAACCTGTTCTGATTAGTGTTCTTCTTCTGTACTGGGTATAGCTTTTGATGCTTGCCCTTTGTGGTTTGTAAATTGAACAGACACAATAATATATGTAAAAATAGAATATGAACTCTTTTTTTTTTTTTTCCATATTAGCCGGAAAAGATATTTTAGGAAAAACAAAAAGGAAACTTCCATGAATACCTTTTTAGAAAGCATTTTCTTTGTGACGGCATTTTTATAAAAGTAGAACAAATGATCCAGGAAGGATAATTTAAGGATATGATGCTAGTTTGAAGAGAACAGCAAAACAAAAAGCAGCTCTGAAAAATTTAGCAGCTCTCCATAGTGAAGATTTTTAAGATAATGGGATTTGTCATGACATGCAGTCCATATGTTGATCCACCACCAGAACAGACTCTACTTTTTAATTTGAATATCTGTCATGTTAGAAAAAAATCTCAGAAATATTAATACTTAAAGAATTATGTCAAAGACAGGAAGGGAAATATTGGTGGAAAAACTGTTTATTGGTATGCAGTGAAGATGCAGTTAGGACTTGTGAGTATATTTTGAGGTTTCAAATCAATGGATTTCAGTAACTCCTAGCGAATTGAAGACTAAACCAAATGACATTTAACAATATGCAGTACAAACACATAGATTTATACACTGATGAAATATATATATATATCGATCTCTTTTAAATTGCAGGTTTATCATCAAGTGTGGGTGAGAAGGACAGCAACTGTCCGTATGGTTCAAACATGAGCCAAAGAATGACACAGCTGAGAAGTGAAAATCACAAGCATGCTGAAGGGGTTGAGATACTCAACTCCTGAAGCCTGCCCCCTTAGGATGCAAAGGTGCAACAAACTGGAGGAAAATTACAACACTTATTTTTGAATGCTTTATATCCCCTTTCTTTTTTTGAACTTTTTTTTCTATGCAAACAGAGAAATATATTTTTCCTAGTGTAAAGTAACCATTGAGTATAAGAATTTCTTTTGATTCAGAATCCAGAACTGAATAGAATTGCTATAGTCATTTGGTATTAACTACAACAGCTCTCAGCCACAAACAGCTGTTGTTGCAAATGTAGTCTGTGAATTGTCCATTTTTTTAGGCAAAGTTTAAATGCCCATGTAGTTAAATGCCAACAGCTCACATTGTTTCTGTAAACCCTGTAGTAAACACAGTTTGTCAGTCTGTTTTTCTCAACTGTGCATTCAAGTCTATAAGCTAAGCTAATAGACTTGAATGCACAGTTGAAAATACCCTCTAAATATGTTCTCCTTCCTTTCTGTTACATGTGCTCTCTGGAGTAAAGAAGCATTCAGGATGTTGGGCATAGTTGGACATGCCTAGGTTACCACTTTCTCAAGATAAAAACACCAAATATTGACAGGGGATGGAAGAGTTTCAGAAAATAAATAATTAAATTAAATTAAAAAAAAAAAAAAGCAGAGTACAGGTGAAGTTCTGATGCCAAACAGAGCCAGTCACAGTATTACAGGCTTCAAAAGCCACTGTGCTCTAATTATTTATACTTGGAGAGATATGCTAAAATGCAAGATACTAAAGTGCAGACTGTAAGTGATATTCCTTTGAATATCCATGGACTTTTCCATGAGTCCAAAACATGGCCAGTAGCTGTGTTTTCCTTAGTTTTTATTCTTGCTTGTTGGTCAGACATTTATGGTGATATGAAACTCTGAAATTTCTGGAGACAGCACATCTCCCTGACACTTACAGAAAGACAGTCAGGTGTAAGTAGCACAGTGGTACTCATGATTTACCTCATTTCTCAGACAATGGCTTTGCCTCTGTTAAGTAAAAAGTAGGTGGCAGAGGAATTGAACTGTGACACAGGAGAAGAAATAAATGACCTGAGACAGTGAAAGGAAGGAGCTCCTTAACCCAGCATTGCTGTTGGAACTAGGAAAGGACACCATGGCTTTCATTTTCTCTGCCTTCCACACCTCCCAAGTGAACTACGACTTACTGAGTTTCTACGGCTCTGCACACACCTAACAGTTTTCAATATAACATCTTCATTTTTAGCCAAAAGCAGAAAACAGCAAGTTTAATTAAAGCAAGCTTGCATCTCATGTTTTGTATTCATCAATTTTAAAAGAATCTATTGAATGTATGTATAATTGTATGTATAATATATGTGCGTATGCACGTATGTATATGTATATATATTTATTTATACAGTCCCATACATTATGGATGTTGAATATATATATGCGGGGGGGGGGGGAGCGGAGAGGAGGGGAGGGGGAATACTATCTAGTTACAAATATACATGACATGTGCACTTACTTAAATTTTATATTTTATTTTTATCTATGTAGATTCCCTAGTCCATTGAATTTTCCCTTTTGCACTTACATGGGAATCTTGCAAATAAAATAATCTAAACTTTCTGCAATGGATTTTCCTTGATTTATGAAAAATTACTAGATTTTCAAGCTGAAGGACTAGCTAGTCTGCAGACTTTAAAGCTAAATAAAATAAAATAAAATGAAAAACACTAGCAGGACTTATTTAGCTCTGACTTGTTTTCATCATAGCTTTCAGATGTATTATTTTAATTCCAAGACAACTCTAAGTGGGGCAGAAGGGCAGTAAAGCCCTTTCATATGCTAGAATTGATTTGTAAAAGTTCATTATTGCTAAGATTTTCTGAAGCTACTGAGAGATCTAAAACTTGACAAGAAGGTGCCTAGGTACAGTTCAGACCATCCAGGTTGACTGAAAACTGTGTTGTCATTGTAACATGTACACTTACAAACCTTAACATGAGTGTTTTATCAAACAAGATTTGCAAACACATCAAAGAAATTCAAATGAATTCAAAGGAAATATCAGAAATACAAATTTAAGGTAGAAGCAATGAAATATTGTTTCAACTACCTTAAGTAATATGTCCTCTATCTTTGGAATATTTTTTTCCAATTAACTACTTAAAAACATTTGCCTCCAAGTTTTACTTACTAAATTTCAGCATCCATTGCTTCAAAGTATCTACTCGGTCATTTTCACATTTCAGATTCCTAATCTAGTAATTACCTATATGATCTCTAACAGCAAGAGAAGAGTTCATGTGGACAGAAAATACTATTACAGGCAATGAAATTAGATAGCTCTGCATTAAAAGTAGGCCAAAGTGAGTAGTCAATCTGACAGATGATCCTTGAGGACATACATTGACAGAAAAATACTATTCAGTTAGAAATATTTTCTGGGGTGTCATATACAGGAATGTTACTGTTATGGCTGACTTTTCTGAGCTAAAATAAAACTCTGTTAATGAACATTTCTTTTTTCCATTATTTGCTGATGAGAATACACTAGAAAATAAATATTTTCCTGCTTCTGTGTAAGTGAAGAGAGAAGAACAGCATCATACTAAAACAGGTTGCAATAAACATTTATAAAATCATTCTTCCTTGTTCTCCTTTGCAAAATTACATAAGTACAGTCTTTCAGTCTTTCACCTATACAGTGTTTTTGGTTGGTTGATCATTTTTATTTTGTTTGTTTGTTTGTTTGTTTCCTACATATTAAAAACAGACAAATTCAGGTGACTATGTAAGTATTTTTCTGTGGGAGCATGTCATTTCTAATGTGTAAGCTCTAGAGATGTGTCTGAGATGTTCAAGAATTTAAAATGTTTCTGGCTTATGCATGATATACATATATATATAATTTAAGCCAAAGGAGAAAATAATATTGTATAAAGATCTAACACAGTATAAATGTTGGCCTCTTCCTTCAAGTAATCATGCAAAATGCAAGTAATAAGCAATATATGACCAAAAATCAACATACGACCATGAAACCAAACAATGTTTGATCAGATTGTTCAGCCATTATATTCTTATGACATTTTCTTTACATTATGGATCACCTACTTAAAAAGAAACAATTGCCAGGCAAATTTTTTTCCTAATGAATAATACAACATATGCCATTAATTTTTCATAGCAGGAATTCACTTTTAGCAAAGACAATATGAAAGTACATATTTATCCACAAAAACATATTTCTGAGAAGCTCACATAGCACTTGGACCAACTGTTGTGTGAACGGGAGGGCTGGCACACTGTAAAACACCTGCAATCAAACTCAAAGATTGATTGCACGGTGAGGAGCTGCCTTGCTTAGCTGCATTTGGCAAAGTTTTGCTTCATTTACCCCCTCTCTGACAATTGCAACTTTTTAAGAAAACACCAGTCTGCAACCCTGTCCCAGACATCCCGTCTCCAAAGCTAAGCTGCTTGAAGATAATTTCCAATAGCATATCTTTGCTCGACAGGCTAGCATAGCACTAACAACAACGAGCACTTGATACAGAGATTTAAGTACTTCTATAATTGTTCAATTAGTCTCTGAGATACCTTATTCTGCCATTTGGACTTGAAAAACTCCCTTGGTGGGGTCATTTATTCTGACAGTGTCATGTCCTAGTGCTCACATATCTTAAATTAATGTTTCTTCCCAGGAAAAAAAAGTACAGAATAAATGTTCCTTATCCTCAACAAATGAACATATAAAACATGTCAATGATTTATTTCCATTATGTGTCCAACTGGGATGTGTAACAATTCTCCTCCATAATGTCTGGCAACTGTTGACTCCTACCATACGTATAACCTGCATTATTCTTCTGGAAGATTAAGCAATGCTTATGTGGGGTTTTAAAAGTCTTATCTGTCCATTTATATTTTTTGAATTCCCATTTCTTCTTGAATAACGTCAGCAGTTGGTAGCATGTTAATCTGTGCTATTGCATAGCAATTGTGATAAATATGGATCAGTGTCTGACTCCATTCTTTTTCATTATGCATTTTATTACCTTTTTTTTTTCCACCACCTACGTCAATGGGTAATAAGGAGTAACAGTTACATATCTAAATTCATATTGCACATTAAACTGCCTAAATCAAGTCCACATCCATGGATCATTGTCAAACAGGACACTGAATATACTGTGTTGGGAAAAAAAAAAAAAAAAAAGAATTCATACATGTTATCTAGTGAAGGAAAATAATACAAATGAATAATTTGTCCAGTAAATGCAAATGTTATTTATACATATTTGCTTAATTTAATCACAGTTTGGGGTAACTATCATGCATGAATTTTCCCCAATATTGCTTAGGGATTAATTTAGTGCTGGGGGTGGTGGGATAGAAATAGTAACATGGTATGCAGAGTTTATACAAAACTGCAACCTCTCTCCACCAAACAATGAAGAATGCTCATTTCTGTATGGTATTCACTGGGGTGCAGGCAAGGATTATTTTCTGAAATAACTTAGGAATTCATATCCAGAGGCTGTCAAGCAAGTCACTGTGGAGAATTTTACATTGTTATGACCTGCCCAAGCATCTGCTTGGAAGATTCTTATGGGATATGGTCCTGCAGAGAAGACTGTTTCAGTAGAGGCAGGTAATTTCCAAGGATCACCTCCTACAAGCTCAAGAATGGTGTATCTTGATGAGCAGGAAATCAAGCAAGTGGCAGGGGACCTGCATGGAAAAGCAACAAGCTCCTGGTAAAGCCCACATATAAAAAGGAAACATACAAGAAGGAGAAATAGGGTGAGGGTGAGGCCTCATAGAAGGAATATAAAGACATAGTCCCACCATGCAGGGATGGTGAGAATTGCCCACCAAGATTTGATAGTGACAAGGGATATGAACAGCAACAAGAATGTGTTCTACAGATAGATAAGCAGCAAAAGGAAAAAGTGGGCCAGCTCCTGAAAGGGGTGGGAGACCCAGTGACAAGGGATTTGGAAAAGGCTTAGGTATGCAATGTGTTCTTCACCTTGGTTTGCACTTGTTAGTCCAGCCTTTAGCAAACCCTACTCCCTGAGACAAGTGAGAAAATCAGGATCAAAGCTGTACTGAAGAAAGTAGAGGAAGAACAGTTTAGGGAGCACTTAAACAAACTGCACATATGTAAGTCTATGGGGCCTGATAGATTTACACAAGTCCCGATGAGGGAGCTGGTAAATTTCATTGTGAGGCCACTTTTGTTTATCTTTGGAATGTCATGGCAATTGAAAGACGTTTGGGAACTGAAAGATTGGAAGAAATCAAATGTCACTTCAGGAAGGGAAAGAAGGAGGACTCAGGCTAGTCAGCCTCGCCTCAATCCCTGACTAGGTGTGTGATGAAGAAAATTCCTTCTGGACAACCTTTCTAGGCACATGAAGGACAAGAAGATGATGGGGACATATTTAGCACAGATTTATGAAGGGGAAACTATGCCTTACTTACCTGATAGCCGTCCACAATGAAATGACAGGCTTGGTGAATGAGAGGAGAGCAGTGGATGTTGTTCAACTTGACTTCTGTAAGGCTTTCTATATTCCCATAATATTGTTCAATGACAAACAGATGAAGTATGGGCTAAGCTAATTTACAGTGTGCTGGACTGAAAGCCAGCTGAACTGCCAGTCTCAAAGGTTTGGGATCAGCAGCATGAAGTCCAATTTGAGGCAAGTCACTAATAGTATATCCCAGGGGCCAACCCTGGGATAAACTCTGTTTAGCGTCTTTACTAATGATCTGGACAATGGGACAGAGAGTGCCCTCAGCAGTTTTGCAGATGGCACAAAACTGGGAGCAGTGGCTGATACACCAGAGGGTTATGCTGCCATCCAGAGGGGACTGGAAAGTCTGGAGAAATAGGCCAATGGGAACCTCATGGAGTTCAACAAAGACAAATGCCAAACCTTGCACCTTAGGAGGAATAATCATAGGCACTGGTACAAGCTGAGGGCCAACTAGATGGAAAACAACTCTGCAAAGAAGATTGTGTGAGTCCTGATGGACAAGAAGTTAAAGATGAGCTAGCAATGCGCCCTTGTAGGAAAGAATGTCAAAGGCCTCCTGGGCTGCGTTAGGAAGAATGTTGCCAGCAGGTTGAAGAGGGTGATCCTTCTACTTTTCTTACAACTGGAGTTTGGAGATCTTCAAAAGCTGCCTGAACAGGGTCCTGAGCAACCTGCTGTAGGTGTCCCTGCTTGGGAAGGGTGTTGGACCAGATGACCTCTGGAGGCTCCTTCCAACCTTGACCATCTGTGATTCTGTGATTCTCTGAAGGCCACATGTGGAACTCTGGGTCCACTGCTGGCTTTCCAAGTGTAAGGCAGATATGGACTTACTGGAATGAGTCCAGTGTAGCGTCATGGAGGTGATTAAGGGACTGGAGCATGTGACATAAGAGGACAATCTGAGAGATCTGGACCTGTTCAGCCTGGAGATGAGAAGACTCAAGGAATCTTACCAATGCATAAAAATATCTGCTGGTGGGGGGAAGGAGAGGAAGAAGATGATGAAATCATACTTTTCTCATTGGTTCTCAATCAAAGCACACAAAGTGAAATACAGAAACGTCCACTTCAACAGAAGGAGAAATTTTTCCACTGTGAGGGCGGTCAAACACTGGCACAGGTTGCCCAGCCAGGATGTGGAGTCTCCATTCTTGGAGATATTCAAACACCAGCTCGACACAGCCAGGAACAACCTGTTCTTGCTGTTCCTGCTTTGAACTGGGTGGGTGGACTAGGTGACCTCCAGGGGTCCCTTCCATTCTGTTATTCCGTGATTTCTTCAACCATTCTGTTCTGTGATTTAATGATTATTTGGTGCTAGGGCTGTAAGCATGCTATCCTATTCAATGTGTTCTGATAGTTTCAGTCTTTCTCTGGAGTATCTTAATCTCAGCAGTAGACTAATGTCCTATTTCATCTGATCTTGTCTACATTTTTTGTTTGTCTGGGGTTAAAACATACCACTGCAAAAATTAACTTTGTACATTGCTTAATTGCACCTTTTATATGTTTTCTAAAGATTTTGTCTGCAAAGTATGCATCTTACCCTAGTGTAATGAATTCAAAAAAAGGAAACATCCATAACTGGTGAAGAAAAACATCTCTCAAAGTGAAGGGGTTTCTAACACACTTTAAACAACAGAAGCAAGTGATTTATGATCAGTTTCATCCAATCTTAATTAAAGACATGAAACTTTCTTCTATGCATCAAATTATCTGTTCAAACTGATTAAATACATCTTGATGTATTTGGAGATACTGAAACAGAGTAATATGACCGATTCATATAGACACATCCTAACAAAAAATAAAAGCAAGGCAGGTGAATCAGTCTTGTTATTCTGCATTTTGTCTTAGTGAAGGTTGGCTAACATAGAAACAAGCATCTTCAGTGCAAGTGTCTCAGTACAATAATAAGTATATTGGGATGAACTATACTTTCAATTTTCGTTAATGCTCAAAGTACATAAATCTCTACATTTGATCAGATTTCTTTAGAAAAGAACTCTATCCTTCCCTGGAAATACCTGCGGAGAACTAAATTTTGCACATCAGCCTGACTGAGAAATTGTGCTTTTGTAAGTTTTCATTTTGTCAGAGCCTTTGTCTGCATCACATGTCCATGGGAAAACACAACTCAGCAGCATTTGCAAGATGCTGGGTTAATCAATAATACTGCATAAAAATTCCCAAGTATAATCTGTCATTCCCATGGGCACTCTGTCTCTCTCTCAATTAGGACAGACACTTTGGTGGTGATCTCAGCTTTGTTACACCCTGGGTTAACATCTTCTGGCTCCTTTTTGTTCTCTATTAAACGTTTCTCTGTTCTCTGGGAGACATTTTTAAATTACTCCATTGTTCTGGACCTCTGAACCCCTCAATGAGGATATCTTCCTGACAATAACACAAACTTTGGTGCATGTCAAGTCCAGTAACAGCAGCTCTTTTCCTTTGCATTACAATACATAACTTTGAATTTGTTATTAAACAATATAATTGCATGCTTCCTTAGGAGGAATGTGCATCTTTAAGCTTATTTTGTTTTAATTTGTGAATTTATCAATAGATCAAGCTACTATCTCTCTTGTATTCATTCAGTATGATTTCCATGGTTTGACAACTTTTAATTTTTTGTTTGCTTGTGTTTAGAGATTAATTCCAAATCTTTTGGTACTCCCTCCCTAAATTTGTCTACAGTGCCAGATGTCAAGAGTAACAAATTCAGAGAAAAGGAGGACTCTCAGAGAGAGACTGTATATAGACTTGGGCACAGTTCCGTGCCTACATGTCACTTCAGCTAGTGTATGCCTTTAATTCACTAATAGAGGATTCTACCTTGGTAAAGTGTGTACTTGGTCAGATGCAAGTCATAATTTTGTCTCCTGCAAGCTTTGGTTAGTACCATCATGTTTGCCAAATCTGTTCCATTCTAACACATTGTGTTTGCCATTCTATCACATTCTTTTAGTATCCTTCTGTTAAGAACATCTTTTTCACATTTTGCTTTTATGCAGGCTGTAGTACCCCTTCAAAATTTTAGTACAGCAGTGTCTCTTCTGCCTGAGTTAACTGAAAGTTTGTGAACTCTGTAAGTGTTTCAAGACATATGACAGTCAAAAATAAGGCTGGCCTTTTCCTTTCAATTAGCCATCTGTGATCTGTTGGCCAGTTCATACAACTTACAGTAAAATCAGTGCCAACATTTAATTTAGGCCATAGTGTGCCATGATTCATATAAACTAATTCTTTCTTCATTTGCTCCTAAGGAGTCTCTATGCCTATTTTTGCAGTTCACATAAATGCACACATAAACACACACACATACATATATTTTATATATAACTGGATTAAGCTTCATTAGGAAAAAAAGTTTCTATTCAAGAGTATTATATATATGCTAAGGATTTCTTTCTTGAATTAGTCCTTGTTAAGCCTCAAGCTCTTTAGAAATGGAATATTGTTTTAGAGGAATACATTTTCCCCTGCATAAAGTATAAAATAAGTTGGTGAGTTAACTTGAATATCCCAGACAAGCTATAGCCCAGACAATTACACCTTCCGTTACACCTTCTATTTTAGCTCCATCTTTTTATGCCTGAGTGAATAATTATGAGAAGCGTGAATAAATATTTATAAAGATAATTGCAAGCACATTTTTGGATTAAAGGTTTAAAGATATAATTAAAAACTGAAAAGGACACAAGGGGACTGATGTAACATTGCAAGGGAGCTTTTCATTTCTAATATTTCCTAAATTTTAAGAGTATCCCTATGCAACTAATAATGATATATGAATAGAGTTGCTTATAGGTGGATAAAATACAAGCTAAAGATTATAGCTTTCAATGTAGTCAGCCATGAAAGTTCTATTTGTTCTAGCATTCAAAATGCTTTAGTTCAGACTGGCTAAAACTGCACTTGTAACTGACAATAGGGACATGCTTTGTGTTTAAACAACAAAGGCAATGTTAACTTTTAGAACATAGAACAAGGTACCGACTAAACTAAAAGCGTCTTTAAAGATGCCAGACACAATTCTAGGAAGTTTATCAAAAGTATCCATTTTTAAAAAACAATTATGTATGGAACATCAAAGAAGAAAATCTTGCCAAGATTTTAATTAACATCTGCAAATAATGAAACCTGTATTTCATTTAGGTGTTTCTAATTTGCATGTTGCCATGCTATTACACTTAACAAATATATTCACATACATACACTTGCATATGTAATCTGCTTTGTGCATGAGTGCTGTAGCTGTCCGTGTCTGTATGTATTTTCAAAATATAAGTCATACTGTCCAAATGATTTGGATTAATTTCTACATGAAAGCTATACTTTCATTTCAGTTCTCCATGTACTCCCATTATGTTCTCCATGTTTGTTCTTTAACCATTAGATGATCTTCAATTTCTGCAAAGACTCTAATCTCTAAAAATATTTGTTCTCTCCCATTGACAGTAATGGGACCATGCTAGCAACTTCAAGACAACTTCCTGAAAAAAAATAATAATACAGTTATAGTTGAAATATAAGTACTATTACTACCTACTAATATTATTATAATTAAAAATGTCTGTGCAGTTAATTTTATGATTTTTTTCTGAGTGAAACAGAGCTTTAGTTTCATCTACAGTCAGACCCAATAACGAACTTATAAACCAGTATAACAACTAACAACAGGTTAATAAAAATATTAAAACATTTGATATTTAATTAAATATCAGTTTAATTAAATTAAATTGATTACATTTCAAAATCAAAGGCCAATTATAACAGGATTTGTAAGAAGTTCAAATTGAAATGCTTAAGTAACGGTTATTAAAAAAAAAAATATTTTGGGGGGGTTAAAAAATAAGGTATTCATTAGCAAAGAAAAAGACAAGGTTTGCAATCTGCCTTTGACTCTAAGCATTGTCTAGGTGGCTTCATCCATCTATTCTTCTGTTTAACCTCTTGTAGCAACATCTAAATGAAATAAACAAAGAATTATTTAGCTTAGAAATTTTTCGTTTCCTATAATCATATCACCTTTGGTCTTCACTAATCCTTAAGTGCTTTAAAAAAAAATCAATCAATTTTTATTTAATCTTCTTCTCTTGAAGAAAAGAACTGTAATATTTGTTCTCCATTTTAAAATTTAAGAAACATTCATTAGTCTAAAGGAAATGCCATGTTTTGCCAAAAGAAGTAAGCACAGTAAAGACCAGTGGGTTCATGAGATAGGAATTTAGCAATTTCAACAATAATTAATTATCTGCCTTACAAAATGAAGAAATAATAAGTAAAATGCATTTTTACATTATTTTAAATGATTTTAATTTGGTACTAATTAGTCAAAATCATGGAAATAAATTTTCTTCATAACTCTTCCATCCCACCTCTTTTTATTCTGTTCTCATAATATTCAGTATTCCATCATCTCAATGTGAAAAGATTAGTTAAAGTCTTTCTTTTCTCCTCATCTACACTTCCATTTATGATTCCTTTTCTGACATAGAATTGCAGAATCACAGAATCCTCTGTGTTGGAAGAGACCTCCAAGATCACCGAGTCCAACCTCTGACCTAACACTAACATGTCCTCCACTAAACCATATCACTAAGCTCTACATCTAAACATCTTTTAAAGACCACCAGGGATGGTGACTCAACCACATTTTGCTAGCTAAAAACAATTATGTCAGTGTAGCTCCTCTGATAAACATTGTATATTTTTATATGTCCAAGAGAATGGAGCTCTTGCAATAAATAGTTCTAGCATTTTAAACTAGATTAAGATACTGTTCAGAAAAACATATATTCTCACCTTTAAAACAAACAAACAAAAAATTATCTTACAGCATAGGATCTTCTTTCTAGAACAAAAGACTCAGATCAAATTCTGATGAAATCTCTCCTATTTAATGTGATTAGTTCTTTCCCCAGCACATCCAGTCATAAACACTTACAAAGAAGAGCAGCAGGCAGGAAGGTGGTGAAATACACAGAAAATAAAAAGAGTAATAAAATCCCAGGACACCCAAAATAAGATTTTCTGTAGATGTATTTAGTACAGTGCAGTTTTTGAGAAATGTTTTGAAACCTAGTTCTATTTCAAAACTTGAAGAAGTAAAAATTATCTTTCATTCCTTAAAAATAAGAAGAAGCCACCATGTACCATGTTAATGTAGTGCAAAGAACAGTTTCAGTTCTGTTATCAATCTGTTCATGTCTGGAAGGTTCATAAGCAAGCACAATACAGTCTCTCATAAGAATTTAGAGAATCAATGTATGAGAAGCACTGAAGTCCCCAAATTTTCTTAATAAAGGATTTTATTAGTCTGAAGAACCAGTTCACAGCCAAAGTGCCAGTCACTGGACTTGCACTGCCATGCTGGCTTGTGGTTGCACTCCTGAAGGAGACGAGGTCCATGTGCACTGACAGCTCCAGAAGCCATTTAAAACCAGTGCGCTCAGTGTTCAGCTGCATGGTGTATCCAGGCCCCTCCTCACTTCCAGCCTCCCACGGGTGCCCTAGGGACTCCTTTCCATCCGTAAGCACCTTCCCCTTTCCTTTAGACACCACAGAAGTGGAGGTTTCTGCGTCCACGACAAATTACTCCAAGGTGGAGCAATACGCTAAACTGCTGCCAGAGAGACAGAAAACTTTCTTTATGATTGACCAGTCTGTAGAGGCAATTAAGCACTACCATTGACAACCAAAGTAGGTTGTATAACCCATTCACTGAAAGATTTTACACACAGATTGGACAAACCACTGTTAATAGTTTAGATATTACTGTACTGCTTTAGGAAAAGAACTACATTAGTTAATGTCTTGGCAGTCCTTAGAGAATATTTTCTGTGACTTTCTGTAACCCACATATTGATTGAAAACACGGCCATTTAAATATTCCTGAAAAACTTAATTTCAGGTCACATCAAAAGAAGAATTCAAACTAAATTACCTTCCTTCCTTCCTTCCTTCCTTCCTTCCTTCCTTCCTTCCTTCCTTCCTTCCTTCCTTCCTTCCTTCCTTCCTTTCTCTTTCTTTCTCTCTTTCTTTCTCTCTTTCTTTCTTTCTCTCTTTCAATTACTGGAATCATTGAAACATAGACATAACTAGATATGCAAAAGGACATAATAAAAAACAAAAAATCCAAAACAAAATCCATGAAAATAGATGTGGACATCTGTTCTTCAACAATTTTAATAATTAAATTCATAGACATGATCAGCTGCGTTCAGAAAAAAACAACAGGTAGTGCTGATGTAATGATGTTATAGGAATTGACATTCTTTTTGGTGGCAAACTAAAGATTTTGTCTGTAGAGTAATAGGCATTATTTAGAGACAAAAAAAAAATGCTTTTCACAAAAGAAAACAAAATTAATTGAATCAAAAATGTCAAATTTCAGTGAGCACCACCCAAAACTTCCTTCTACAGTTCTAGTAAAAGTTTTGGAATTTCGGAGAGTTTTGCTTAAAATTTCAATGAAAATTTGGAAAGCAAATTGGAATCTTAGAAACAAGAACTTGGAATTATAATTTTCTGCCTGCCTGCAAATTTCTATCTTATTTTTGGATGTCCCGAGCTCAGTATGTTCCCACTACAATTGTAAACTTCCTGAAGTTAGTAGGACTGTTTACATTCTTAGTTAATGAGAGTTCCTACATACCGTTTTAAACTGTGACCTACAAGTAGCTGATATTGGAACTATTTGCAGATTCCCGTTCTTGTGTTTACTGCAGGCCTAATTAATCCTTCACTAAAATACACATTCCCCAATGACCCTTCTAAGAATCAGATAAAGTCCTGAGTCCTTTAGAATATAAAGTTTAGAGATTCAAGTAGTATTTGCAATACCATTTTCCCTTGAAGTTCTTAGAAGCCAATTTATTCTGTTAACACAAATTGGTATTCATGCAGTGCAATGTTGGATTCCTCATTGAAAGCTATGAGTCAAATGTGATTTCTATTCCTTTCTGTAATGATGACTTAGTATGAAGTACTGACGCATGCTCTGGTAGTAAACATCAGTCTACTTTGTGGTGAGTGAATGTACTAACCAACTGATTCACTGTGATTCAGCGAATATTTTCTTACAGGAGAAGTAGAAAAATGCTAGCAAGAAAGGCCAACATTTGGTCCCGTCCCTTCCCTTCCCTTCCTTTCCCTTCCCTTCCCTTCCCTTCCCTTCCCTTCCCTTCCCTTCCCTTCCCTTCCCTTCCCTTCCCTTCCCTTCCCTTCCCTTCCCTTCCCTTCCCTTCCCTTCCCTTCCCTTCCCTTCCCTTCCCTTCCCTTCCCTTCCCTTCCCTTCCCTTCCCTTCCCTTCCCTTCCCTTCCCTTCCCTTCCCTTCCCTTCCCTTCCCTTCCCTTCCCTTCCCTTCCCTTCCCTTCCCTTCCCTTCCCTTCCCTTCCCTTCCCTTCCCTTCCCTCACAGGTCCTAATGTTTTTAATCCAGAAGGGCTGAAATTCCTGTTTGTTGCTGAAAGGTAAACGGCCATGACAGATTAAAGACTGGCTAGAGTGAGGATGTCCACCTGTTCACCATGACAACAGAGG
The DNA here is from genome assembly GCF_964211835.1 of Anser anser. NCBI lineage: Eukaryota > Metazoa > Chordata > Aves > Anseriformes > Anatidae > Anser > Anser anser. The sequence continues at coordinate 50,830,354 of NC_139720.1, forward strand.
AAAGCAAGTCAACAAGAGCCTGGCTCTATATCTAGATGAGATGAGGGAAATTAGAAGTTTGCTCCTTTTTATATTTTCTAGACAGACACTATCCCTGGAACAAGAATCAAAATTAGTGTCCCAAACTAGTGTCTGAGAAATGTTTAACGTTATTTAGTACTTGATTAAGGATTTTTGTTTGTATGCTTTTCATCAGGTGAATGAAGAACTCCGAATCCATCAACTCATTTCAATGTTTTTGTTCTGATCAGTACTTTCTGATATCAGAAAATTATATTTTCCTAATTAAGATTTTACAAAGGAAATATTTCATTTCCATAAGAAAAAAATATTACTTTGTTTAGAATACTTGTCACAGTTAAAAGCACCACAGAACAATGCCAGGAAATATCAGGTTATTTAGGTTTCTAGTATAACTAAGTAGGCAATGGATGGCATCAAGATGGCATTTTTTAAAAAACAGATTTGACATACATAAATACAACAAAAACTAAACAGATGAAATGCATGGTTACTGCTACTGATATTAATTTCAGGGTTAAATCTTTTGTTTGATATTACAGTCAATGGACAGGTTTTGTTTGCAGAACATTCAAGGAAATGGTTCGTAATAAATGCAAATAACAAGCTCTGATTCCACTGAATACTGATAACAAGTACTTTGTTAATTTAATGATCTGTGCAGGATTTTCACCTTACCTCAAAAGCCTGCTAAATTTACTGTCAACTTGAACTGGAAATTATTAGCTTCAGTCAACAATAATCAATAGGCTTTAGAGCTTATGTAAAAAAATTGAACAGAGAAAAGAGCAGAAATACAGCTTGATGATTTTTGATGTTTGATATACTTAATTTTCTCAGTGTCCAACAACCTACATTATAAAGAACTTGAAAATTTTGAAAAGTACTACTGGAAGAAAAAAATCAAACCAAAACATTTAAGACAGAGGCGGAACCAAAGTAAGACACCAAATGCAGTATCTATAGAAATAACAACATCTGAAAACAAAGTGATGTATTTGCTTAAGTGAGATTTGGATCCACTTACAAAAAAAAAAGTAATGAAATTATACTTAGCTATCCAAAAGCTGAAATAGGATAAGAACATCCAAATAAATGGATATTTTCCAAATTTATATAGCAAACCCTTTTGAAGAATGAAACTAACATTCTATCACTTCTGAATTTCCACTTAAAGAGAGCAGATATTTGTGGCTATAGTGACACAGAAGATAAATATTTATCAAAAAAAAGAGCCTCATCTGTAAAACTTGGAAATTCACATCTGTTGGGAACTGAATCAAAACAAACCCTGTCACGCAATGACTGATTCCTGTAAAAGCGCACTATGAGCTCGGTTTTCTCTTACAAATGTCATCTATATGCACCATGTATGGGTAGACCCTGCTCTCAGGGTCTGCTATCAGTTATCAGACTGTGGCATAGAAAGAGACATTTAGATGGTAAGTACCAGGTAATATTGTCCCCCAAAATACTACAAATTCACAGCACCTCTCCCCTTCTCACAAAAAAAAAAAAAAAAACAGAAACAGAAAATAAAAAAAAGCATAGGCCAGGCCAAAATCACACACACACAAAACAAACAAACAAACAAACGAACAAAACTAAAACCACCACCACCACCACAACAACAAAAAAAATTGCAAGACGGTCTGCCAAACAAATTCCTGAAACCAGTTTTATTTGGGGGTTGGGACTATTGGTAGTAGGGAAGGGAATATTCACTCCTAACCTCCACAACTTTGAAGGATGCTACATGAAGAAACGCAAGGTACACACACTTCTTAGGAATAGTCAAAAAAATCCAAATAAATTTGAACTCTCTCTCTCTCTCATACACACACACACAGAGTCTTAGTTATTACTTCTATGACATTTTATAGATGTTTAATTCCTTGAAATATTCCAGCAAAAGATTAGTCTTTATGACTGTCAGAATAAGAATTAACCCATTCTCCTGCAAATAAGAGAAGACCAAAGTTTGTTTCTCCATAACCTATAGCAGATCTTTTCTCAGTGTTGTAATTTAAAAGTATGTAGAGATAAAAGCGAACTTCACTTTTATTTAAAAATTTAAGCTATATACCCTGAACTGTTCTTAGTCAACCTCTGTATTACTGAGTAATACTGAGTAAAATAAGTATGTTCCAGATGCTCCATTAAACTAAAGATTGCTTTTTGATACTCTATCATGGCTTCTTTTTTCCCTTGCATTGTTTTGCTACTACTTACAGCTTGCTAATGAAGACTGATCTCAGTGCTGGGAGTGCAAGAGCTGAGATTGTGCAGTACAGTAAATTAGAAATCAGAAAACAAAAACAGACATTCGCTTTTCTTCTTATTCTGTGGTCTCATCAAAGATGGAAGGTCTTCCTAGGGATTAGTAATATTCAGATAATAGCCTCCTATATTTTTCATTTTTTGACATAAAATTCCCTAGTACAGAAAATATTGGTTGTTTTCTTCAGCAGAAACATCAAACAAATGTTGATGTTAATGTTAATGTTTTAGCTATTTCTTTTGTTTCATTCAGCTATTTTTCTGGGGTATTTTAACTTTGTTATGATGTAATAGTAATTAAAACTTTGTTTGAACCAAATCATAAACATATTTTAATATAAAAAGTCATTTTTTGTTGTTGTTGTTAGTGCTAATCAGTTATAGTACCTTAGTACCTTCCTATGTTTACATATAAAACACTAATTTCTGCTAATTGTATCAGGCTTATATTAGCCAAAGACTCATATTTAAATATTTGTAAATAAACATAGTAATAACAGCAATTTTCAAAGAAAGCACAGAGGGATAATTAAATACTAGTGAATGCAACTACCTTTCTCAGTGTTTTGAAAATATTGTGGAATATCATGGATTTACCTCAGAAGAAACTATGCTTAAGTAAAAGTACCTTTAGAATTTGGATTTATGATTATAGGCTATCTTTTAGTGAAGGTACAAGTTATTCACATGTTATTTCTAACAAAGATATAAAAATACATCTGACTGAAAATCAGCATTCTGATTTGACAGCATTTGTTTACTTTTTGAAAGTACTTTCCAGAAAATTGGAAGATTTTGTCCCTGACTATCCTTGAATGTTCTTGGCACCTTCGCTGCTAAGAGAATTAGCAAATCTCCTAAAAAGATCACATTTACAAGGTCTTTTACAAGGTTATTCACGAGGTCAATTACCAGTTCATTACAAGATTGGTGGCCACACTGCTTCCAAAAAGGCAACTTTTCTATACTTATCCACCAGTATAATAAGAATAATAAGTCCAATAAGTATAATAAGTCCAATAAGTATACTTATACTTTTCTATACATATCCACCAAAATTCCTGGCAGATTTTCCCTATCCCAGTGAGATTCCTGTGTTGACATCTCCAAAAATTAATTGAACCATCAAAAGTTCATTTGAACAAAACACAATAAATCTCTATAAATTGGCTTTTCCAACTTAAAATTATTTATTATCCATTCTACTCTCAAATCCCTTCAAATATGACTGTAAGGAGTATCATAAATAATTTTCCTACGTCCTTTGGTATAATTAACTCTCTTTCTAAATATAAATTTTCTGAAGCAGGGGAGCTTTTTTAAACAATCTGTATGCAGCTTTGTCTGGTACAAGGGAAATATTTATTACCGTTGAGAAGGCTTATTCACTGATTTATTTCCCAACTGTTGTATGACAGCATTTGTCTAGTAAGAACAGCAGTGGCCTGGGTTCCAAATAGAATATTCTACTATTTGCCTTTAGAGGACATGTTTAACTTATGTTCTTTGTGATATACATCTACATCACTACCACCAAGAAAGACAATACGCTGACCCCTGATAATGTCAGTGAAGAATGTTGGTCTAAAATTGAACTCAACAGTAAAGAGGCACCATAATTAGCAAAGGAAATAATTTTGAAAAGTTCCCAATGCCATTTTAATATGCTTCAGTAAACAGTGCTATCCTTACAAATCAGGTAAGTCCATAAAGACAGCAAAATGCATGTGCAAGTTCAGACTTCAGCATGTCCATGGATGCAGGAAGAGACTTATGTACCTCAGCATGTCCACCTGTTCAGTATCTCACCATATGACTGGATGGGTTACAATCATAGTAGCAGTGTATGTAGGTATATGTCATAGAGTCATTAAGGTTAGAAAAGACCTCCAAGATCATCTGGTCCAACCATCCCCCTACCATTAATACCACCCACTAAATCATGTTCCTAAGCACCACGTCCAACCTTTCCTTAAACACTCCCAGGGACGGTGACTCCACCACCTCCCTGGGCAACCCATTCCAGTGCCTGTCTACTCTTTCTGAGAAGAAATTTCTCCTAACTTCCAACCTGAACTTCCCCTGGCATACTAGATGAATATAGATAGAATAGAAGGAGATGAGGTTGGTCAGGCCTTTCATGAACCCATACTGACTGGGCCTGGTCCCCTGGTTGTCCCGCATATGCTGCATGATTGCATTCAAGATGACCTGTTCCATCACCTTTCCTGGCACAGAGGTCAGACTGACTGGCCTGTAATTTCCCAGGTCCTCCTTACCATCTTCCTTATAGATGGGCGTTACATTAGCAAGTCTTCAGTCATCCGGGATCTCTCTGGATGACCATGACTGATGATAGATGATGGAAAGCGGCCCAGCAATCACATCCACCAACTCCCTCAGCACCCTCGAGTGGATCCCATCTGGCCCCATGGACTTGCAACAGTCCAGGTGGAGCAGCAGGTCTCTAACTGTTTCCACCTGAACTGTGGGGGTTTCTTCTGCTCCTCATCCCACCATGTTGTGAGGCCGAGTACCCCAAAGATAAGTGGTTTGACTAGTAAAGGCAGATGTAAAGGAGGCATTAAGAACCTCAGCCTTTTCCTTATCCTCAGTAGTCGTGTCCCTCCCCCCCCCCCCCCCCCCCCCCCCCGCATCTAGTAAAGGATGGAGATTCTCTTTGGCCCTCCTCTTACTGTTAATATATTTTTAAAAACACTTTTTGTTATCCTTAACCATAGTGGCCAGGTTGAGCTCATGCTGGGCTTTAGCCTTCCTGATTTTTTCTCTGCATATGCTAGCAACTTCCTTGTACTCTCCCCAAATTGCCTGTTCCTTCTTCCACCAGACATAGCCTCTCTTTTTCTCCTGGACACTCAGTAAAAGTTCCCTGTTCAGCCACTCTGGTCTTCATCCCCGCCAGCTCATCTTACGGCACACAGGGACAGCCTGTTCCTTTCTTTCTATGGAAGGGGGAGGAAAAAGACCTCTCTTGCAGAGTAGTTTAGACAATTGAAGACACTAAATCTGAAACAGAGTTACTGGCAATAATGCTTAGCCACCAAAAAAGAAATTATTTACTAGGGTGCTGAGGCACTGGAACAGGCTGCACAGAGAAGATGTAGATGCACTGTCTGTTGAAGTGTTCAAGGCCATGCTGAATGGGGTTTGAGCAATATGATTTAGTGGAAGGTGTCCCTGCCCATGACTAATGAGGTCAGAACACTACATGACCTTTAAGGTCCCTTCCAACCCAAACCATTCTGTGAAATTCTGCCTCATTCAGAGGACTCCAGGCTTCAATTACTTCTCAAATGACACTGGTTTCATAAAGTTAAACTAGAAAATTTCACTGCATAGACACCTCTCAGCAGCATATTGCTTCACAGGATAAACACAGCAGATCTACCTTCCCTACCAACTTTCTATTAAAAAACAAGGTCGGCAACATTCAGTTATTCATAATTCCTTTTTTCCATAGGCAGAGATACTTAAAGACCACCTAATATTCAGGACCAGTAATTCTGCTCTTGTGGATGAAGGAAATTGTCATAAGGCAAGATGGGTTCTCAATCTACACAAATGAGGGAATATACTTTTGGTTGGCCTAAAATCTTGGGGTAAATTCTTCTAGGAGGTAGGAATTGATCTGAAGGCAAGAGTAACTTACACAATCACAAATCTGTTGTTTGCCATTAAAAATGAGGTGCAATAATTCCATAGCAAACTTCTGGACTGAGTTGCTTGCCTGAAAAGGAAAAGGTAAATGACATGAGCATTTTTTGTCAGATTGTTTAAAGCAGTACTGGCAGGTACTAGGTAACTATGAGTATAACTGAACACTTGTTTATGAGCAGACAATATATATATACCCTTCTCCAAACTTAACGTAAAACAAATATGGAGTATGGTGAAATAACTGAAACCAAACAAAAAACAACAAATGCAGATGTAGCCAAAATATTTGAAGGCTTAGAAGTTTCACAAGCTATAATTTGACCCATGGTTACTGACACCAGTATACAGCAGAGATTTCTTTGGCATTTCATGAAGTCCTCCTTAAGTCCACTGTGAGAAGAAAAATTACATCTCCTAAAATTCATCAAAGGCAAAAGTCGTATTATAATAACTTCATATTATAATAACTTCATTTATGGTATAAGTATTAAAGTCTGCAATGAAAGTGATGCACACAATGTGTATGTGGAATCCAGTTTTACTTGGTATAAAGAGATCATTTGGGCTTCATTCAGTTCACTAGGCAGCACGTAAAGGATAAGAATGTCTACCAGTAAAGATTCCACAAGAATTTTCATTAAGCATTTCAAACTAACTTTTTAATGTATTTGACCTTAAAAGTTAGAGAATTTTTATTTTGGTCAAGTAAAAGTGCAATGAGGAAAAACAAAGACTGCATCTTCAATGACTGCTTCTGATCATCTAAAAAAATATATATTTTTTATTTTAATGACATGAAATTTTACAGACCTACTATAAAATGGTCTTATCAGAAGTGCTAACCACTACAAATACAGAATAAAAATTGAATCTGAAATAAGGTCAAATAAACATAGGGATTAAAAAGACAGTCTGAAGAGTTTAACTTTTTGTATACTCTTCTGAAATATTTAGTATTAGCAGCATTAATTATTAACATGCTAACTAACAAATTATTAATAAACACATTTTCACAAGTTTGCATTCGATCTCTTTGGAAAGCATTTCTCAGATTCTCAGTCAGTTAGAAGAATTTGTTTCTGAGATGTATCTCTGCATGTAAAGAAATTTACATATAGTAGTATCAAAGGTTTTACAGAAATTCTCCTTTTAATACATTGCTGTCATCAAAGATCCCACCTTCTGAAATGTAGGTCTACAGAATTTGTCAAAAAGGCTTGTCAAAATTATGTTCTCTCTATCACCTTATGATCCTTAAAAGAATATGCTGTATTCCATATATATTAAAAATACAAATATTTTTAAAATCTCATGCCAAATTTAATCTCTGAGCAGGATTTTATTTCAAAGTAAATGAATTCATTGCTGACTCTAACTTACAAGTATTTGCATAGTCAGATTGTTATAAATCCACATAAGCTTCCCTGAGAATAAAGTGTTTTCATGTGTTTAGCTCGTTATTAAAGAATAAAAAATCCAAACAAATATAGTGATTTGACAGCAGAACAGTTTATATGCATGTGAGAGTTATGAAAGATGAGACTTGATACCCAGACCTCCCCTATTTTCAAGTTCTCTTGCTCCAGATCCCCCAGTTTGCTTCCTGCATCTGATTACACTTATCTTTCTGTGTGATATGCATGGTCATATGTTTATACGTTACCTGGAAATGTATTTGAAAATACATGTCATTAAAATAGTGCTTTTATTTGGATAATATTATTTCCAACTGCAATTACTCAAGAGAAAGAAAAAAGCAATCAAAGTGTAAGTAGAAACATAATTTCCATTTGGAATGTTTTCAATTTGTTTATGTAGTCAAAAATTAGATATCTGTGAGAATAGCTATGATTACAGCTTAAGAAATGTGGTTTTGGAAATGTTATTTCAATAGGGAATACAGAAAAAGAAGTGTAAACTTAAATTAGCTGTACAACATTCCACTTAATCAGTCACCTCTTGCACAATATCTACTCCACTAAATATCATGACAATTTTTGCAGTTTATTACTAATTTAAGTTACATAGAAGGTTAAGAAATATTGTAACAAAAACGAGGACAGGTTATGTGGCTCTCATTGTGACAACAAGGCAGGTTATGAGTCTGTATTTTACTATTTGATTGGAAATTGCCAACTGGACACCTTCAACTCGACACTTCAGTCCAGCGTGAGGAACCTTTTCTGTAGGTTCTTTTTGAAATATTTAGTATTATTACTTTTGTCTGCATGGCCACAACACCCCTAGCAGACACCTTTACCCAAACAGACCTCCCAAAGGTTGAAAGAGCTGAAAGAGCTACCCAGACCCTCAGCTGCAGGGAACTCCACTAAATGGAGGTCCCTCCAGAGCCTGAAGGCAGAGCTGGGTGTTGTGGGTACAAGTGTGACCAGATAGATGATCTCTCTGAGCAAGCTGTCAGGTTGGGAGAGGAGCTCAGCAGGCTGTGATGCATCCAGCAGTCTGAGCAAGAGATGTATGCGTGGTGTCATGTGCTGGCACAGACTGAGCAACAACCTTGCCTTAAGTCCACCCAAGGGGATAGTAAAGTGGCTTCCAACCCCAAACCAGCAAAAATGCCAGACTCACAAGACAAGGGAGGCTGGACCCTCATCTCTGTTCAGAGCAGAGTGAGGAATCTCCCCCTTGCCCCTGAATTGCCCTTATGCAACAGATACGATGCTCTGGAGCTCAAAAAAGAAGAGGGTGTCAATAACAACGTTAATGGTCAAAACCCAGGAAAGGGCAACTGCAAAAAGGTAGACCAGAAAATGACTTGTATAGGAACCAGTGCCACAAAAAAAAAAAAAAAAAAAAAAAAGGACAGAGTGTTGGTAATTGGAGTATCATCTCTGAGAGGCACTGAGGCACCCATTTTCCTCCCAGACAATCTCTCAAGAGAGGTTTGCTGCCTGCCTGGGGCCCATATTCGTGACATCACAAAGAGGCTCCGAAACATAAAAAGAGACTTTATGTCCCTTGGAAAGATGCTGAAGGGAGCACAAGTAGTGTTATCGCCAGTCCTCCCAGTTGGAGACTGAGGCGCAGGGAGGAGGCAACATATGTATCTGGTGAATGACTGGCTGCGTAGCTGGTGCCATGTTCAGGGTTTTGGGTTCTGTGATCTCAGGCATGCTTTTGAGAGATTGAACATGCTGATACTGGATGGGGAGCACCCAACCAAGAGGGACATATGAATGTGTGTGTGTATATATACTGTAGGTTTGTATTTTTTCTCCAACCCTTAATTCCCCTTCTTCCAGGAATTTGCCCATCATATTAAGTTTGAATTTTACTCTAGCGATATTTGGGGAGTAAAAACAACTCAACAGATTTATCAGAGTGGATTTTGCCTGTTGCCTATTTGCTCTATTATCATCACCATTCAGGATTGTATTACCTTTACATCACTACAGTAATTTAAGGATTGTTGCTAAGATCTTAATAAAATATTTTCCATGACTATAGCTGTATGCATCTAATCTATTTCATACTTTTTTTTCCCTATTATTATAGAAGAATGTAAGTTTTATTTTTATTTTTTTATTTTATTTTTCATAAATCTGAGAAATCTTTTCCTGGATTAATTGTGTGTGCTTGTCTTCTACATGAAGAAATAACTTATAAGCATTTATTTTTATAGACATTTTTCTCTAAAAGAAAATCATAACAAAACAGCTTTCTTTATCAGATCCATATTACAGAACATAGAAACATAAAATCTGGAATCTTAGTGATGATGAAGAAAACATTTTTTTTTTCCACATGTATCCTCACCTATCTCACACTTGGGATAAATCTAATCAAGATCCTTTCCTCATATGAGAAATATCTGGGGTGTGAATTCAAACACAGTAATTAAGTATTTAACTGTTATAGACCAGAATTCTATGAGTTACTTAAAAAGCAAAATCCTTTCAGTAATCTGTTAGATCATTTAAAAATGTTTTTATCTTTACCAAATAAATTCATCCAGCTACCAAAAAATAAAAAAAAAAAACATTCCACACAGACAAGCTCATCTCGGTATATATATAGGAGAGAATTAGAAAAAAAACAACAAAATTGTCATTTTCAATAAAGATGAGATAAAGCACTGTGAAAGACTATTAAAGTTCTCATATGTGAATGTGATGTGAATATGTAATGTGAATACGTCCAGTGTCAGGAGAATTCCCTTGATTCCTAATGAAGATTTAAACTAAATTGCTCTTATGCTCAACAAAATATTCTCAAGAGAAGAATACGAGAAACGTGCCCTTAAAATATAGCCCCTGTACAGTCTCAGGGCAGTCTCAAATTAAGAGATTAGCTTCAAACTTGAAATTTCTGCATACAAAGCAATTCCAGAATAACAGGTTGTTAGATACACACAAAACAAAACAAAAACAACAATCACAAAAAAACACCACCAACAACAACACACTGCATGTTGTGTTGTTGAAATCAAGAAGAGAAACCTCTTTTTCTTGATTTATGCTTTGTGCAAGGATGAACCCTGCCAATGCATTCTAAAAAACATTTTCAAATGCAAGTATAATTGTGGAGCTGAGTCCTGTGCACTTGAGGAGACCCTCAGCATGAAATGACAGCAGAGCAGGGTTACTGAGGACTTGCTAGTCTCACGCGACAGACAGACATTTAAAGACCTTGCATGTCTAGCACGCACTGTTCAGAAGCAGGCAAAACCCTGTGTCTTATAGGAGGTAAAAGTTTTGAAGGCAGTCCAGGCTTTCTGGAAATATGACAGGTTAAAGAACAAATTTATTTAAGGGTAGAGGTGAAGGGAGAAAATGGGAAAAGCTATAATATCATTTATAATATCATTGCAAATTGATAAAGCTTCTAACAATTTGTTGAATAGGGAAGGAAGGCAAACTGCCCCTATCCTCTCTTTTGAAAAATGAAGTGTGAGCTGGACCACCAGCCCAGCAGGTAAAGGCACAGGACGTCTACCTGAGGCCAGTGGGAAATGAGCTCTAGAAAAGAGATGTTTTCAGCACTGAGAAAATGCTGAGGGATGAAGATTTGCACACTCTCCTGACAGGTTTGGATTAAACCTCTGCTGCTCAGAAAGAATTATGTCTTAGATCAGGCACAATCCTGCAGTGATTTATCCTGCTTTGGGATCCAAGTTTGCTAGTTCAGCCATCTTAGAGCATTGGCAGAGGAAGTCAGTGCTATCTGCACGTATCTTCTTGCCCAAGACATGCTTGTGAATGAAGTACTTAGTACTGAGTGTCAAACTGCTTCTACTGCAGTGTAAACAGGAAACAATTGAATATACAAATTTTCATAGCCAGAATTTTAATAGATATGACATAGAATTTATTTAGGATAAATACAAACGTGTTTATGTCTCGGTTATTGAAAATTTTTAGATAGATCCTCACTGAGTATGTCAAATGTATGACGTCTACTTAGATAAACCTGTTAGCTGATGGGAAACAAAATGATAGTTTATGATAACTGCATTTACATTTGAATCTTTTCTGAATCAGTATATTAAAATGAATAATAATTGTGTATGTTCCTTAGATCTTTGTGCGCTCAGAAACAAGAAAAGAATGGGAGAGAGACAAAACATTTGGATGAGGATCAGACCACATTTTCAAAAAATGTGTTCAATAGTTTTAAAAAGCAATCCTGGAAACTCTTTCCAGGACCTCATTTTATTTTTAAACATACTCTACATTCTTTGGTATTGTTATTGCTTAACTGCAATCTTAGAATTACTTTCACCCTTTTTCCCTCTTAGTCTCTAAAAGAAGAATCTGAAAAAAAAAAAATCTTTCTTTAAATGTAACAAATTATTTCAACAACCAGATTTTCCATATTTCCTGAATAACAGAATAAAGTATATACTTCATTTCCCATATCTTCTTGATTCACACCTACTTTCTTATTTTAAGTATTATTATAACATATAAGAAATATATTTTATTATAGATATGGTTGTAGCAAACTGCATCTTATTGGCCCACAAGCTAGAGGGCATGGAAACTAGGAAAAGAAAGGGAAAGATCTAAATATCCTTCTCTAAATTCACATTACCTACAACAGTGATTCAGTCCAAAGTTTTGCAAGGCTTTCACTATCTCCAATAAATATAAAAAGGCATTACTTGCACCTTCATAAAACTGAATTCTACTGCAAACTTTCATTTACTTCAAGTACTCTCCCATGAACTGAAGCAGTACTCAGCACATATGACTATAATAGTTTGTACATCTGTCATCAACATCACTGAGCTGGCTCTTTAGAAGTTCACTATTCCTTTATTTAATCTGCAGTGGGAATTTCCCAAAGCAAAGAAAGTGTCAAAATAATTCAGTAAGAAAATAAATATACAACTTCAGAAAACTTATTTTCACTCTTGCATTTTCAGTAAGATTATAACCTCCAAAACCAGGCAATTTTAATATCTTAGTTTGCATTGTTCCGTGCAGAATACTTTCACAAGCAAAATATGTCAGTTTGCAATAGGCATTCACAAGAGCATCTCCAATTTAAACGTATGCAAATTCCTTTTTTTTCTTTTTTTTTTTTTAGCTCAGGGTGCTTTAAGGAAGTATGAAATTGGAATGAACCTCCTAGGTCAGAAAATTTTATTCTTTATTATCACAGGTAGTATCTAATGCACTCACTTTCAAAATTGTTCATGGCCTTAGTGTGGGGGATTTGTTGTTGTGATTTTTTTTGTTTTCTGAAAGATAGTCACAAATATATTGTTCTGAGAGTCTGCCTTTTGCCTCATTTCCAGACTGAGTTTGTTTATAGTTTTCTCCTTTTTGTTCTCATACAAACATTGGCTTTTAGCCTAAATGGTAGTTTTCCATTTTTTTCTTCCAATTTTTAATCTCCTACTTATATGTTGATAACCACATTCCCTTTTGACTTGTTTAGCCTCAGACAACATGTTCTAGCTCTTATCTAGAAGATAAGACTCCTGCTTTCCCTATTCACCCAGCAGAGATTTTCCATATTTGTTTTGGTTTGTATTTATCAACCTTGGACATAGGTAATGAAAAGTAAGTTAGTATTCCAGATGAGCATCACCAATATCTTGTAGTAGAAACAACTCTATTTCTACTGGAGATAGCTTCATCACATTCACCTTATTTTCTGGCTAAATTACTGAAGTCATTTATGTTGCTGTGTAGGACATTTCCAGAGTAGTTTTTTGTTTGTTTGTTTCTTTTTAAGAACAAACCTCCAGCTTTCGACAGAATTTTGATACCAGTACCAGAGCGTGTCATTATCTATTATTGAATTGTATCCCATTTCTACTAATCCAGACCTAATAAGTGATTTTATACAGCATCCTATCCTGTATTGACAGCACATACAAATTTATATTGTCAACTGGTACAATCAGCATTTTCACTGTATTTCTACCAGGACCATTAATGACAAGATTGAACAAGTTGAGTAGCAAGTTCTTATTAACTTTTTTTGCTAACTACTATGCTGCTGTATATTCCAGGGCTGCCTGTGGCTGTTTTCCCTTCGGATGGGTTTTATTGGCTCTCCAACAACTCTATTACTTCTTAACTGTACTTTAGATAATATTTTCTCCAGAGATTAATTGCAGAAAGACAGTATCAAGTATTTTCTTCACCTGCACTATTAAATAGTGTCTTAATCTACAAAGAACTTTCTTTTACAAACACAACATATTTAATATACACTCCATATATTTAATTTATCCTTTTGTCTTAGTGCAACTGTACCTTCAAGAAAAATCTGTCCTTTGCAAACCAGACTTCAGAAACAGGCCTACTTCATATTTCCATTCAATTGAACATATATCAGTTTGTAGTATTTTTTTTTTCTGCAAAATTTATTTTTTCAGCCAGATCCTTTAAAGTACTGTTTTTTTTTTTTTTTTTTTTTAAATTAATTAATCTCACCCTTTGCAGGTTCACAGCCTATTTAACCAACAATTTTCCAGCCAGATGTATACAGATATGCACGTATATGCAGATATACATTATTAGTATTTGATCTCTAGTCTGCATCTGTGAAGCTGAAGATCCATAACATTTATCTGTCCAAAAGCATTATAGACAAGATCTTCATCTGTATTTATATCCACAACTGGGATTAGGATGGATTTTTTTTTATTTTTTTTTCTCCTTTTTTTCTCCAGTGATTTTGAAGTAAATAGTAATGTTTCTTATGGCATGAGTCAGAACAAAAGTTCATTTAACTTCCAGGGCAGTCTCTGACTGTATCTACTGCCAAATGTTTAGGCAAAAAGTTTAGGAAGAAGTTCAGGAATATGGCAAGTACACATTTTTTCTCTAGGTATATCCTACCAGGTTTTGGGAGTAGGATCTTCCTAAAACAGAAGTAGAACATATTTATTTGTGTTTAATGGCATTTCAAAGATCTTTGCTCTCATCAATACCTCTGCTTTGCTCCAAAAAATGATTTGCTCCAGCTCTGCTGAAGCAGGTGGTCAGTACAGTCCTGGTTGTGCAAGGATGCAACAGCTGAAGAGCCTGTGACCTGGCAAGGGGTGATGTGCCTCTGAATGACATGACTATCCACAAACAGGAATGCTGAGAATAAGAATCGGGTATGGAAGCATGCAAGAAAAGTGCACACTTCCATAAACCAAGAAGTTTACAGAAGGCAATATATGAAATAACAGTAAGGTGCATGTTTGTGCACACAATAATGCAAATAAAACCACAGAACAGAATGAGAGTAACCAGAGTTGGAGGCCCAACTGCCTCCTCAAAGCACGGATAACTTCAAAGTATGACCCGGCTGGTCAAATCTAACTCCTGGCAAGTTCTGAAATCTCCAAAACATGGAGATCTCACAACTCTGCTTTAGTGATTGTTCTTGAAGAACATTTTTTTTTCTTACATTTAATTAGAATTTTCCTTGTTGCAGCTTGTGCCCATTACATTTGCTCTGCAGCACTGACGAGAATCTGGCTACAGCTTCAGTGCAACTACCTACAGAGAGCTGAACATTGCAATAAAAAGTCCCTGTAGTCTTGTCTTCTTTATGAAAACCAAACCCAGCTTCTTCAGCCTCTGTTCACGTCATATGTTACAGTCCCCAGCCACACTGGGTTTTCACAGCAGAATTCCTTCTAAGAGCAGCCACCCCAAATTAGACTGTAGCATATGTAACCCACTTTCAGACTCCAAAAGTGAATGCTTAGAGAAAGAGGAAAAGTGAAAAGCAAGTTGGAAGTGGTATTTCTGTGATACACATTCAAGTTCCTAGAAATCTGTGGAGTAAACAGCTCTTGACACAGTAGTTGTAACTTTGAGTTAAAAAGTTTTAGATGATTATTTTTGCTCTTAAACCTTTCCTGTCACATTATATCAGTGATATTCTGAAAGTGGCCTTCACAGCAATTTCACTCTTTGATGCAATTATACATATAGGCTTTTCAGGATATAAGTAAAACAATCCTAAACTACATTAAAAAACAAAACCAAAACTGTGAGTATGGGATTTGACATTTAAAAAAAAAAATCCTCTGATTATGCAGTTGCAGAAAAGCAACAGATTCTTATCAAGAAAACTAGACGCAGGGAGGGATGTTAAACCATATTGTGAAAATCTTCATATTTCAAAAGAATTAAGAAGCTTTGTATGATCCTAGATGCTTTATTGCCAGTTGCCAATATATAATGGAAACAATGGTTTTATTTATTTTATAATTTAGATCATTACATACTTTTACGATGACGATGATCTCAGGTCAGAGGCTGTATCTGCTAGCGATGTTACTAAGAGCATTGCAATTTATCCTGTCACATGGAGAACATGGATTAGACTTAAGATTTATATTCTTACTTGGCTGAACTGTAGCAAAGTTGTTACTACGACTTCAAGGAAAACTAACTGTAAAGAAGTAAACACAGGATGGAAATATGGAATGATGCCTCCTAATTTTATCCTTATCCATACACCAGCTATTATTGATATAATCATGACCTTCTTGCAATCTTGTTCTAGTTTAGCTTGTTGACTCTACCTCTGCTCCTCCATTTAACAAGATGGACCAAGTAAAAAGAAAACAAGTACAAAGGTAACAGCTTTCACCTCTGAAGTGGTAACAGGCTTGCAGATGAACAATAGCACGAACAGTTGCTGCCCCTGGAAGCAAAGTGGTAACTGCTACCTCCTCAAAATACTGCCAGACCTCGGCCAGTAAACAAACCAAACCACAAGATATAACATAGCACTTAGCTGACCCTTTGCATGATTTATGTGACTGGTCCATAATAGGTAATAACCTGAAACAGTAATTTGGTCATCACTGCCTGAAGATGTTTTTCTACATTGCTGTTCCAAAAAGCAATGATAATAGCTTTCAATAATAGAAGTGAGCACTCCTCCTGGCAAAAATTGAAATGACCATGTTCCAGTTCTTTAGCAAAGACGTACATATGTGATTTTATAAATATATATATTTAAAACAACAACAACAAAAGCAGAACACTGAAGATGTTTATCAGTAATAAATATATAAAGACTTAAAAACCTTCAGTTAGCTCCTCTCTTTTTTTCTTTTTCCTCTTTACAGCCTCTGTCCTGAAGCACTGGCAGTGTGAGAAAGTACCAGTGCCAGAGAAAAGAAAGAATATGAGAACAAAAATAGAATGTAAAGTATTCAAGAAATAGTCTATGTTAACCCAATTCAACCTAACATTCGGTCCCTTTACAGCATTTCATTTTGAACTGAAGAAGCAACAGCATATAGTGAAAACAACTATATGACAGGTTTTTTAACCTTTGAAGTTGAGATGGTTTCTAGTTAGGGTAGAGAATCCCTAGGTATTAGGTATCCTCTACACATATAGATTGTATAAACATATGTGTTTGTAAACTGAACGATCATCTGACAGTTTTTGTACTCATGGTTCAACAAACAAAAAAACAAAAGCTGCTGGAAAAAAGAGGAAAAGGCCCTGCAGACAGGGCAAGAACAAAACAAAGGTAAAGAAGAAAGATGATCAACAGGAAGTCAATGAAATCTTGTGAATTTAAACTAATGCAAATAAATGAAACACCCTTGGAAAACCTTAAAGAATCATTTAAATTTCTCAACTGAAATTAAAATCTTTGTAATTTCCTTGTTGCTTTTATCTTTGTACAATGCATAACATCATATTTTAATCAGAATGAAATTACTCCAAAAACTTTTTTTAAATGTTTTCACAAATATTTTTTTAAATTAGTTCTCTTGCAATATCTGTAGAAACAGATGAATGAATTTCCTGAGTATTAAGCTCTCAAATATCTCCTATTGCCTGTTTTATTTGCTTGTAAAGTTTTGCAGAATAAATAGTTAAGTGCTTATGTACAGAACTGAAGAAAAACCGGCATTGCAGGCATGAAATTATTCAACTGTCTGAAAATTGTTCAAGAAGGTAAAAAACTTCTTGACAATTTTTTTTTTTTAAACCAAGACCATAGTTTTGCATAATTTCTGAGCACAGCAGTTATAACATGCCTTTTATAATACTTACTGGATGTCAATTACACTTAACACTTCTTATAAATTGGCTTCCTCACTTCTACCCGCTACAGCTTTCAGGTGTGCTGAACAACATAAATCATGCTGTCTTTATCTGCTAATGAGAAGGCACATGTTTAGCATAGAATCATAGAACAGCTTGGGTTAGAAGGGACCTCAAAGATCATCTAGTTCCAATCCCCCTGCTGTGCGCACCATACATCTACATAGAAACTGCCATGCCTTGGAAACTGAGATGCATGATTTCTGGTAGCCTGTAGGTGAAACATGCAGTGTGCCCAAACAAACAAGCAAGCCTCTGTTATTCAACTGAAGGCTGAGGAAAGGTAAAAACTGATCCCCTTGTGAAAGTATCAGCTGTCATGAACTTGTTTAAGTTTTTAGTACTGGTGAGTTAGTACTACAGCATCCTGCTTTAATGATGATCACGTACAACAAAAATATAGGATTGGGCTAACAATTGCAAACCAAATAAAGGTAAGAATATGTTCAAGATGGTATTTTAAAAATCAAAAATTATTACTTCTACATTTGGTAAGACATCCTGCAATTGTTGTATTTTCCTCCTCCACCTACTCCCATTGTGTGTGGATGAATACACATAAATTAAAAATACCTTGCTACGTGTATTTAAGAAGACAATACGCTGGTAACTACACGCAAGGAACAAACATAGATGCTGAACAGGTGTAGGAAATCTGAACAAGTTGCTTTATTTTAATGCTTACTTATATTCTATCCAGAATCCTTCACGCTTCACATTTTTGAAAGTTTCAGCTCAGAAAAGACACAGAATTAATGACCTAATATAAAGCTTATTTTATCCCGCCCCCCCCAAGAATATAAAATATACCAATTTGTCTGTACTGTCAACCTACCAATTACTACAGTTCCTGCCAGCACAGCCCCTTTCACTCATTAGCATATGCAGATTTTCCCACATCGAGGTGTAGTCTCACACAAAGCCCCACAGACCCACACATTTAATTTCTTTCTCTTTCTGCTCACATCTGAAAAAGACAGCTCACCCAAGCAAGCATGTAACCTCGAAACTCGCTGTAAAACTTGTTAGTGCCTCTCTATGGACATTTTATCAAAGCCATAACTCTTTCCTAGCTCAAGAAAGTTAGAGTTTGTAACAGTCTTCCCATCCCAGAATAATTATGTAGAAGGTTCTTTTGTTGTTGTTGTTTTGTTTTTCTTTCATTTATTTTGTTTTGATAGAGACAGGTGTATGTTTGTTTTGTTTTTTTTTTCCCCCCCCAACTGTTTGCAAAAGACACATATATCCTGCATGCAAACCACTGGTGTGTAGAAGGAGACTATCAGACCACAGAAAGCAGTTTGCAGGTTTTTGAAATAACACTGGCTTTGCTACCACTCACTGAATGCTATAAAAATAATGTGGTATTTATCTTTTTTTTTTTTTTTTTAATTTAATGTAGCATATGAATACATGTAAACTAGCAAGCTATGCTATTTTGATCACAAATAGGAATGGTTTACTTACCTTTTTTGTAAGCTAAGTTGGAGGTTTGGGGGGACAGGCTCTTCTTGCTCAGCTGAAACACTACATGAAGCATGCCAAAGCTTTGTACGTAGAGGAAGTGAGGTGAAGGATGGCTGGAAGGACAGGTGTCTTCCAGCCTTTCCATTTTCAGGCTTTTTCCTAAGCAAAGCAGAATTCCTAGACTGAAAGTCAAAGAGGCACAATTTGGTTACATGGCATAGGCTGAAGCAGGTCCTTTGAGGAGGAGCAGGTTCTGCTGCAGCAGCTCCATGCATTTGGCTAGGCAGAGGTGGATGATCACAGAACCTCTGCACAAAAAAGCCCCTGCCACATACAGTTGCCCAATATGGGACCCTTCTTTGTGCCTTTGTGGGATGCAAACTATGCAAGAGCCCGGGGCGGGCTGTTAACTTCCCGGAATTGTTTTGATCTCCATTGGGCCCTTGCAAACGAAATTTCAGGAAGAAACAAATGCCACAAGCCTGTATGCTCAGCCTTTAGCTCTGTACCCTGGAAGCAGGCACGTGGGCAGCTTTACATTTATGTAGAAGGTACTGTTTGATATTGCAAAAGCCTCATCTGAGACTGAGGCAGCAGAAGACTGAACTGTTGTATATGAAAAGCTGCTCTCAGTGCTTTAGTCTTGTAATACCCTAGAGATGTGAAGAAGGGGAATCTGCTGGAACGCTGGGCTGGACAGCCTATATGCACAGTGCTAAAATGTTTCAGCAGCTTTTGAAATAGTTAACTTCTGCAACTGACAACACCCACTGAGAAAGCAGGTCCGTGCTTTGTTCTGAAGTCCCATTAAATGGGAGGCTGTGTCAGTATCCCACAGGCCCTATTCAGTCCAGCTATTTTTGGTAAACGAAGAAAGGCAGAGTAATAACATACTTTTGTCAGTGTTTTATGTTCATTTAGGAGCAACATGGTGACAACAGTCCTGTAGCTCCAGGAAAACAAAGAACGTGCATCTCTTGCATCCTATTGGCAAAGAGAACCTTGTCTCTTCAGAGCACGAGGATCCTGAGTCTGTCTGCTTCATACCAGAAGGCCCATGGGGAACTAGAATCTGGATGAGAAGTTGCTACAAGCTATATAGGCATTTTTTCACAGGTTGAAACCAAGACTCACCTAAGATTTCAGCGCATCATCTTCCTTTTAAATGTATTGAAATTACATTGTTTCAAAATAAGGTACAATTCAGTAAGTCTCTGCAACTGAGCAGAAAACAAAATCTTCCCATTTCATTCAAAGTCTATGGCAACACACACGTACCACATTTTCTTGCTTTCTTTATATGTAACCCTCCATCTACAGCAATCTTCCTGTCTTTACTCCTGTCTTGACTTTTTCTCTTCCAGTATTGCCTAACCAAGGGGCAAACAGCAGTGCACATTGAAAGGAATTTATCTCCCACTTCATTCTTTGTGACTCCAATTTGTGACACTTTGCACATGCCTGTTCGTAGGAAAATATTCCTATTATTAATAATACCCAACTACTTCCCTGCAGAGTTGATAAAACTCAATGCATTAAAAAGAAACCAGACTTGAATGAACATAAAATTTGACTTTTTGTTGTTGTTATTTGTTTTTATCAGCTACGCTGCTTCAATTTACTGTAACATTCTTCCTATCCGTTTCAAATGGTTGACACCCTAAAACAGGCTAAATACAACTTGGCATATTGACAGTAGTCAAAATACTCATTTTTACTACAGTTTTTAGAAGAAACAAAGGGCACATATTACCTGATCAGAGACTGAAAGACCTACCACCTGCATACTCTAGTTTATGCCAGTCTGATGACTTTATTTAGTTAAAACTGATGGCACCTCTGAGTGCCAGTAGATCTAACAATTCTTGCAAGTCTCTGAAGAGCAGCTACTTGTATGATATGGTCAATATTAGAGCAGAGAGGCAGCAGCTGAACTGCTGAACCTGAGAACGTGCCTCTTCTCTCGAATTTACAGACTGAATGATAACAGTGTGGCAACTGGATTCTAGACTCTTAATAGTAAAAACAAAACAAAAACAGAATTTTGGCCTGCATAGCCAGACAGAAAGTACCTTTTCTTACTACGTAGTTCCTTCCACTTTAAAATGAATGTTCCTTTGTATCACCCAGAACAATGACCAATTCATTTGTAAAACAAAGGTCGGGAGGGAAGACTTAATATGCAATTTAGTGTTTCTATACAGCTCCACATAACTATTTTAGCTACAAGTATCCAAGTTATTCACAGATTAAGATAAAGCAGCAATTTTCAAGGTGTGGTCAATTGATTCCTGGTGGTACAGTGAACACTTAAAACCTGTGTATGAGGAATGGCTGCACACCAGGTACCTAGTTATGTCCACGGATTTTAGATCATGTTTTTAAAAACCCATACAGTCTTTTCCTAGTTATTACCATACAAACAATTGTTGTGGTAACATTACAAATGATACATAATAATGAAAAGGTCCCTGCAAGGCCTTCAGACATTTAAGAACCCTCCCACTAAGATAAACATTACATCTTACAGCTGGATTATTGCCAGAGGCAGAAAACTGAGCAGTTACAGCAAGGACTATGGTTAAACAGGGTTGCTAAGGAATACTTCTATATCGTGAAATAAGACAAAACATGGAGAGTAAGAGTTAGATTTAATGATTAAGTTATTAAGGAAACCATCTCTTATACTTCTTTCTCCACCCAGCTCTTCTCTTCTTTCTCATAATTAAGGGAGGCATCATACTTCAGTAATAGGTAATATATTCAAACAAAAATATATGCGTTGCACAAGGGTAAAAGCAACACTGAAATTACAAAAAAAAAAAAATTAATGTAGGAAATAAAAATTATGCATTAGTGGAAAAGTGTAAATGGGAATATTTTAGTAGTCAAAATAAATATTTAATAAAAACCACACACGCATGACAAAGTATCGAAACAAAAGAACTTAATATTTGGAAGCACACTATCCACATTTCCTTGTGTTAAACATTGTTAAATTCAGTGGCTTAATTATTATCACATTGTTCTAAGCAATCGTTGCTTAAATCAATGTTGTGAAAAGTCATGAGACTTAGAATAGTGTTCCAACAATAAAGTCGATTTACTATAAACAAAGAAGAATTTCCCACACAACAGAGTCAATCCACAGTCATCCATACAAAGTTGACAAGGACTACTGCATAGCATATTGGTTGCTGTACCAAAAGTGCATTTGTAAGCATTCAATGAACTGGGGAAAGAGTGAAAAAAGGTGTTTTCTGTTTCCTTCCGCCATATATATACTTTTAAAAACAACCAGATGTTTGATAGTTGAAGAAAAAAAAACACGTTTTTTTTTAAAAGTAAAGCATAGACTAAAGATCTTACGAGCACCATAAGATTTCTATTCGGTAAAACAGTACAAACCATTAGCACTGTAAGTAAAGAACAATTAAAAGGTTATTATATCATTTCTTATTTAGAACACAATTGAAAGTTTTAGTGTGCTGCTGCATCATCCTATGGTCTAACACATACATAGTACAACCAGTGGCATTTTACTGACTTTGATAAGCTCTCTAAACAAATAACACAAAGAAAAATGCTTTTCCACGTAAAGCAAACAAAAGTCTAGAAAGATTTAAACTGTTGATGTGTAAAATGGAAATGTAGAAAATGTTAACCCAAACAGATTTTTATGTGGAAAAGCAGCAGCGTCCGGCTTATCCTATCAGTTCACCACTAATTTTTTTCACGGATTCCTTGAAAGTACCCTTCCTGAATATCCCTGACTTACAATGATTTTTGAGTACTATTTTCTCAATTAAGATTCTGCATTTAAGATTATTCTCAACCCATTACCCTTCAATCCCCATCCATACCCCACATCATATTTAAATTTGTAGTTCTCACATAAAGCATTGTAATGACTTTCACTGCTTGCCAAATGATACGCAGTCAACATTTTTTCTATTTCCAAAGGACTGAAACCATCTTCCAGTTGGATCACATTAAACAACTAAAAATAGTACTCCTCCCTTACTCTTTTGTGACATAATAAAGACTATTCACCATTTAATATACGTTCAATCTCTTCTAGTCTTTTCAAAGCAGCAACTCTCTTTTTCTCAATATCTTTGATTTCTTTTGAAGATTTTTTGGGAGTCTCTTTTTCCATACTGTTTTTCTCTGTTCGTTTCTTATTTTTTGATTGCCCTTTATTGTTATCAGCTGTTGTTTGGGAGGCTTTCTGCTCATTTTTTACTTCTTTCAAATTCTGAAATGATTTTTTTTTTTCTTCTGCAGTAGTTGCAGTCCCATCTGCCAGAAGCGATGACTGTTCTGTAACACTAAGTGATGCAATTTTACTTCTAACTATGTTCAGATGACGTTGAATATACTCCTCATGAGGTGCCAGAGCTAGAGTTTCAACCAAACATTTTTCTGCTTTTATTAAGTCTCGTTCTTCAAAGTAAACTACACAAAGATTATGTTTTCCTTGTACATTGTTGGGATCCAGTTCCAAAATTTTTTCAAAGCACTTTTTTGCTCCAACTATATCCTTCTTTTGGTTCATAAGGATATCTCCTTTCAAAATGAGACCTTTGGTATGATCAGGATAGTATTTCAGTAGGTCTTCCAGGACAGGCAAAGCCATCAATTCTTTTGATGTCTGAGAATAAAGCAACGCCAAATTGAACAAAGCACTTCGGAAGTTTGGCTGTAACCTTATGGCTTTCTTCATCCATGCCTCTGCCTCCACATCTTTTTTGTCATCCATTGCCAGCATACCCAAATTGAAGTAGCCATTTGCGTCCTGTGGTTCTTCTTTCACATAATTTAACAGTCTTTGTTTAGCTTCAGGTCTAAGCCGAGCATCACCTAAATGACAGAAAATGCATTTAATTCTAGATTTATACTGAAGTATTTTCAGGCCAGGCCAGTAAAATGCTAGTTCTTATACAAATTAAAACGTAACTTCTGTGGAAGTTAAAGGGTTTAAAATATTACTTTTTATTTGTGCCGTGTAGCAGAAAAAATAAATGATATTTACATCCTTTACAGGACAAAACTGACAGCTGACTTGTAGCCAAAGTCAGCATCATTATCCTATTATCTGTTAAATTATATTTAGATTCGGTACAACAGATACAAAAGGTGTCTCTACAAGTTTAACAGGGGTTATTTTCACGTATGAGTGAGCAACTGGAATGCAGAGAAGTTGTCAGTTCTGACAAATCACCTCTCATAGAAGCAAACTTAGAAGACCTCATTTTGTTAAAGACATATTGAAAAGAATACTGATAGAGATTACATAGGGTGATGTCTGATTTAGCCAGGCTATAATACCTTATCATGTCAAAACAAAATCTGTAACTCATTTTGTTTTGCATCAAATTGTTTAAAAAATAAAGTATAAAAATAATCTTGTCTGATAATAGGAGGAATCCTAGCTTGTAGTCTGTGCTACTTTAAATAATATTTCAGTGAATATATTTTAATAAGGAATTCCGGGCATAGACTTACTGAAGGAAGGGGGATTAGGGAGCTGATTTTAACCTCCTTCTTCCACCTCCTGAAAGAGTGCCTGTACCTTCTTCCAGTATGGGTTACTCAAAACTAGACAACTAACACTTCTGCTCATTTGAAGCCCCTCGTACTACTTCAGACAAGAAACAAGGCGTTTCTTGTACTACCTAACTTACAACGTGGAAAGAGATGAAGAACAAGAACAATCCATTTGGATCAGCTCCAATCAACTCTATTATCTCTTGTTGGGATGGTAAATTATCCCCAAGAAAAAGGGAAACAAACCTTACTTGTCACTTCCTAATTATGTTTTGCGACAGCTTTCGTATGGCAACAGCCATATTTACCCATACAGACAGAAGCTAAACATACAAAATCAAGCACATGAAAATCCAACTTGATTCATACTAATCAGAAGTATTTCAGGGGAAACTGAAAACATTCACATTTCCCAAGACTAGATTTAAAACCCACAGAAGTCAATGATTTTTAACTGATGAGGAAAGGACGAAATCAATATACATGCAAAACATTAGTATTATACATACTTCACTGTTTTATTATATAGGTACAATTTTGAAAAAGAGTTTTGTGTAACACTATTTTTTATATGTATAAGATGTTCTATTGTAAAATAGTTTTAAAGGTGCTAATCAGCTAAGGTATATGTACACTTTGCATAAATTCCAAACACTACCAATAAATGACAAAGTTGACTATTACAATAAATAGTTTTTTTGATGATGCTACAAACTTCTGCTTTTCAAAAATAAATCAGTTAACTAAAAAAAGAGGTGATATGCATCTTATAAATACATAATATTTATTTAAGGAGTAACTAACATACCAGATTCCTGCATTAGCAGGGCTGAGTTGAACAATGCCAGTTTATGTGTTGGGTTGAGTTCTAGTGCTCGGTTAAAATTCTTCAGGGCTTCTGTTGGATCTTTCAGTTCAATGTAAACAATTGCCAAGTTGTACCACAGGTCTGCATTGGTTCTGTCTAGTTCTAGAGCTCTAAGGTAAGCTTCCTTAGCTTTCAGAGGTTTGTTCATTTTTAAAAGTAATTCTCCCCTGTTGAAGAATAAATTTAATCTTCAGCAATTTTTGTTCATATACGTACAAAAATAATTGACATTTTTCTGCCTTTTTTTAAAAAGAAATTAATCTTCCTATAGAAAGCAGATGTGAAATACTACTAATACTAGTTTTGTTTTGTTTTAAACACAAGAAAGCACAGGAATTGATTATATACCATTCCCCAAAGCTTTCAGCTCTGAGAAGTTTACATACAGGAGATGTATAAGCAGAACAAAAGAACCCACATACAGGAGTTATCAAGGACTCCTGATATTGGCTGTGTGACACTGCAAAAGAGTCTACACACCTCTGCACCTCCCTAAATCCCAGGAAGAATCACAACTAACAAAACAGTGGACAGAAGCCTCAAAACCCACAGTCATTTAGCCTCCCATTTATGTGCTTCCCATTTCTTGCTTTTTCTGAACCATTTTCAACTAAATAATAAAGAAAAACTCCATGATTCAGAGTAATCAGAAGTTTTTTTAGAAGTTTTAAAATAAGAATTTTAGAAGTTCAAAACTAAACAAGGAGATTAGAAATCTGAGTTTGTTATTCATAAAGATGTCTAATGGAAGCATCTTCCTATACAATGTTCAAATACACAGCATATGTGGAAACACACTGTTTGAAGTAGGAATGTATAAGAACAAGACTTGTCATAAATAATTTATTATTGCCCCAAATTTTCATCATCTTATTTGAAAATAAATCAATTCCAGAAGCTAATGCAATTGTATGAACTAAACAATGTTCACAGCACTGCAAATACACAAATGTACATTCAAGAATATGTATCTCTAAAATTAGAAAATACCTGCTGATGTAAGCCTGCTTGAAATCTGGCCTCATACTAATTGCTTGCCGATATAATTGATCTGCTTCTTCGAGGCGAGATTCATTTGCTCTAATTAAATTTGCAAGATTAATATAAACATTCAGGTGGTTAGGAGCAACTCTTGCTGCATACTTTTTACCTGGAATAATCTGCCAGAAAGAACATATGTACCAAAAAAAAAAAAAAGAGTAAAAATATGAAAGACAATCAGTACAGAACTACTCTTCAGCATGCTGCATTTGTTTTAGGGTAATACTGGACAGTCTACAGCCACTTAACAATTACAAATAGCAGCTCTTCCTCCAAGAAAAAAAATCATAAAAACATAACAAAATATTTTGTCGTCTTACTTCTATGAACACGTGGAACATTACCTTAAATGGAATACAAAAGTTATCAGTTAAGCTCTGTTACTACTTAACTTGGCTCATGCAAATGGCCATTAACAACCATCCAGATCTTGTAAAACTTTCCCCATTCATACAAAGAGTATTTCTTAAAGCCTAAAATGACATTCTATCAGACAAGCCTTTTTTTTTAAACCCTTCAGCTCAGTGTAAGTACAATTTTCCCATCCACTTACACAGCAGATGAAAAATTTACATGAAAGATGAAAATGCTATGGCATTAAAACCAATGTACTGTCTACTCGAATCTTCATACTGTTTCATTGTGCAAGCTTTTTAATGTTATACTCAAGGGACTATTGATTTTTCTTGTCAGTCTCATTTTGCCCTTAACATTTGTTACCTTGCCCCAAAAATATTCCTCTTCTTTTAAACAGCTAAAGTAATACTTACTAGGTACAAATACAACTTTACAAATGGAAAAGGTAACAGAGGACAGTTTTTTACAAGTATTTTCAAAGATTTTTTTTTTGTCGCAGCTGCAACTGCCTTCTCCCACCTCCAACACTGCATTTAAGACTTCTCCTGCGGGCTCAGAAACTAATCATCATCAATTAGCTGGACATTAAAGTAAACCCACTGTGATTAGAAACTGTAAGTGCACATTTGTAACTTGCTTATTTTGTATCCTCAATTTGAGCCATAAAAAAATCTAAAACAATATAAAAAGTAACTTAAAATATTTTTTAACAAAGAAGGTCCAAGTTAGCATTTTTTAAAGTGCTATGATTGTGTATCACCTTTTCTTTTAAGAGATAGCTTTGGGGGGAGGGAGGGGAGAGAGCATATAGCAACATGCAGCTTCAACAAAAAAATAAGAAAGTTTTATCAAGAATATAAGGTCTGAAAGAGTTCCCTCCTATGGTGGTAGTTTCTAATTACCTGTGGCATCAATGATTTAGCAATCATATATGATTCTTCGGCTTCTTTAGTTTTGTTTAAGTTTTTGTAAGTTCTTCCTACATTCATGTGGGCACCAATATCATCTTAACAAAGAAAAGAATGAAACTTCAAATACTTCATACACTGAGTATCACAAAAAATACCTATGCTTGAGTGCTGCATTAAATACAGGTACTGCATAAAGACTAGCAAAAAAAACCAGTTTAAATTATTTTTCATCTGAATTATGAAGCTAATAATTTAACTGTAAACCAAAAGATGTGTTATAAAGTTACTTGGGAAAAGGTCAAAAATGATAGGTAAGTTTTCCATGTATATGTCTTTAATCTCTTGCTATAGTAGAGGCACATAAATTGAAAATTATTTACTAGGTTTCTAAAAAGAAAAAGGAAAGGTTGTCCAGTACTACCTAGAAATTCTTTTGCAACAGTATGCAAAAGAGAATAAATACATCCTAGATATCTTTTTCATATTCTTCCTTAGTATTAAGTAAGAAAATTAAATAATAATAATACTTCAAAACGAATTACAGGTTGGATGATGTTATTTTTGAATGAACTGAAATAATGGCTTTAAATGAAAAGTATATGCATCTTTCTATAGATAGAAACTTTCACTGAGGACTTTTTTGGGGAGGAGCTTATTAACTTGTAATACTAACTCATCGATATATTTATCACACTGAAAAACTACGTATCATTTAACTGGCCCTGTTTGCTGTTCAGTTGGTGAAAAACAGGTAATTCAGAACATTTTGTTAAGTAAGCTAAGCATCCTGACATATTAGGAGCAGGGAGAAGCCATTCAGCAGCAGCTAGTCAAACGTTTTACCTGGTTGCACTTGGGTGGCTTGTATGAAGAATTGCAAAGCTCTTTCAAAATTCTTTTCATTTTCTAAGGCATGCCCTACATTGTTCCATAGTTTTGCGTTGTTCTTATTCACCTAAAAACAACAACAAAAAGATATCAATATATAACGTATTAAGCTGCATTTGATTTTCTTGCAACTAAATCTTGAAGTTGGAAAAACACTAAACATATGAAAGATCAAGCTGCTATGTGTAAAGAACAACAAAACAGCGCATACAGAACAATTACATTGAACTTCCTGCTCAACATCCATTTATTTTAGTCATTAGTACCTAAAAATTCCATGGATTTTAAAATGTAATTATTGGAAAATGAATAGATGGTTGTTCAAACTATCATATCATGCCATATTTAAAGAAACTATTTTATGCAAACCTTTTGTAGATTTTGTATTCAAACATATTGTGTTTACCTCCAGTTAAGAGAATACATTCAACTGTTTTAACACATTAAGAAAAAATTCTCGTTTCTTGTGCATGAATTCCCATGTGTGCATCACACTGCTTTTAAAGCATTCCCAAAAGCTACTAATTAGATACTGTCAACATAGAAATAAAAGTGGCAAAACAAGCATAATTTCTCTCCATTCTTATCATGCTCTAATGCAGTCAACTTTTTTTTAGAATAGCAACACAATTTTCCATTATCTCTTTCAAATAAGATACAGTACCTTTAAAGCTGACATAAACAATGTGTATTCTGATTCCCAGTCCCAGTTTCTGTGCAGTGTTTTTAAGGCGTGCGTGAATAGTACCACAGCCAAACAAACCCAAGAAATTTTTCTTAGTACACTATTAAATTAAAAAAAAAAAACAAACAATAAAATAAAGATTTGTTAAAAGCACACAAACAATTCTTATTTATACTAAATAAAATATCTCCTATCCTAGGAGACAAAAAAAATGCAGAACATATTTGCGAATGGTATATTCCAACTTGCCTGAACATTAATTGTAGCAGTCCAAAATTTAAAAGGAATCTAATGTCTAATTTCAAGTTATTCACCTGTTGTTTTTTTTTTTTTTCCATCACTATGCAATCTGCTTAATAAAAACAAATGCAATCCACATAATATAATGTGAAACAAAAATGTAGGAAAACTGTACTTTTGCTTTTCAGACCTTATCTGTAATCTTAGACAATGAACATGATCATGACGTCCAACAATGAGGTTCTTCAAAACACTGTATAAAATGTAATAGCTTACAAAAATGAAACAAGAAAAACTAATGTCATCCTATCCTTTTATTTAATTTTATTTTTAATTTAATTTTAAAAAAATAATAAAAATAAATTTATTTATATAGTCAGGTTATTCCGCACAAGTTCTTTACTGAACGCATAACCAACCTTTCCCACACTGTAGCATACCTCTTATCAGCGAGGTTTGCTGTGGAGGCCACCCAATGCTCCTAAGTAAACACAATACAATGGTAGTACCTCAGTAGGAGAAAGGTCCAGTGCCTCTTGAACAGCTTATATTTTATTTTAAAAGCTGCAAATCAGGAGCACAAATCACACTCTATGACCAGCTTGTCAGCAACAATCTTCTAGATTTTTTGCAGTTTATTTTCTGCAGTTTGAACACCGCTTGGTTTAACTACACCAGATATAAAACAAACTCTAACAGACTGACCATTTGGTCTCTGAATTCAGATCTATATGTGAAAAAACGCACTAAAGACCTAGTAGTCTTCCTCCAATTATGAACATGACTTTGTTAAAAAGCTTTAAAAATATCATTCTGAAGCAGACATAGCTATCCACCTTTGCCAGCTATTTCTTGGTTTAGCTGTTCACACTCCTGTGTACTCCACAGGGGTTTAACAGAAAAACAGAAGCTTTTGCCCTCATATACAAAACGCTGCACACGCAAGACTGTGCTTGTTCTTGTTGGTGGTGGTTCTTGTGTTTTGCTTTAAAATTAATTTAATTTAATTTAAAATAAATTAAAAAGTAAAAATTAAAAGAGCAGCAGAAATGAGAGGAATTCCAACACCACAAAGCAGCTGGTGAGAACTGAGACATGCAATAAACCATATCCCCACCAGGCTAATAAAACAGTTCCACCCCCCCCCCCCCATATGTCCCCCCCATATTTCTAAAGCAAGGAGCCTATTCCACATTGTGAGACTTTTTAGAGCACTGACTTGCAATATTTTTGTAGTAAGCCACACTGCTGCCTAATTTTCCTCCCTATCTGTCCTCTCCTGGATCCTTGCTTTCTGTCACAACACTTCTATTTTTGCCACTTTGTAGTGGGATTTGTGATAATACTTTCTCCTCACTCCCACAGGGTATCACTGATTTCTCCTTATCCATTGCTGTCAGCTTTGGCAGCACCAGTTAGCACAAGTTATCCTGCAAGGATAACTCACTTCTAACGACACTTCTAACCTCACTTCTAACGACAACAGACAACATAGACTGGGATCGGCTGCCTTTCAGTTTGTCCAGATGAGCAGAAGTATGGCACTAGGGTAAAAAGGGTAGAGCATCCAGCTCAGGGGGAAGCATTTACAATGTACAAGACACTAGAAAACCTAAGGTCCATGCAAAATATGCATTCAGAGCAGAAATTTCAAAGGAGAAATTCTTATCTAAATCATTCTTTAATTAAACAAATACTGAGCAGTTCTGATGTACATTCTTAGCACTTAAACACTGAAAATTTTATCAGTAATGAAGATATTTCCACATGCTGCAGACTGATATACATGCATTACATAAACTTTAGTCAGTAGTCACCTTTGGATGAAGTACAAATCATATCTAGACAATAATTTTTTTTGCCTAATCCTTAAAAATGATTTAAAACAGAAAATACCATGTTATTTACACAAAAGAAATATCTAGGCAGTCCATTTTGTAGCGATGTGTAATGTAAGCTACCTTGCATTCTAAAGTGTTTGGTGTCAAAGGTATTGAAAAGTATGTTTTGCAGTTTTTGTGTTTTTAAATGAACCTCCGAATACCCTCAGAATAACAACAACAATGGGAGGTGTAGGGGAAGAATCCCAGTATTTAGTATCGTAAGGACTATTTTTCTTAAGAGGCAAAGGATCAATGCACTAAAGTATCTCCCCTCTCCAACAGATTTAAAACTCCTCCTTTACTCCTATTCAGTCACTTTCTGTAATAAAAGTCAAAATACAAAAATCTGCAATTTGTGAAACAAAGGTTCTGTAATGTTTACCCTTTTCTTACAATTTGGTTCTCTCTCCAAATACAAGCTCAACCAACTTTTAAACTGATTGCTCCGAAATAACTCCAAAAAAAATATTTCTATTTGGTAAAATGGTTTGACCTAAGATGGCAAACTGCTATCAGCTAAAAAAGCGTAAGGGCCACAAACTCATGATAAAATCTGATTAATGATATCACAAAAATTTCAAAGAAATCAGTGATCTTCAGCAAAATATTTTAACCTAAAATACTAGGTTGTATAAATGAATTAAATATATTATCCTTTCACCTCACAAGGTGAAAGGTGAAATATTTTATCCTTTAGGTGAAATATATTATCCTTTCACCTCACATCACTAACGCTTCAAAAGACTGTGGCACAGACTGAAAAGACTGAAGTTATCCGTTACAATACTATGGAATTCACTTCACACACAGCACACCTAAAAGTAACTTCTAGTCTACCTTGTTTGTAGCATTAAGCTAAATCACAATTAATTTTTAAATAATTAAGAATACTTAATCAGAAGACTAACTCATGATGCTGACGTTCTGACTGCACCCAACATGCATATAGGTAAATTTAATTTGAAGTATTTGCTGACGCAAAAGTGTTTTTTCCTAATAAACTGCTTAGTAAATGTCTATCCCCTAAACCAGCACTAAATTCCTCTACAGGAAGAGCAGCCAGTGTACTACATTTTCAAAGCAACACTGCTGATGGTGCATGTCTGTTTATAAATTAAAAAATATCTACTGGTCTTCTAAGTTCCTTGCTGTCATTTGCTCACACCACAGGACTGCCAAACAGTTACTCTTGGTCAGTACTCTGCATTCAGCAAGAACTTGATGCAGAACAGGACCTGTAACATCATAAATTCACACTGGTTAAAGCTCTATTGGGAAATCCCGCAGTTATAAATGTCCTTGTCTTTTATTGAATTAGGAGAAATGAGTTAAACCAGTTAAAGGTAAACTTACTGTACCTTTTATTTGATAATTTCTTCCATCCGTGTGCTACTAAAATGCAGAATCCCATGCTAGGAACATATAACACACGTTCTGCTACTACAAATCCAACAGGAAAAAAGAGGTTTGATGCAGGAATGAAGGGTAGCACTATTAAGCAGAGTGCCTAGAAAAGAAATGCAAATTAATTAGTAAGCAAGATTAGGCAGTGACAGACTGTACTCAACACACAAATTATGAAGCAATTACAAAAGCAAAAAAACAAAGTCTGACATACATGGAAGATCTACGTCTTTTTTTTTTTCTTTTATGTATTAAGATCTGTTTTACATTGAGACCACTCTGAGCATGGCAAGTTAGACCCTACGAATGACACTTTCTTATGCAGCCTAGTGTAATTGGTTTTCTGTACTACAGAAAAGAGCAGCTGTATGACAGAATGCTAGGACCAAAGGTCATATTCAAACCAGTGTTTTAACAAGAGCTCCACATACAAAAACATGGCAGACCTAAAACCTTGGAGATTGTCTTTCATAATAATTAACAATTATATGATGTAAACAAATTCATTTTACAATTGATTCTATTTTTAATTTCCATTACAAATCTGAATAACAAAAATCAGAAGCAACCACTGAATTAACATCCATGTTTAGATACTATACTACAGGCACCCCAAAATACCGAAAATGACAATGAAGTTATCAACTGCCTTAATTGGAGCTCTTAGGTTTCTGACAGACATCGTAACAAAAAGGTGCATGCCTGGGGGAGACATTAAAAGACAGAGAAACCCATCTGCTACAAAGGAATTGGACATGACCGATAATTACAAATAAACTAGTTCAATTATTAAATAATCACAAATAATTAATTCTAAATATATGGTCTCCAAGTTACAAAACAAAAACAAAACAACCACCCTACAAAAATATAATATTTATTTGAATATAGTAAAAAGGATTTTTTTTAGAAATTTGCTATACAACAGGTTGTCATCTTCTGTCTAGGTAAGCAGAACTGTCTTTTGTACGTTAAAACAATCAACACATCCAGTATGAAAGAATCTAGGATTTCACATATAAAAATGCCACACTGATTAAAGGTTATCTCATTTTTCATGGAGCAAAGAGTATGCACTTGGGGTATGGATCATTAACATGGATCAAGTGGTCTACAGCAATTCATTAAGCTACAGGAAAAATAAATAATTGAGTCTTAAGGATATTACAAGCATAATATGTAGAGAATATGTTGATTACTTGAGGAGAAAATTGTATTTAATGCCATTTCACATTCCTCTACCTTTATCCTTTACATTTGTATAGTACATGCTCCTTATAGAGCACCTCCCAACCTATCTCATCAAGAAGTAAAAATTCCAACATGGAACTTTAAGATAGATTTTTGTAATTCACTCTGAAATGCAGGAATCCATCATGCTATCCCCAAGCCAGTGTTCTGTATCACTCTTTCACCCAGTTACAGGAAATGTCTTCGTATTTTTTGGGGGGAAGTGAGGGTTAGAGTCATTCTGTATTTCATCGTTTCCAGTAGCTGAACACAAGCAATACTACAAAGGTGAATCTACAAAAGCAAGTTCCAAGTGTGCTTTACCAAAAAAAGTGCTGTTTTGCAGATCTTTTATTTAAAAGTTATTCACACTGAAGTAAACTTTAAAATGTGTAAGGTTTGTACATATGCTTAAATGACACCTAATAAAAAGGACTGTCTATGAATCTAAAGATTTTGGCATGGTTTATTTAGCTCTCTGCAATTTTTCTGATGGCAAAATGTTACACAAGATTTTGCTCAACTTCTTTCAGTCTCTTTGCCTCTCCTCAGTCTATTGTCCTTCAAATATAATTTCTTAAGTGACAGACTCAAAGCGCCAACGCAGATAAAAATTTGTTCTCTTCTGTTCGTTTGCTCTCTTTATCACAGTCTTTCAGCAGGTGCAAAGCTCAGTTGAAAAATATCCCAGTCAAGGCAACTGAAAAACATAAAAGAGACAGAAACATTCACATTATGCAGGGAGCAAAAAGCACATGACAGAACTCTAAAATATGACCATAAACTATAAAAAGTAAGTGAACTGCTAGATGACCATTCAAAAACTTCAGGAGACATTTCAAAGCCTGAGATACAAGTACGGGGCCTACAGAAATAAATACTGAATAGTTCAGAAGTACTGATGTCTTGGTAGATACATCACTTAAAAACGCAAAAACTTTCTCCAAGAAGCTTAAGGATACCTGTCTGCTCCTGACATTTGCACAGTAAAAAGCCACGAAGGTTTGTGGCTGAGTAGCATGGAGTGCTGTCTCATTATAAGCGAGGGCTGAGAAAGGATGGTAAAGCACTCGTTTGGGACACTTAGCAAGTATCAACAGAGATAAAAAGCTTGTATTAAAATTTTGCCAGCCAACAAAGAAGTGTCTAACCCGAAAGATTTAATTTAGAAAACAAAAGCCATGATCACAGCCTGATTTGGAAACCTAGGGAAAAGCCAATGTAATTCTAAATCTGTACTATTCATTGTACTAAACATTTTCAATATTTATATTGTAAATTATTTAAAAAGGTCACTTAGCCTAATAGTCAAGTTTTCTGACTGCTCAAAGGGATAAAGTAAACACAAAATACAAGAGAATTTAATTCCTCATACATTGTTTCTAGGGCATGTCCTTCATTAACGTCAAAATAATTGATTATTTCAAGCAGCATAATGACATCAACCTGCCAAACCATGTGTTCTGATTTATAATACACAATCCCATTTTCTGTTAGTTTAATATTGTCAGTTGGTAAAATAAATTGGCTACTTTGAAGAAGCAATTAATCTGTTTTGTCCTCTCCCAATTCTGTTATTTCAAAAAGGCAATTTTAGAACCTACAGCAAAACTAAAATATGACGAAGTAGAACACAATGCACCCACTTACCTGAGTTATGCTTTGTGGAGATGATTTGTATCAAACAGATGCTGGCTGAAAATGGGTCCTTCAACTTTTCCATCTCTCATTAATGAGTTCAACCTGTGAGATGTCTTGTGGAGAACTGTGGAATGTCCACTGTCACTCGTGGAAGTGGGAGAAGGAATCTATTTTTCTGTCTTGTCCCTCAAGAAGTACAGCACCCACATCCAAATCCACGTCAGCAAATACAGAAAGACATGTTAAGACAAACTTGCGGCCTCCCTTCTCTTTTGCATTTTGGATCCATCTCCTTCGCATTTGATTTGCAAAGTCCAAATAAAAATCTTTATTTCTGCAGCAGGTTTGAAGTTGTACTGTTTATGATATCATGAACAAAAATAACTCGAGACTTTTCCCTTAGTTCAGGCTTCAGCATGAGACCTGAGGGTCTCATAGGGCTAATGCAAGAGCCAAAACATGCTAGAGATTTCTAAAGGCAGAAGCTCTTTACAATGCCCTTTAGGACTCCTTCAGAGTGATGCTCATTAAGAGTTCAAAACCAGTGTGAACAGTCATGCTTTCAACAATGCTGTGCTGAAAACACAGGTGGCATCTAGGTTTACTACGCATCTAGGCATACTAGGTGGCATCCATGCAGACAACTAAAATTTGTACCTGCCAGGGAACTAATTTATTTTGACTAGCACAAATTCAGGCTTTTACTGGAAGAACCGAGAACCAAGTGTGGAAAAAAAAAAAGTTTAAAAAAACAGTATTTCAACATAGTTATCTGGAAAACTGCCATAAACTGTATAAGTGGGTTTCACTAAGCAGAGATTCAATTTCTTCATTTTAAAGATTGTGCTATGATCTCTCTAATAAGAGAAACTAAGAAGCCACAGTGAAGAAACCGTTCTCTCCCTCTCTCTCCCATGACACAATATCCTGTCTACATCAAAACATTAATGGTTTACTGGTAGGCAGAAACGGCTTTTGGCCTACAGTGCTGTTGCAAGTTATAACAATTCATTTTCAATATTTTATATTGCATTCTCATCTAA
Source organism: Anser anser (assembly GCF_964211835.1). Classification (NCBI taxonomy): domain Eukaryota; kingdom Metazoa; phylum Chordata; class Aves; order Anseriformes; family Anatidae; genus Anser; species Anser anser. The sequence continues at coordinate 50,867,099 of NC_139720.1, forward strand.
GAAATTAGCTTTCAGGCATTTAGATATGTCTGGAAAAAATCCGCATCATACAGAAGGTTATATATACAATAAAGGTATATATGAAACAAAAATAACTTTCGTTCAACAGTGATTACAGTGTGTTTAAGCTACACTGTAGATCACAGGTTCAGCTGAATGAACTCAGAAGACCCTTGCTATAAAAATCACTTGGAATAATAAGAAAAAAATGCCCTTGAACAAAAACTAATGTTGAAAACAATAACCCTTTTCTCTTCTGAACTTTACGAGTTAGGAAGTAAAGGAAAGTGTTGGGAAATAAAGTTAAAGAGCAGTCTTATGAAAAAGGGTGTACCGCTCCCCATACACATTTCCACTACTTTCAGTGCACTGGATAAAAAATGTTTCAGCTTCTATAAAAAGGAACATTAAACTACTTATTTACATTTAAGAACTATAGAACTACTTTTTTTAAACACAATGTTTAGTTTTGAAATACATATTGTCCAATAGCATTAAACTGATTTTCTGGGTATGTCATCTTGTGCATTTATTATACAAATAAGCTAAGTTTCTTTTGTTCATATGCTGTTTCCAAATTCAGGACTAGAAGCTTCACCAGCTATAATACAGATCATTTATTTTCAAGAATTTTCTAGTGAAACAATCTGCCTTGCTCCATGACAAGACCAAAAAAAAGTATTAGTCAGAGCTGTAATGTTAGGTCTCTTTGAAATGTATCCAAGTTGGTCTGCTGATTAGCAAAGAAATTCATAGCTTTAAATTGTGCATAAATATTCCCACCCATCTGAAACTTCCGTTGGCTAGAGTTACATATTTTAAAAAAAGCAGGGTATTTCTGAAGCAAGCTCAGATTTATACTTGCAGATTTGTTGCAGGCATAACTGCACCACTGACTTAATGAGAAACATAGTATCGGTTAATCATTCACCTTGTGAATTTTTTGCAATAGCCACAATCAAAAAGTGGCTTTTTGGGTGAAAAACACTAGCTCCTTTCCATTTCCTCCAAAATATTCTTTCATGTGAATCCATTTCAATTTTAAGGTTGTATACTAGTGAAAAACAGGAAGTGATTTGATAGCTGACAAAACTTAGTTTTGCCTTAGAATATGGAAGAGTCTACAGACAAGTGCCTTCATTATAAAAGGCGAAAAAAGGGAGAAAACTTGTATACCTAAATGCCAAAATATGTCCTTTTATATCAGAAAAAAATCAATTTACTTGCTAAATATGTAGAATAATTACTGACGTTTAAGTAGAGTTTGAAGGATGGAAATGCATTCTGATCCTCAAATTTAAGTTCTACTGAAAACCCCAGTTTGCTGTCCAAGTTCTGAAAACTTGAGAATGGCCACAATACAGTTGGCAAATAAATAACAATAGCCATACTTATTCTCATCTCATCTCTTTTTCTACATCTCATCCCTGACAGAGTAAACGTACTTAACTGCGGTTTAACAGGTTTATGGCTACAATGATTTTTCTCTTTTCTTACGTATTCATTTTAGCCCAAGAGAAGATGCATGACTGGGTCACCGCAGACTAGGCACATGATCAAACATCCTGAGACAGTTACATTCTCGGGGAGAGCAGAACAAAAAGGAATATGAAACATGCATCATTCATACCATCAGTACAGTCTTGGAGGAATCCCCAGGATATCGGAGACTGAAGACAACCAAAGATCCCAGAAAGCAAAAGAATGTAAGGGTGGCAACATTTCTAACATCTAACAAAGACTCCACGAGTGGAATAGTTCCCATTGTCCAGTCACAGCATAACTCTGAGGGGTTGAGAAGAAGCCAAGCATTTACAGGGAGGAGGTAGTTGAAAGTCAGCTGCCTTGCTGGAGATGGACTTACAGCAGCTGGATTATCAAACCTAAAGCAAAATAAAGGAGAAAAAGGAGCTTTTAATGAAAACAAGTTATGGTCTTCATCGACTGTATGACCAGATGCAAGTAGTCTTTAGATTCATAGCTAGAACTGCCAATTACAGCCATGTACAATATCCTAATCTTCCTGCATTTGTCAGGAACCACACAATTTGGGAACCACACATTATGACGCATTTTAGCACAGAACGGAATCTCCTCCAAGATTCTTTAAGAAACTTGTTTCGGATATAATCAGCATGTTTCAACAATGACTTACACTACTCTTCCTGAAGTTGGGTTCAATGGTCCTTGTTATGTTTTTAAAAATTTGCCTGATCTTTCGGGGAAAAACATTTGATTGTTGTATTTTTATATTACTTTACATTTTAGAATGTTAAATTGCAGTTCCTACCAGTACTCATACATTTATCCTCAGGCACTGTATCTGAAGTTAAGCATGCTTTCTGCATAATGCATGTCTAAAACCAAAGAAATTATTCATATGTAGACAAGGAAAAACTTGTTAAAAGTTCTGAAGTACTCAGCCAAGGTTCAAACACACAGCCAATAAAAAAAAAATATTTCCGTAGTAAAACTTAATTTTGGATTATTAGAGCCAATTAACAACCAAAAGTTTTTTAAAATTAGTGCATACTCATATAACTTAGTACGTTGGATATTTGTGTCAACACGTACTCAAATATACTAGTTAACAATTTGACAAAAATTGTAGAATTGTACAGCAATTCTACAATAGGAAGAGCAATTCTACAACAGGGAAATAAGTTAGACTCTTCAGGTAACGTATCTTTGGCCATTTTATTCAGACATCGTTAAGCCACATCTTATGTATCAGTATCTGTAAATAAGAGACATTTTCCTATTACCTTGTAAACACTGGAAGTTGAGACTGGATAACCTGGACTCTGACAACAACAAGAAGCAGTGTACTGAACATTAGTACTATGAGCTTCAACAGTGTTTGGAGCATGGAAAACGGAATACTGCCCTTCCCTCGAAGAATCTGCACAGCTGTGTCCAACAGCACTGGCAATGTATACTGCAAAGGAAAAGGTGTTTTTAATGAGTGTATTCATTAACTGAGGTAATATAAGGTAATTTTTTAATCTTGTTTTTCTGTAAATGCATGCTCCAAATAGTTTCTTAATTCAGTTTTGTAGAGGTTTCATATGCCCGTCCCTAAAGTCCACCATTCTAATAAAAATAATTCTATTTAAGTATTATTGCTAACACTATCATAGTGTAGTGCCATATTTTCAGACAGATGAAAAAACATGTACCATCTTCAAACAGAGTTCAAATAAATTTTTTTTAGAATTATTAGTTGCTTTGAAAACCTGTCCCATGAACAAAATATCAAGGCACAGTAGAAATACAATTTATTTCTTGATTAGCCCAGGGTTTCTATTTTATGTCTCTACTGCAGTAACCCATCTGTCCTTGCCGCATGAACATTATGATCTTGCACATTATGTACCCTAATTTCTTCCCTGTGTGCCGACTTCTTTTCTTATGTCTTCATGTCTTGTGTTATGGATGACTTACTGCTTCACGTATACCATCTGACTAAAATACAGGGATTGATAGGGTTTTGAGAAACAGTCAAACTCAGTTCAAGTCCCAACCTGGATTTTATCTTTTCAACTCAACTGACTTACACGAACTTCTTAAAACTTTAATGAAATTGAGGATCATATTAAAAGTTACTGTAAGAGAAGTAGTGGTTTGAAGTTCTTCCTTAGAAATCTAGTTTGAAAATTACATGTTTATTGACGAGGCATACAAGGCCAATAATTACAAACATATTCCTTCAAGTACAGAAAAGTGATTTTGACATTTTAGCCTTGAAGTCTGCCTCGGCATATATTTCAGCTTTTACTGTTGTAGCTTTTACAAAATATTCCCTCAAATAATTAAGGAGTGGTAAATTAGAAAGATGGTCTTAGTACACGCAACTATACCTCTTTAAATTGCATATGGTTTGACTATTAAAAAGACAAAAATTATTTCACTGCAGGAAAATTTTTTCTCTAAACAAGTTAACAGGAACTTCTCAATGCTCAAGATGAATCCTATCAGATTAGAAATTAAAAGTATTCTTAGAGAAACAAGTTTCATCAAAGTATTACTTAAATAGGCTACTCCAAAACATCTGGTTATTCATAAGCAAATGATGAAATGTGATTGTAGATTGTATGTTCTCTATTTTTCCTGAAGGATTTAAAAACAACCAACACTCCTTCTTTATGCACCTCAGACTTTAGCCAAGACTGTTACATGCTTGTCTTTGCAAACCTCAATCAACTAAAACCTTTGGTTTTCATTAAGACATGTTGACTCTTCATCAAGTAGATTTGGCAGTATCTCTGCACGGTGTATAAACGACAACTTAGAAGCCATTTGCTTCCCTCCCCATGATCCATGTATTTTAAACATCAATTGAGTCAACAGAACACCTCAAAACATTAATAGAACTATAGAATTAGCGTGAATTGACAAAATCAGTGTTGAAATATCATGCTTCCAAGTATTTGATAGCTCTTTAGAGAAATTCAAGAAGAAATCAAATTTAAATTTCAATGACATCTTACCCCTTGAGCAATAAATACTTCATACACACAGCATATCCCCACCACCGTTATTCCTTGCTCTTTACACAGTGTTGCAACAGCTACTAGAAACACAGTCACTGCAATTGGAGTCCACACTGCAAATCAAGAAGACACTATTGAAAATGTTTCATCTTACAACACAAAAGCTTAATAAAGGAATTTTACCTAAGAGGTGAAAATTGACTCTATGTCTGAACACGATCTAGAAATTTGCCATTTGGACACACCCTATAAGCTTACTCAATGTGCCATTTGTTATTACAGGATTCTCAGTCTTACTCTACAGACATTAATTCACCAGTTAGCAGTTTTAAAACTGCCTCCTCCTCTTAGGAAAGCAAAACCCAATCTTTCCTAACTCACCAGGATGCCTTTTCAAATGTATCTTTTAAAGGCAGTCAAAAGTCAAACTGCTTTTGAAAAAGAGGCCACTTCCTACATCTCTACTGAAATTCTGCAGCTTACTGAGGCATCTCGGCATGTTTCCACTTACTTGCATCAATAAGAGTTACTGCAAGAATCCCCTTGTCATTAGCAAACTCTAGGTTTAACAAAACTGAAAACCTGCTCAAGCATTGAAGAAAACAAAAGGCAATTTATGGTTGAAAAGTGAAACTATAGGGGCATCTTGGGGCTGGATGGTTTTTTGTACACACTTGTTGAATAACTAGTATATCCACATTACCATTTTAGAGCTCTGTTATCCCTGATACAGAAATTAAGTTACGTATATTTGTCGGTCATTTACCTATGGTATTATCTGGCCCTTTAGATTTAGTATATGATAAAAAGGCAGCTAGAAAAAAGATGGATGATAGAAGTTCTGCTCTGCCCACAACTCCAGTTACCTAAAAGAAAAAAAAACAAAACAATAATATTCCTTTAGTGATTATTCTAGCACTAAACTAGTGCATGACCAATATACTAACAGGATATGCATAAACACAGTCTGTAAACTAGCAAAAAAGTCTAACGAGTAAGACTGCTTTCAGTTCAATCAGTGCTGAAAACAAGACTATGATATCCATAGCACCACTATTAATGAGACAACTCAGAAAAGCTGTACTATCTTATCTCCAGTAACAGCCACAATTAGCACTTAAGACAGAATTTGGGTGGAAAAATAACTTTCTTAATAATACTTCAAAGAAACTAGTTTTCATCAATAAAAGCTGTAAGTGAATGTGACAAGGCCTGTCTTACATAAAGATCTTGAAGACAGTGGCATACAGAAACTATAGTGCTTATTTTTGTTCACACCTTTTACGACTGATTGAATGAAGCTGAAAGTGCTCACTTGACTGCTGCTATGGCAGGTCTGATCTGAGCAGTCAAAAGTTATCAATACATCGATGGCAAGCTCTGAGCAACAGAGTTAAAGAATGACTCAGGCTTATTGCAGGTTTAGCAATTTTGAATGATAACTTGGTTGGCAATATGAACATTTCAGGTACTGCTCCCTCTTGGTAGTCACAGAGGAATGGATTTTATGAAAATTTGGAGGAATGATAAAATGCAGAAGGTTGTTTCAGAATCCCCAGTGAAACACAGACTAATTTACATGTTTCCATTGTAGAACTTGCATGTTTTCCTCATTGTCCCCCGCTTCCTTTTAAATCTATGGTGCAACCAACAGCCATGGATGAAAGACAGGTCACTGTGTTAATACCTACTGCAGTAGTCACTGTTCCTACCTGACCATAGCACCATTTAGGACTGCCTTTCCTCCTAATTTTCCCTCTTCTGTAATGTCTCTAATTGCATCCAGTTTTCTTTTTTTTTTTTTTTTTTTTTTGAGTAAACTGGTTGAAAGTGGCATATTAAACCAAGGTAGACAACCATATTTAGCTAAGAAAACCTCACAGCTCACCATGTAATTGTGATGATGCTGAAGTCTGACTCTCAGCCATCCAGACTGTGCTTAAAATTTTTAGTGCTAGGTACATTCTTAGACAAGCATGATTGATCAAGCACAGCATAAAGAGAAAGTAATTCAATATCCAAGGTCACAGTGTTGGAAAAAACTATTCAACTCCGATTTTGAAATCATTCTCTGGTGCTTCTGTTAGGATTAGCTTACATTTACCAAAGGACTCACTGAAACATGCGCGGATACAAATCACATTCCACAACTGATATGGCATCAGTGATTGTGTTAGTATTTTGGGTAGCATAGAGGTGTTTATTTCAAAAACATCTTAAGATTTCTCAAATGTTTCAAGTATTCCTGCTCTGTATCACAATTATTATTATCACCAGCATTAAAGCAGATATTAAGGAGAACTTAGATCTGTTGAAAGAGATCGCAGGTAAAGCAAGTGTGCTGGTATGCTTCCACAGTCCCCAGCCAACAGAAGAGAGGCAATTTCTGGATACAAATATGACTTACAAAAAAGAAAATTCTAGCATTTACAAGGTTAGTTGACATCCCACGAGCAGTCTACGTGGTCAGCATGCCTCTGGCCAGAACAGTAGCAAATTAGGATAGACTGAGTGGAACTAGAATGACTGAACTGGAATTCCAGAGACAAGGACAAATGAGACTATGATGCTGTTATTCAACCACTTTCTTCAATTTTTTTCCCCTCAGAAAATGATATATTACCTTCTCAAGAGCACAGTTTCTCTCTGAAGTCGAGCAGAAAATTTGTCCTCTATTTATCCTGCTCTGTTAGTTTTTCCAGAAGAAATCAATTTATCACCAGACAGGTAAAAGTTTGAAATTTGTATGTATTGTATCTACTATCTCAAACTCTTTACAACGGAGTAATAATAAGTAGGACACTAAACTGAAAGTATTTAATTCAGATACATTTCAAATATCAAAAGAAACAAGTGGTATCATCAAATGCTATGAAAACTAGGAATGAGACCTGTTCTGGAGTTGGTTTTGAAGTCTGAATAAGTTTGTTGGCACCCAAGTCCAAGCTTCTAGAATACAGCTTTTTATTACCTCGCCTCTTTATGAACATGCATAAATCAGAACTTTCAACTATAAGAAACCTTTCTTGGTTGCATGTTACATGGAATTCTCCATGCAAACACTTGAAAGGATAGTATGTCTCAAAATCAGAAGGCTTATATTGAAATATATGGGGAGAAGGAAGAAACGTATTTTTGAATATCTAAGTAAAACAGCACGGGAATTCAGTTAAAATTGCATTTAAATCTCAGAGTTTTAAGTACAGAATCAAGTTCTAGTAATTGCATAGGCTTAAAGTGCCCTCTTGTGGCTAATATCAAGGATTGCATACACTACCAAATGTTTTTGCTTCATAACTGTTCTTCATAACTTTCTAATACAATGCCTTACAGAATAAGATTTCATTCAACAATGTTTTACAGGATTTGTACAAATTCTTGATAACTATTGCACAGTACTAGAAGCAGCTGTGTTACTGTTATCTCATATGGAATCTGACAGTTTAAGCAAGATAAAGAATACTGAAATTCATAGAATCAAAGAATGAAAGAAGCGATAAATTTATCACTAAGCCACGAACCAGTAATGTAAGACACTTGTACCTACTCCTGCAAAGATGCTATCACATTTGCTACAAACAGATAAAGCCAAACTTTGAAACTTAAAGCACATTTTTTTTAAAGAAACAGAAAAATGAGTGAAATTAAGAAATTAAACCCATACTTCCCCCAAGAATTTATTTTTTTCTGTTTTTGAGCAGAAAAGCAAGCAAAAATTCTTAGGCATTTAACTTTTGTAATTTTAAACACGATACTACCTTCTTACAGAAAAGAAATTAGTAGCTCAGACAGCAGCCAATTACAAGCCTTATGAACTTACTACCTGTAAAGATTTGCTCAAAATATGTAAATACAGGCGTCTAAATTGCTACTGAGAGGGATTTCTGTCTTCAGAGAACAAGACAGAGGTTAGAACTCTGGGAGTGTTTCATAGTTGTGAAACATCCCTTTAGAATCAATGTAAAGCTAACTATGAGAGGCATATATATTTCTTTTTTCTTATATCAGATACTTTCAATTACAGGTTCAAACAAAGACACCAAGTCACTAAGTTGAATGTAGGATAGCAATAACAATCCTAGAAAGAGTCCTGCTGGGATAGATATAATGACAAAAAGTAGGACAAAACAGACTGTGATTAGTGTTTAGGAAATAAACTGAATTCATGAAAATAAATTAAGAGGTGTTGATAGTACTTATACAATGCTAGATGTAGCATCCGTGCAAGATAAAATAGTCGTCATAAAAGTGAAATGTCTGTGACAGAGACTAAAGTTATCAAACAAGTAAATGAACATTTCCTTACTTTTCAGTAGCTGTATGGAACAACAAACAACATTAAAGTCAGTCACCTCCACCACTCCTTGCAAATGGCAGAGTAAATGGTACACATAAGAAAAAAAAATCACACACATTTGGAGTTCCAATATAGAAAGAGACACACAAAATATGAAATCTAAGGTTACAAAAAAAAACAACTTGAACAAGTTAAACACAACAACTTTACCTACCGCTTCAGTATGTATTGGGTGCACTGCAAAGAGCAAGGATGCAACAACGCTACTCCTGTTGTCCAGAAAAAGCTTACAGACCTTGAGGAAGACTACACAAACCACTCCGTGAAAGATGAGATTTAGGAAGTGGTAAGAAACTGCATTTAACTCGCTGAACAGGTAGTTTAAACGAAACGTGAGAACTGTGAGTGGCCGGTAAGATTTATGACTCCTCTCCTAAAAGGAAATAAATAAGTCACTACTGTATTATAAAGGTACTTTTACTACAAAATATCATTCTAAAAATCTGTGCCTTCAAGATTTCCCTCCACTGTTCTCAGACATATACCTTCAAAATAAAAACCTGAAAATCAGTAATACTAACAAAGTCTAGTGAATTAAATGAAAACTCAATTTCAAGTTAAGTTGTTGAAACAAAGAAGTTAGTTCTGACTTTTTCCAACTTATGTGTAGTATTGATATATTACTCAAGTGTTTTGATCAATTTGACATTTCATGTTTTAGATTAATATTTTCAGAAAAACTTTGTGCACTCAGATAAATATATTATCTACACATTTGCAACATGTCTACCAGTCAATGTGTCTATGTTGCCAGTTACTCCCTTCATAAGCCTTTTTAAAACCTTAACACTTGGGGGTTCTGAAGGACAAAAAGGTTGACATGAGCCAGCAGTGTGTGCTTGCAGCCCTACTGCAGCCTCGGCTGCATCAACAGAGGAGTGGCCAGCAAGGGAGGGAGGTGATTGACCCCCTCTGCTCTGCCTTGTGAGGCCCCCCTTGGAGTGCTGTGTCCAGGTCTGGGGCCCCCAGCACAAGAAAAATGAGAGCTTGTTAGAGCAGATCCAGAGGAGGGCCACAAAGATGATCAGAGGACTGGAGCACCTCTCCTGTGAAGAAGGGCTGAGAGAGTTGGGGTTGTTCAGCCTGGAGAAGACAAGGCTCTGGGGTGACCTTATTGCAGCCTTTCAATACTTAAAAGGGGCTTATAAGAAAGATGGAGAGCAACTTTTTGCTCAGGCAGATAACGGCAGGCCAAGAGGGAAATGGTTTTAAACTAAAAGAGGGGAGACTAGAGGTTAGGAGGAAATTCTTCCCTCAGAGGGTGGTGAGGCCCTGGCACAGGTTGCCCAGAGAAGCTGTGAATACCCCATCCCTGGAGCTGTTTGAGGCCAGGTTGGATGGGGCTTTGGGCAACCTGGTCTAGTGGGTGGCATCCCTGCTTATGGCAGGGGTGTTGGAACTGGATGATCTTTGAGGTCCCTTCCAATCCGAGCCGTTCTATGATTTTGTGAGTTTAGGAACCCATATACTCTGGATGAGTACTGAACTAGATGGCATCTGAAAGAATCTGGAAGCTTTTGTTATATGGTTATATGAAAATTATGTATCAAAGTCTATTTATTTGTAGAGCTAGCAACCCACAACGAACTAACTTTGTATATTACAGACATGAAAAAAATGAAGATTACAAGGTGGTATGCTTTGATAAGCAAAACACCTGTGACATTTTTTTCACTTGTTCATCAATGGCACCATGTGTGACTTTACATAAATTTTTTAGCCGCATTGCTGTTGTATGACATTAATCAACAACTTTAATGCCAATGCAGCTTTTCAGATAAAAATGTAGTGACTCAACATAAACCAAAAGCTCTGAATTCACATAAAGATACTTATTCAAATAAATTAAACAGATTCAATCCCTATTCTCCAACTCCTAGATTTGTTGTTTAAGTGAATTATCTTTCCTTCTGGACTGAAATTAGAAATAAATACTATTGTATGTCAATGTCTAGCTTTTCAGGAGGAGAAGGGAAAAAAAGTAGATTTTTCCAATTTCTGTATTGGAACTAGATAACACACAGAGTCTCGAAGTATGATATATGATTTTCTTACAAGTTCTTTTACTGAACAAAAGAATACATCTGTTCCTGATCTGACAGTAGAAAATACTAACATCACCAAATTTCATCAGAAACAAACTATTCTATTAAAACCACAGTAGGGGAAAAAATACAAAAGCTGACTGTAATTTTTTCCCCATTTCCTCAAAGTGTTCTACAGACAGTTTACCTCAGACATTGGAGTCCCCCAGAAGTCATTCTGAAACAGATTTTTTAATGGAGTAGAAGGATGTAAATCTTTGTTGTCCAAAATTGCTGAAACATCATCAAAAACAAAGCCGCAGAATAGACTGTTCCAGTAGCAGGCTGCCACCACACCAACTATTAGTGCCACTTCCTTCAGGCTTACATCAGCCATCTTCCCTAAGAGCTTTCATGGACAACAGCTGAAATAAATAGAAAGAAACTTGGGTGGTTTTATTGACTAAAAACTAAACTTGATAAATAAAATCAAATTAAGACTTTTGATATAAGTTAATGGCACTATATATCAGTAACAGAGAAAGCTTTCCTCACATCTCATTCATTCTTTAGACAATTAAGTGGTTAAAAGAAGTACTTTCATTAAAGAGTTTCACGCCACAAAAAGCCCTCAAAAAGTGGATACTGTCTCTACTGCATTTCACATTTTACTAATAAAGAACTGAAATTGAAGATGACTTGTGATGTGATTTGTAGCAGATAGTTGTGCAGTTCAAGTGAATGCTACAAATTGGAGAACTGTGAAAATTAAGAGCTCTAGAATCCTGGGTAAATTAACATGCTGACAACTCAGAGAATGAGGTTTTAAAAAGGACAGAAAATGTGTTAATTATTTTAAGTTGAAAGGTGTTTCTCACAAAACCTTTCAAAATTCATTAACAAAAACAATTTTCAAAACATTCTGAAGAACAAACAGGACTCTTGTAGAGCAAGAACAGGTAAAAAAGGACATTACTGATAATAAAAAGTTAAACTTACCATTGAAGCTCACACTTTGCTCTTTCGCATTCTTTTTAAAAGTTCACAAAAAGGTCATTTTTTCCTCAACTCTGCCCATTGCGCTGATGTCAACAAATGTTCATGAGAGTCCTGTCTCGAGAAAAATAGCATGTGAAGAAAACAGCACAAATAAACCTTGTATTATTTTATCCTATCTTTCATAAACTTCCTAATCTATAGAAATTATTAAATAGCAATTTTATGACTATTTCATAAATAATACATAGGTGGCCAGGTCAAAAGTTCAAGTTACTATGTATCAGATTGTTTGGAAACAGTTTTGCCCTGGAAGAATAAGCAAGAAGGCAATTACAGTACAAAGGCATTCTTTCTGACCACTGGTTGACACAACATGGCTTAGTGCCAATTGTTTGGACTAAAGATACTGAAAGACTACAGACAGTTGAACAGTGACTTAGTTTTGAGAAAAAGGTGAGATTTATATAGAGAAATAAGGAGAGAAATTATATAGCATTTCCCCCAAAACTAAAAAGGGGGGAAACATCTGTAAGGGCACAGAATAGGTAGTATTAGTCAGATAATGTGGATCAATAATATGTAAAAACACCAGCCTTGTATCTAGCAGGGTTCACACATCATAGCTCTCAAATAACTAACCAGCTTTAAAGTGTTTGATTCTCCTAAGTCCTGAAATGCTTTTTTGTTTGTTTTTGTTTAACGTTATGTACTTTTTAATAACAGCATTCAAATTAAACTATAATATCCTGCAAAAAGAGGTGAGCAAAGCTATCTTTCCCAGGCAGGTAATCTCAGTTGTGGTCTGCAGCCCTGGCCTGAGAGCACGACAATCACCTATCAGAATAGTGGTAAAGGTAAAGGAGCAGTGGCACTGCAAGGGACAAGTGCAACAAGATGCGGGTGCAGTTATACTAACACCATGACAAGGATCACTTAAAAGAAATCAGAACCAACTCAGTCACTGTTACTCACATAATAGCAAAGGTTTTCTCTTCTACAGTACTCGGAGCTCTGGCTATTGCTGTTATTTCAACCAAGAAAGAGCCTTTTTTTAGTCGTCACCACCTTTGAAATAAAGAAGATAAAAAGCTATGTTAAATATCAAAGGATGCTTTTAACGTCTTTATACTAGCCTGGATCAGAGTACTTTAGCCAAGATTGTCTGAACATATATTGGCAGACATAGAAGTCTTATGAAAAACAAACAAACAAACAAAAACACAAAGCATACTACAGGAATACATGGAAAGACATCCCCTTTTAGAACTTCAACCCACCAGAGGTTTATGTACTTTTTTTTTTTTTTTACCCCCCTCCCCCAAGAATGTAGACAAGAAGAATCTGCTATTTCTTAGGCTGTGAGAAACAGTTTGAATTTCCTTGTTTGAATCAGCTTCTGAATAGTGTACTTCCTACTTTTTTAAGTTCACTAGCTCTGCTGAAAAGCAGTGATATTTGAAAAAGACCTACAAGTAGCGTGTAACAATTTTTCAACACAGAAACCTATATTTCTGAAATATCATGTTCTAAAAAGTAAGGGATGAGGTAACATTGCCATGCAGAACCAACCTGAAGATTTAAATTCCCCCTTTAAGAAAACTCATAATTAGGTGAAAAGGTTTTTGGTGAGTTGAGACTTCTTCTGTAAGTTTACTGTTCGCTTGGAGCAGCAAACCCTTGAAGATACTGCTTTGAGTTTCAGAGTCTAATTCTGAAGTAATTCTTAAACATTCCTATTTCAGAAACAGCTACTGCTAAACAGCTGGGAAGAAAACAAGATAGATTCCTAAGCAGAGACTCCTATCCAAAGGAATGAGTTTATCCAACCTCAATTGCTAACTCAACTACTTTTTGTAGGTTTGTACCTTTCCCTACACAGAATATATGTTAACACAGCTACTTCACTTACCTTTTAATCCTAGGCAATTCTGATGCTCTTACAAGCCTTTATTTCTGTTCCCAACTTCTAGCATTTCTTCAATCCAGAACTCTAATTTTACACGACTGCTAACCTCGCTGTTCCCCGACAATGCTACATTTACCTGCATGCCACCCGTAGGGAAAGTACTACTGTTTTCTTTTTAATCAAAGGGAACTCTAAAGCACATAAAGATTTTAGCCATATCCAGTCTGGTTTAAGCGGCTATCCCACCATCAGAAAAGTCTCTTTTAGAACTCCGGAAAAACTTTAACTTCAAAATTTTCTTATTTGCTGCTTGCCCTCCCCTACACCTGTACATTTCAAATGTCACTAATGCAAATACATGGCTACAAGTTTTCCTCTTCAGACAAGTTATTTGTGCCACAGACATTCCCAAACAATTCTTAACAACTTACTAAATTTAATGTAAGGGCAAACACGTTCAACAAAACGCTTTGTTCTGGTTTTGGTAACAAGTCACCCAACACAGTGCTTGAACTGCTGCAAGCTTGGTAATCTCAAATGCATTCCAGCAGATCGCCCTCACTTTTGCAGTGTGCAAAAGCTCACTTGGCAACAGAAGGACATAACAAATCCAGAAGGGCCCGCATTTTCCAGCAACCTGCTTCTGCAAGCAGGAGAAAAATGGGAAATTCAAGGTCACGTACAATCTGTAGACTGCACAAAACTACAGCGTGGATAATTGACTACTGCTCACTTGCACTCTGGCCTTCTGAGATCTTATTTTTCTCAAATCTATGCTAAAGTCAGGAAAATCACTTTTTCCATCTGGTCTGACTACAGAGTAGTTTAACATTCTTGCTGAATTAAAGCATAAATATGGGAAAGGTGTCTTTGCTGCCCTTTATGATAGATAGCATGACAAGAAAAGGAAGACTCATCATCAAAACCAGAACCTCCTATCTGCTGCTACAACGGAGTCCACCAAACTCCATACTCAGAATGGTCAACAATGAGGGAGGCTTGTAAAAGCTAATCTGTACTTGGTATGTCAGGCAGCAGTATGTCTGCCATTAATCTCAGAGGAAAACAGCAATTGTTATCTGGCAGCCAACACTCTTCATATCAACTAATTTGTTCTCATTTTGGCATTGGAAAGCAAGAAGCCATCTAAGGAGTATACAAGACAAAGAAACTCATAGATCACAGATGTGCAAGAGGTTGCTAAAGCTTTGGCATGACTGGACTCCTCAAACGAGTCACAGTGAGTGGATACACTCACTCCCTTTCTCACTCAACAGGCATACGGAAATTTGGTAGCAACACAAGCATGGGCTTGCAAGTGCCAGTATTTCACCATTTCAAGCGATGGAGGTATTGATAAGTATCTGTAAAACATGCTGCTCAACAATTTTTTATATTTTTTTTAAACACAGGCTTGCTGTGATGGAGAACCACATAACTGACTGGTCCAACTCACATAAACAGGTTGATTGTCCCTCAGTATTTTTTATTTTATTTTTTTTAAACTCACCAACCTTTTACTTTCATAACTCCTAAAACTGTACCTTTGATACTTTAATCAGCCCTTGGGCTGTATGACTGCCAATTCATGATCTACAAACAACCACCAAGCCCTAATTTGACTGTATGAAATCAGGACTGACAAGTACTTCATTTCCAAGATTTCTGCCAAACGTTTTAATTTACAACAATACTTGAACCTGTCAGGAAGAATATACAGTTGAATATACAAATATTACAGTTTGCCACAAACAATAAGTGGCAAGATATGCCTTGAAAGACAGATGCTACATGACTGTGAGAGCTGACTGTGGAAAAATAGCATGCTGAAGCTGCATACAATACCTGCTTGTAAGGCTGGTTTTCTCAAGCTGTTCGACATAGAAACCTGCATTCTGCACTGCACCATTTCCATGCATGTTCATAGACAGATACAAAGTGAAAAGGATGGAAAAGAACCAGAGCTCTCCAGCAGGTTAGGCTTGTAAGGCATGCAACCTTCCTCCCCCAACACGCTGAGAATCCTTTACTGGTTCATCCAGTCTTTTTCAAGATTTACAGGTAGTAGGAATATATGAGAAAAAACAAAACACTTTTGGAGAAGTAGGAGAACAAGAAAATGTTTCTCCACAATTACAACCAAATCCATGACAATACAAACAGATGAGAGCAGCATGCCTCAAAATATAGAAGTCTGCACAAAAAAATGAACACAAATACGCACAAAAACCAGAGATGCTCTGCATCCTCACTTGGGAAATCTGGAAGTATGGATGCCCCCTTTCGGCCATAAGAATTTAGGCGAAATTAGGTTGTATTTAGGCAGGAGCACAGTTGCAATCCCTAAAAAAGCAACAGCTATCTACCACTATACCATTAACTATCAGCTAATAAACATGTTATCTGCCACCTTACATCAACATTTAAGGAGACAATCAATTTATGGTCAGATAAACCTTATGACCTAATTTTAGGAACTTAAATACATTTTAAATTTCTCTTCTTCTGGGTAATGGCACTTGCTTCTTTTACTCCTCTGAAGGGTATTAATAACTATTTCTGTTTTGATAAGGTCTACTTGAAAGAAAACGCTCTAACTAATATATATTATACATTTCTTCTTTAGAAAAAAAAATAGTGGCAGTGATAGAATTATTGAAAACCACAGCATTTCTGTATGGGAAAACACCCGTACAATCCACCTACCCCTCCTCAACATTACCAGCAAAGCTGAGTGGAACAAACATATTCATTAAAGTTCATCTCAAACAGTTGCCACAACTGCAAAGTTTTCATCTCTTCCAATTTTTGTATGAGAGCTCCTATTATTTCTGAAAAACATCAGCAAAATTTACATATTAATATTTGCAGCTTTTGACAGTATTTTAAAATTTAGTTCAAGCTCTCAGAGAACTAAAAAAATCAAATTACTGTCCATAAAAGAGAATTGTTAATATATTCTAAAGACTCCTGTTTATTATTCTAGGAATATTTTCACTGATGCTTCATTAAAGACTAAATATTAAAAATACACCTAGCACTTTAGTCATACGAAGACGTCAGCAACTATTCTGTGGAATTGTCAATACAAGTATCAATAGGGAAATAGTCTGTAACTCCACAGAGTCATTTTACACGCATAAAGCATTGTCTGTTAATGTGAAACATAATTATTATGTAAATCTCAGGGAACTTAGTTTTGTGTATATTAATTAGGCAGCTGAAAACAGAAACAAAGCAATTTACAAAGGGATCAGGAAGTTTCTTGAAAAGCTTTGCAAACAAACTAATGATCATTTATGCACATACCTAATCATAAAATGTGGTTCTCCGCTCTCTCATTTGGAATTCTGAAACCAGCAAAGAGATACCCATACATGGAGGAGCTGCCAAAAAACAGCTGGGCATCTTATTTGCTTTGGATAAATGGACTTTGATAATAATCGACACCCCAAACTATTTAAAACATATTTAAAGTGCACACAATTGACTTAAATTATCAATAGTGCAATAAAACAAAGAACTGTTCTAACCACAATTTTTTATTTTTACAGATGAGCAACAAGTTAATCTGATACTGAAATGAGGAACATCAGCACTGATATATACAACAGACTGCCAAAGCCAGTAGCTTTGTCACTTTAAAATGGTGTTTTAATTCAGTACCTCAGGCTCCACTACTATCCCCACTGGTCTTGCCTACTTACCTCCATTTTCTGTGTTTTGTTTTGGTTTGGTTTTCCTGCTAAACCTAATACTCCTTCTAACCTGTTTTCAATGTTTAATAACGGAAAGATATCACTATTTCCTTTCTGTTGTCCCTTTCCAACAAGGCCTTTAAATTTATCGTCTCTTTAAAATGTCACTCCAAGGTACAACTCCAGTACGAATCAACTTAGATGCACAGCTGACATTTTAATGATTGGGCTTGGATCATATATGAGAGAAGGTAAGCTGTATTCGGGAAGACAGGAAGAAGAATGCAAAACATGCCTGGACTCCTTTTCTTTTTGCTGAGACCCAGAACAGACCAAATATAACAAGAGAAGTTTTAATGCAGCAACCTTCTTCTGCAAACATGAAGCAATTTTCATTCCCCAGGAAGGGAATAGATCCCCGTCTTCTGAAGAAGCACAGCTCTGAAGAATTGACTAGATGAAAAATGGCAGCTCTGACTTGAGTAAGAACCTGTGCTGAATGCCAGAGGAAAGATTTCCCAGGGCAAAGACTGATAGGAGTTTGCTAGCAACCAAGTAGTTTAACATTCAGACATTTTAGGGTATCCTGGTACAAATAAGGATCAAAGCTTAAACATGGCTAAGAGGAAGATAATGGCTTAGCTGGGGGTTTATAGCAGCTTCAGTTTGTTTCAACAGTCAGTTGAAATACAAATACCTGAAATAAACAAATACACATGTAAGGTAACATAGACCTTAAAATCATTAAGAGGACTTCAGTACCACTTTTTCTTTTCTTCCTACCAAGCCATATATTCAAACAAAAAACAAAATAATACCTTGTATATTTACACTGAACAACACGATTTGTTTCCTTAACAGGATACTGATGCAAAAACTGTCCCTAAAATAATGTTCAAACAGATTGACACTACCTGTGTTCCAGAAAACACAAACAGTAGAAACTACGTGTTCATTAACTCCAAAGAGCAGATGAACAAAAACTACATGGGTGGCATAAGCTGAAAAGACTTTGCTATGCATGTCCTTATTTAGCAAGCTTGGTCTGTATACGATGACTTCTGTTTGTTTTCTTGTTTTGAAATGACATTCAATTTGATCTCTCATAATGCAGTTTCTGAATTAGCTCTTCGAAATAGCATGGTGTTATCAAAACTGTGGCTTAACATGGATGCCTCGCTCTTCTACCAGGGAGCTCTGCTATGGAGCTAAAATGTTTTCCAGCTCCAGAACTACAAGCATGTATGTACTCTCACCGAACGAAGATCAACTTAGATAAATGTTATATGGAGAGGGATGTCAAGGCAGAAGAAACAAAATATTAACTCACTTGCTCTAAGCCACTCTGTATTTTAAACATTTTGTCACTTTATGTGGGATATACATTTCCATTCTTTTCACTTGTTTCGTTTTCAGTTTTCACGCCTCCCTCAATATCTGCTTTAGTTCTGCATCAATCTTCTTTATTAGCTGCACTACAGAATTATAACCGAGATGTAGTTACGCTACCAGTATATGTAATAAGTATTTTATCTTGATTCCATAACAGAAGACCACAAAAAAAAGCTGAAACACATTAAACAGATATATTAGCCTCTACAGCTTATTAAGCTATAGAAGAGGATAAAAAAAAAGATGTTTCTATTCAGAGGCATCATAACATAGAACGGTTTGGGTTGGAAGGGACCTTAAAGACCATCCAGTTCCAAGGACACCTCCCACCAGATCAGGTTGCCCAAAGCCCCATCCAGCCTGGCCTTGAACACCTCCAAGGATGGGGCATCCACAGCTTCTCTGGGCAGCCTGTGCCAGTGTCTCACCATCCTCTGAGTGAAAAATTTCCTCTGAATACCTAATCTAAACCCACTCTCTTTTAGTTTAAAGCCATTACCCCTTGTCCTGTCGCTCTACTCCCTGACAGAGTCCTTCCCCAGCTTTACTATAGGCCCCCTTTGGGTACCAGAAGACTTCAATGAGGTCTCCAGGGAACCTTCTCTTCTTCAGGCTGAATGACCCCAACTTTCTCAGCTTGTCTTCATAGGAGAGGTGCTCCAGCCCTCTGATCAGCCTCTTAGATCTCCTCTGGAACTGCTCTAACAGGCTGCTACACGGTCTTCCCAGAGCCTTCTCTTATTCAGGCTGAACAACCCCAGCTCCCTCAGCCGGTTGTCACAGGAAGATGCTCCAGCCCTCTCTGATCATCCTTGTGGTCCTCCTCTGGCCCTGCTCTATGTCTTTGTCCTTGTGCTGGGGGCCCCAGAGCTGAATACAGGGCTCCGAGTGGGGTCTCACAATAGCAGAGCAGAGCAGAGGGGGACAATCACCTCCCTCGCCCTGCTGGCCACACTGCTTTTGATGCAGCCCAGGATACAGTTGGCTTTCTGGGCTGCAAGCGTACACTGCCAGCTCATGCTGAGCTTTTAATCCATCAACACCCCCAGGTCCTTCTCCTCAGGGCTGCTCTCAATCCGTTCTCTGCTCAGCTTGTGCTTTGGACTGCCCTGACCTAGGTGGAAGAGTTTGCACTAGGCTTTGTTCAACTTCATGAACGTAACGAATGGATTATTTTATTTTCTAAACCACAGGGGAATCAAAATCCATTTTCTGAAAGCTCATTTTGCAGCAAGGCAGCATTATTCTCTGTGGGTCACCTGCTTCACCTATGAAGTCACTTCTGTTAGGGATTCATTGTTTTACATTCAATCATGATCAATTTTATTTTTTGCAACGTTTTCCATTTTAGAAATATAATCCAGTCTCTCTTCCTTTTCCTTTTCCTTTCTTTACCGAAAGGGTTTTTAGACATTGGAATGGGCTGCTCAGGGAAGTAGTTGACTCACCGTCCCTGGAGGTCTTTAAAAGACGTTTAGATGTAGAGCTTAGCCATATGGTTTAGTGAAGGACTTGTTAGTGTTAGGTCAGAGGTTGGACTAGGTGATCTTGGAGGTCTCTTCCAACACAGAGGATTCTGTGATTCCTCTCCCCTAACCATGACGTTTACTCTTTTTACATAGAGAGATGTAACTAACCAACCTCTGGGTGAGATATAAGCCTTTACCTTCAATCAACAGTTAAGGCTTACAACATGACAAGTTACGTAACTAGTAGGTGTGTCGAGCATCTTGCATCTTGTCAGCCGTCATTAAATAGCAATGCTGATTAAGCAACAGCAAAGAAGAACAAAAGGATGAATAATTCAGAAGAAAGTAAAACTCAAAAGATTACCACCTTTGTCTTTTGATTAAGAAAAAGAATCACTTTCAGCTTTTAACACATCTGCTGAATGAACACATAACGTATACAGACACTTCACGCGGTTACTGGTTTTCCTTTTTTATTTAGGATGCGTTCACGCCTAGTTAGCTATAGCAGTGGACCCCGAACCTTTTGGGCCGTCGGACCACTACCAACGCTCAGCCCCCCTCGCCGGCTGGCAGCGCCAACGGGACGCCGGCAGTTTATGGATGCAGCGCTCCGGGGCCCGACCAGCGGCCACCTGCAGGTCGGGGCCACGCAGAGAAGCGCGCACACACCCGCAGGGGCCGGGAGAGGGCACGCTGCCTCTGGGGCAGCCCCCGTTAGGGAAACCTAGGAAAGGAGTGGAGCGGGCCGGGGAAGCTCGGGGGACCGAGGCCGCACCGGAGCCCGACCCGAAGCTGCGAGGAGCACCACCGCGGGCAGCGACGGCTCCGCCGAGCCCTCCCCCGGGACCCCGTGAGCAGAGGGCAGCCCCGGCCAGCCGCCGCCACCGCCCGCCCTACCTGACTGAGGCCGCCTCGGATCCGCCGCCGCCGCCCCCAGCTGTCGCTGCCCAAGCAAAGGATGTCGGGACAGCGCTCCCCTCGGGGCGCCGGGGCGTGCTGGGAGCCGCGCGCCATGCTGGGACTCGTAGTCCGCCGCGAGGGCCCTAGGCCCGCCTGGGCGCCACCGCGCCTCGTTGCCTCTCCCCGCCCCTGCGCGTCTCCCAGTTCCGGACAGCGGAGCCGCCAGGCGAGGCTGCGGGCGTCGCCTGGCAGCGGCCTCCGTTGTCGCCGCCGCCGCCCTGGCGGAGCGGTGAGGCCAAGGGGCGGCCCGAGGGGCTGCGGCCGGGGCCGTCGGGGGCTGCGCTGCTGCCGGCCGGGGGGAGGCGGGTGGAAGGCGGCCGGGGCCGGGGGACCAGTAGGGGGGCTCTGCCCCTGCCCCTGCCCCTGCTGAGGCGTCCGGGGGCTGTTGCCGTTCCCAGGGGTGCCGGGTCGGGCAGTCTGCGAGTTCAGCAGGGTCTAAAACGGGGGCAGGGCTGGGACACCCTGCAGGGACGGCGGTCTGTCTGTCCGTGTGGCATCTCGGGAGGGGGTGTGTCAGTTGGAAGGAAATGGGAGCCCTGCACAAGGTGCTTTGTGGCTGGGGTGTAGTGCTCTGTAGAGCTAGCGTATCGGAGCTAGTCTGGGTGACCTAGTTTGGAAATCCTAAGTAGCTTAATCTGGGTTAGTTCCGCTAAACTAACAGAAAGTTAGCGCATGTCCCACCTGTCTTTGCTGCTTCTTGGGATTCAGTCTCGCTCAAGTATCTATGACTGTAATACACATTGTACGCATGTTATGGAAGAGGAGCAGCTGTTTGTACTGGTGCCCAATGTCCCTGTGATGATGAGGAATCTGCGTGGTGCTTGGGCTGCCTCTCCTTTGCGCGGTCTCTGGTGGGCCGTCCTGGATGTCCTACCAAGTTCTGATAGCACGTGAGCATGCCCAGCGCTCCTATTTTATCAGTCCTTACTGAACTTTATAGCATCAGGCTATTTTATGTATGTTTGGTGCCTAAAGTAAGTCAAGAAAATCTTGTGATGGCTACCATCAAATGCATGTATATTTCACATTTTTTAGAGCCCTGATCTCCTTGTCTCACCACGCAGACCTTCTGTCAAATAAAAGCACACATTCTACCAAGTGGAAGGGATCAGCTAAATTTTATGAAGAATTAACTTCCCTTTTATTGTCCTTAAATACATATATACTGTAAAACATACTTCACGCTTAGGTTGTGCCCCCCTATATTTTACTGTAGATGGTCTCCCAAGAATTTGGATTATTTTGTTTATATCTCTCTTCCTTTTGATACCATTTCAAGACTGATACTTTCTTAAAGACATTTTATAAGTTAAGGAAAAGGATTTTTAAACAAGAAAGGTAGGGAAAGATCAACAGTAGTAAGGTAGTGCATTTACTCTCAGAATAGATTTGATAGTCATATATATATTTTCTACATCTCATCTACATTTACATCTACATCTCATCTCAGGAATATATTCTGCAAAAGTAATATCTGTTCAGACTTTCATTAAAGATGGAAGTTTCAGTTGTTGAATGTTTAAATGATGAACAGTGAATGAGGGAAAAGATCTTGAGATATGCCTAGCATACACCTTTGTTATGGTTATTGATTCAGCTTGATTTTTTCCAGTAAAATATATATCCTTTTTGCATCATCAAGTTTATTGAATATTAATGAATTAAACATCCTAGTTGGTTTTATTATTTTTTTACTTATTTTTCCTAACCATTTATACTATATTTATAATTTAAGGGCAATATGTAAATAAATTTTCAAAACTTTTTTTTTTTGAAACTTGGCAGAATCTGCTTTTTAAGGCTTGGCAATATAGGTCAGAGACAGCTCTGAAAAACATAATAATCCAAGTCTTCCAATCTCTTTTGTCTTTTTCAGGTATTGCATTGACTTCCAGGTACATGACAAGTCACCGTCACCTATAGCATCTGGCTGGTAAGCAGTAGAACAAAACTGTGCATTACTTCCAATTTATATATTTGTCAGTTTGCAGATTGTCTACTGTCCTGGCTCAATTCAAGTATTCTAATCAAAAGGAAAGGATGCTTAATACAAGAGTTTAGTATCTTAGAAATGAGTATCAAGAAATGGACGCTTGTGGCATCAAACTGAAGCAGGTGTTGGTTGTGTTTTAAATACATAGGAAATAATGATTTTGTCAATATAAGGAGATTTTTATCATGCAAGGGCAGATTCAAGAGAAATTGGGAAGAACTGAATGACATTTAGAAGTGAAAAATGAGGTTTCACATGCATCTCGATGTTCAGTGTTTGAATCACAAATTCTTTGATTTTGCATGATCTAATTTGTAACTTAAAAATGGTTTTATTATAGCCTACTTAGACTACAGTCTACGTATTTACAACGGAGCAAAATGTGAACTGAATGTTAATCAGTACATTTATTAAAAAATCCATATGGTTATTAATATTGTCTTGTGTTGTACACTAGCTGGCCTCCTTTAAGTCATATGATAAATAACTGATGGGCAGTGTTAATGTCTCATAACTGTTATTTCTATATTTCTTTTCCAAGAAAATACTATAAAATCAATATGGCACCCATTGTAGATTGGAAGAAGCTTATGAGAGTTGATCCAGATGCTTTGCCTGGTCAAGAGGAACTAGCAGACAGATTGCTAGAGACTGTGTCCAAGGTACTCAAGGGGAAAACAGAATGTACTGGTTTTGCTATGCATTCTCCTCTGAAGAGTCTCTGGTCTGTCACATGCATAAACGCTTTATTTTGTGAATTTCATTGATATTTGTATAAAAACACTGTTGTCTCTTTAGGTTGATGGGAAAAACTTGAAAAATGAAACTCCTGAACAGTTGATACATCTTTTTAAAATTACTCAGTCACTAATGAAGGTTTGTATTAATCCTCACTTACTACAGTTCTGTAGGTACATCTGCTTATTTTTTTATTTCAATGAAAACATGATTACTTTTTTTTTTTTTTTCTCTTTTCCTGCATTGAGCGTACTGGTTACTCTTACAAGGATTTGTGTACTACATGTGTGCGTGCAACAGAGTAACTGCAGCAGTTAGGGTTATGGCACATACCAGTGGGAAATGAACAAGTGAACGTAGTTATGTAGTTAGGGAATCTTAGTTTTACAGGTAATGCAAAGATATTTCACAAAGAAGTTAGATGTAGTAAGTAATTGATTATGATTTTAACTTTAATCAAAGTTTTTATGGTAGGTTGATGTTTTGGAGTAACTTTAAAACTGTCACTGCAAATGGAAGAAACTTGGCTATCCTGAAACTGATCCTATAAGTCTATTACATTTTGTATTTACTCATAAACATACCAAAAACAAGAAATAAAAGCTGCACACATTGGTCTTAGGATTTTTTTTTATTTTTATTTTTTATTACTATTCTCAGCTACATGCTTTTGAATGTTCAGACAGCTTCTTAGAATAAATTACTAAAGAAAATATTTCAACGGTCTGAAGTTCTTAATTGTAGGGAAAATGAGTGGTTTCCTTTGTTTGAAGAGAAAAATATTCTTTTGTACATGTTTTCATACTTCTAAATGCATGGTCCATGGAATACTCTTTTAGTTTGTGTTAGTAAATCTTTTTTCTTTGCTTACTATGCTCTTTTTGCCAGATGAAAGCTCAAGAGGTGGAGCTGGCACTAGAGGAAGTTGAAAAAGCTGGGGAAGAACAAGCCAAATGTGGTAAGCAAACCTTAAGCTATTTATAAATGATTTATTAAATATAATATATTTGTTTCTTTTTAATTTAACAAAGTGAATAAAATACTGACTGATATGAAGTCAGTTGCCTCAGTGGGGCCAAATATTTAAAGGCTGTGAAGTTAACCATTGTTGCTTTATGTACCTTGCTGGTTAATTCTCTGTGCCTATTCTATTTTAACAGAAAATCTATTTAAAACAAAAGTGATGAAGCTGGAAAATGAATTAGAGGTACGTTTTAAAATTTTGTTTATAGAATGCTGCTTTTTTTATTTTTTGCACTACTGTTTTAAATAGCTAAGGAAATATAATAGCCCTAAGTTTTAGTTAATCCTTTTTACTAGCTTTTGAATATTCATCAGCCTCATTTTTAAAAAGACTTCTATCTACAATAAAATTGTCTTTATTTGAATAAATCCCTTTTTTTTAATTAATTCTTTTTTTTTTTCTAAGAAGCTAGTGAGGCCTTCCTGTTGCTTTTCCTGAACGTTAGGAACATTAGGCTTAGTATCGGTCTTCTCTTCTCTTCTCTTCTCTTCTCTTCTCTTCTCTTCTCTTCTCTTCTCTTCTCTTCTCTTCTCTTCTCTTCTCTTCTCTTCTCTTCTCTTCTCTTCTCTTCTCTTTATTGCTATTTTGAAGAACAGTACTATATTTATTACATCGTTTTAATGCTCTTAAGATGGCACAAAGATCTGCTGGTGGTCGTGATACTCGTTTTTTATGTGATGAGATCCGCCAACTGGAGAAACAAGTAGAACAAAAAGAGAGACAGTTAATGGAAATAGAAAAGGAATTGGAAAAAGAGAAGAAAGTGAATGAACAGGTAAGAATGGCTTGACATCTCTAAACCAGTTCTGGAACTGTGTTTGAAAGTTTCATGTTTTGAAAAGAGCCTCTGAAATTTAAAAAAAAAAAAAAAAAGATGAAATAGGACCACTGTGCATTCATCTTCTGTTTTGTTTCTGGAGTTCGTTGCTTTCATAGTTTATGTTAGCGATATACATATGTATATATATACATGCACACACACAATAAGGATTTTATCATCTTATTCTAGCTTGCTCTTCGAAATGAAGATACAGAAAATGAAAACATCAAATTAAGGAGAGAGGTTAGTAAAGAATTAATACTGATAAACAGTATATATTATTAGTTTTCTACATATTTTTGGGGAGTGATATGGTATTTAATTCTGTTCTGGAATATCTCCTAGGTACTGGAGATATTGATTATGACATTTTAATCAGGTTTCACAAATTTATCATAGATCTGTTCAAGGGAAACTTAGCTAATTGAGGTCAGGAGCTGTCTATGCTTGAATTTACACAGCCCTAAGATAATTTGGCTTTGGACTTTGTCTTCTTGAGCAGTTAGTATTTTTCTTAAATACTATTGACAAATAGATTTGATGGATAGTGGACAGGATTTGGTTTAAGCTTGCTGCTTTTGCTAAGATAAAATTTTTACAAAAATTAGTTAATATAAGAACAAATGAAAAGATAGAGTTAACATTCTTTAATACATTTTTTTTTTCTTAAATCAGTCTCTTAAAACATTTTTGCTGGTTGTTTTTCTACCTTTATTACCTCTAATCTTGGTCTGTGGCAGAATAAAATGGACAGCAACAATTACAATTAATGTTCTGGTGGAAACTTGAGAATTCCTCAAATGTGCCCTTTTACCTACGTGCATGTATGTATGTATGTACACACATGCACAGGTATATGGAAAATTTTACTTTGTTTGGACTTTATGTTGATTCCAATTTATTCTTTCTAAAGCAAAGATAATCTAATATTTTTCATGCTTTGTTCTCTTGGTCTTGTTCTCTCCTTTTTAATCTGAAGAAAAAACAAATAAAGAGAAAGGTGAGGCTTCTAAGTTTTTAAAAGCAGACAGTAGGAATTTGGATGGTGTTTGTCTTAGCTCTTTGTGTTAGCTTATTAGAAAAGCAACAACTTTGAATTCAGCTCTTCAAAATAGATTTATTTTTGGATTGCTTTTTGTGCAGAATGAACAATTACGTCAGGATGTAATTGACTATCAGAGGCAAATAGATTCTCAAAAAGAAACAGTTCTGTCACGAAGAGGAGATTATTCTGATTACAGATCTCAGTTGTCCAAAAAGAACTTTGAGCTTGTCCAGTATTTGGATGAAATTCAGGTAAAATGGATGCTGTTGAGTATTTATTAGACTCTTCTGACAATGGTATTTTTCACAAAGCTATGCCAATTTACAGACTAAGTGACACGGGGCAAGGGAATATGTAATGCAGTTGGGTTCTGTGATTCATAAACTCTCCATCTGTGAATGTCTGAGGTACTGAAGTTACTGACACGGGTCTTTTAGAGTAATTTTTTAGTGCTTAGTCATTAGGATTTGTTGAAATTGAGGATCCAGAGGTCAAATACTCTCTTCTGTGCTAATTTATACTTTCAAGTATTAGATTTAAGGTAGCTTTCAATTACTGGTTATTCAGGTATTAAG
The DNA here is from genome assembly GCF_964211835.1 of Anser anser. NCBI lineage: Eukaryota > Metazoa > Chordata > Aves > Anseriformes > Anatidae > Anser > Anser anser. Next base: position 50,894,595 of record NC_139720.1, read on the forward strand.
ATGCATACTTTTTAAAAGCAGTTGCTTTAATTCTGCAGAATTTGACTGAAACTAATGAGAAGTTAGACATTCAAAACCAAGAAATGAGAAAGAATCTTGAGGAATCAGTGCAAGAAATGGAGAAGATGACGGATGAATATAATAAAATGAAACTAATTGTGCAACAATCTGATATTGTTATGGATCAGTTAAGAAAGGAGAAAGAACAGTACAAATTTCAAGTAAGAACTAACTTATATTATTGAACGTATTTTTTTGCTTTTATATTGTATCATCATATTTTTCCTTAAATTCAAAAATGTTCAACAACTCCAGTTAAAGCACACTGCTGAAATAATTACTAAAAATAATGTGATCTTTAAGCTTGATGCAAATTTTAAAACTTTATTGCAGATCACAAAATACTTTCATAAAGAGTGTTAGACTTCATGTGTTCTAGGAGCCAGAACTATACCTTGCTGCCATAATGCTTTTCTGCTAAGTTGTATGTCTGCGTTTGTTGTTGTATGTTGTTTAAGCAAAACAGTTTTGTGATACCATATTGATCTAAATTGCATCTCTAGGTTCAGGAGCTTTCAGACCAGCTGAAAGCAAAGAATGAGGAAGATGATCCACTCATGGCAGCTGTAAATGAAAAAGTTGAAGAATGGAAGGTACTTCTAATATTTTTTGGCTATTTTTTAGGAATTGCTTCAAGAATTCTGATGGTATTTTATCTTCCTTTTCAGAAAATCTTAGCTTCAAAAGATGATGAACTCATAGAGTATCAGCAAATGTTGTTTAACATGAAAGAGGAAATAAAAATGGCCCGACTTGATGTAGACAGAAATAGTATACTGGCCCTTCAGCAGGTACAGTCCATCTGATAAATTACACACACAGAAATTACCATTCTGTAGGTAAGCTGGTGACCAAATAATATAGTCTTTCATAGTTTGCAAAAACCAGAATCTGTGTCATTCACATTTGAGAATTACGAGGCAGGTTGATTTATTCCACTACAAGGTTAGCTTAATATTGCACAAATGAACGTTCCCTTTCTGTATGAATTGAGCTTTTGGTAGTTGGTTCTGTTACTTTCATATTTGTCTTTTCTAACTGTAACTAGAATGATTGTTTTAACACCTAAGCATCCAGAATTTAATGCTGTTAAATTACAGTAAATCGGTTAGTCGAGGAAAAGTCTCACCTAGAGGTTTTAACTTGTGTGTCCTCTTGTCTTGCTTGGTGCTATACTGTTCAAGTCTGTGGTTCAGCATGTTACAGAGCTAGCTGAATTAGGTGCCTTTTTTATTAATCTCAAATTAGATAATTCTTCATGATCTTTCCCCACTTTCTTGGAAAACTATAAAACATTCAAAAAATCTCACAGCCCTTTAGGAGCCCCAATATCAAACAATATGCTTTCCATAATGTATATGTATCAGGAGGATTTCCTGCCTTCTTCAGGTGTTTTTTGAATAAATGTATCATTACGTGTAATCTTACAGAAAAAAAAGGATTAAAAACAAACAAAAAAACCTTACGTTCCAGTTAGCCTCTGATGATCAGAAGACAGAAGTATCTGAAAAGATCTTTGATACGCAGTCACGCAGTCTGTTTTTAGCTGACTTAGATTGCTGTAAAAGTTGCTTTTTTGGATGACAGTCATGAGCATGTCATTCTGAAGAGTTTTATGGAAATGAGCGTATTTTAAAATAAGGCATTTAAAAATTAAATCAAGCTACAGCATTGTGTTGCAACACAAAATGGACCAAGCTTGTTACGGTTTGATATAAGTTCACATTTGAAAGGGTTATAGTTACCTCTTTACAGCTTTGCTAAGCGGTGTATCTTTAGATTTAAAATGTGGTGATATTTTTCCTCTAAGAAAGACTGAGCTTTTGTTTTTCATAACTTTGGTATAAAGTAAGGTCAGCAACTCTTGAGACTTCTATATTGTAATTATTTTCTGTAACTTTTTTACAAGTCTATTTTTTCTTTTTTTTTATATATATTCATCACGCAAAAAATACTACTGCGTTCTGTGATATTTATAAAGTTCATATATAAGCCTAGAAATAATATGTTAATAGATACTTTAAGAGTCTGTGTGTACCTATGGATGTATATGCATACAAAGCAAGATTTGGTATGAATTTTTAAAAGTTGGATGACTTGTTGAAAGGCAAAATAGGTGTCATGTATGATGGATTGTTAGTCTTCCCAATCTTTAATATATATATATCTCAGTTCCTACTACCTGCTTAGGAGGAGGTAGTAAGAAATCTGTTTGATCTAAAACTTCTTATCATGCACCGACTTAACTCTAAGAGAACTGTTCCATTTAAAATTGATCATTAAGCACTACTTTAGTGTCAGTGTGATAGTGTTGTGCGAATGCTTTATTTTTACTCTTTTATTTTTCCTGCTTTGCCTTTATCTATCCAACTTCTAGATAATATCTGAACTCTATGTTGTAAGTACAGTATGTTTGCTTGTTATATAATTTTATTGTGTCTTTGTATTCGCTGCTTTTCATTTCTCCATTTTGATTTTGAAGAAATGTGGTGTTCTGTATTGGTAGTTTCCCTGTCAGTAAAGAATTTCTTTAATGGAGCTTTTTTTTTTTTTTGTGTGTGTGTGTGTGTAATGTGCAAGAGTGAGATGGTCAGTGAAGAAGAATTTCTTTTAATATATTTTTTTTTTAGGGTGTGCAAGAGCGAGATGCTCAGATAAGACTTCTTACTGAGCAAGTCGAACAGTATACCAAAGAAATGGAACAAAATGCATTTCTTATTGAGGAATTAAAAAATGATCTCCAAAAAGATAAAGGTAAGTTGACCATTTTATTTTAAGGTATATTAAAAAGAAAATAAAAAGCAACAAATTTGCCGTATATTCTTTATTCTTTAGAAATACAGAAAAATGTTTGCCATATTTGAGTAATACTAATCTAAAATTTTTGTTCCTTTCCATTTGTCAAGCATGCAAAACGGTTTAAATTTATTTACAGTACTCCAGTGGGTTTTAGAGGTAATATAATGCCTAATAAAACTATACCTGTATAGTTAATTAATGTTACATATATTACATATGTAATAATGTTACATATTACATACGTTATAGGTTAGAGTATAAGATACGTCTCAGCTCAGCTTAGTAAAGAGTTGCAGATGATTAGTAACATGTAATTCAAAACAAACTCCCTTTTGTGCATACTTGAGGGTTGTTTGAATGAATGATAAAAAAAAGCAATAACATATAGTCTTTTTTAATTACTTAATTGAGAGCAGATAATGAAGATCTCCTTTATAACATCATCTGAAGTGTTTCTTGCTGAGATAGCAAGAATTCCTAGTTGAATTGTTGATCAAGGTTTTTGTTTCCAGGTCTCTCAACTCTTGTTCAGCAGAATCGTTTAGGAGAAATGCAGGAAAAGTTAAACTTGCTAGAGGAGAAAACAAAGGAGGCTGAGAAGTCTGCAGAACTAGCCGAAGCAGATGCTAAAGAAAAGGACAAAGAACTTGTTGAGGCTCTGAAACGAATGAAAGACTATGAACTGGTAAACAATTTGTCAGAGTGGACAGGGTATTTCATCGTATTTTTAGCAGATCATTTTCTGCTTGCATTTTTATTGACAGTGTTCTAATTAGAACTTCAATGAATGACTTCTGATGCTATTTTATTTTCTTTTTCTTTCATAATACCTCTAGAGGTTACTGATTGCATGTTTGTTAACCATACTTAACTTTTGCAAGTTGACAATTTTAGCATATGAGTAGGGGCTTCTGAAACACGTTGAACATTAATTGAATTATCAAGATAGGATTCTTCAAAGAATCCCGTAATAAGAGGGTTGAATAATATTGAAATATGTGGAGGTTACTGTGTAGTCAGAAGATAGATTTGTAGGAACTGATTTTATTCAGCAACTCTGTTTGCAATAAGCACAGTGCTTACAGACTGGAAAACATTTTTTTCTTATTAAGTAAGGTTTTAATGATTTTTCGATTTAAATAGTATATATTAAAAATATTCAGATACTTCAGAAATTGTGTGGACAGTTAGCATAAAAAAGATAACATAAAAAAGATTAGCACTCTTTTGGTGAAATCTGTATTTGTGATAAGTGGATTTCAAAAGTATTTTGGAGCTAAGCAAAACTGAAAGTCTTGGTGTCCTGCAATGCAATCATGAGAAATCACAGATAGTATGGTATGTTTTCTAGAAAATGTTGTTTGTGTGAAAAAATAGGCATTGCAGTTAGGAATTACTGAATGCCATGGTCAGAAAAATGAATATGCTTTGCTTTAGCGGACATTGAGTCAGCCACTTGAGAGGGTGACCTCCTTTGAATCCTTATAGTCTTCAGGAAGAATTTTTTCACTTGACTGTTGTCTTTCCATAACTTATCAATGGTCTCCTATGTATGTTTGTTAGTATAAGTTTTCAATCATAGTATTTTTTTCTTGTTTTGTTTCCAAATAGTGTCATCAACTTTGTAAGGATGAAACACAGATTCATAATTTATTTTTCCATGTGATCTGTTTATAATTCCCATTTGGATTTTTACAGGGAATATATGGTTTGGAAGAGGCTGTTGCTGAAATAAAGGATTTAAAAAAGCAAATCAAAATAAGAGATCACGAGATTGAAACGTTAATTAAGGAAGTAAATAAACTTGAACTGAAAATAAATGATTTTCTTGATGAAAATGAAGAGCTTAGAGAGCGCTTAGGTATGGTGTATCTGTTATATTTTCATTTTTTTATTGTGTAGGAATTGAAATAACATTGTGTCATGGACATTTTTACTATACCAACTAACTACTTGGAAATACTTATGTATAGTCTGCTAATATTTGCAAGTAGTTTCAGTTAGTTAGGAGAAAAAGAGTGTATGTACATGTCTAAACTTTAGCTACAGGTTGCTTTGAGTGGAGAAAGCAGGAAAATAGGTTTCACATTGCTTTTTTTTGTTGTCGTTTTTGATTCCTCCTTGATTGTAGACTACTTACTTAGCTTCATAATACAGTATTTGGAAATCATCCATAACTTACTGAAATTGTAATGCTAGATTGAAAAGCACAGAGAAAAATTCAGAAAGGCTTATTTTTGCATAAAGAAATCTAAACATAAATACAGTTAATTTTAGGCGGTATTTTATTGTGCTTTGTTTTTTTTAGTAACTAATGTAAAATGGTGCTTTCTTCTGATGTTATTATGCAGAGCATGATGTGTAGAAATATGTGTATATTTAACCATCAATATGTTAGTTTTTTTGTTCTACTTGACTGATTGTGTTGTCACTTAAATGGGCTACCTATTAATGACCATTAACATTAGTGTTCCTCCCAAATGAGTGATTATGCATCATATACTGTGTTTCAGGTCTTGAGCCAAAGGCAATGATTGATTTAAATGAAATCAGAAACAGCAAAGTACTAAAACAGCAGCAATATAGAGCTGAAAACCATATTCTTTTGAAAGAAGTAAGTGATAAATTGTATTTTTATGTAAGACCTACATAATGAAACTGCATTTGAACGGAGTGAAATACTTGTCTGTTAAATAATACGCAGATTGAAAGACTAGAAGAAGAAAGAATTGAATTGAAAAAACAGGTTCGTAAGTTGGCTCAGGAGAAAGGAAGAAGAGTTGCAACAAATGGTAAGGTATTCTGTGTTATAAAATATCCTGCAAGAAGATTCTGTCTTTAGTTACTAATATAGCTCTGTTATGTCTATTAATTTGCTTAAATTATAAGGCAAAATAATTATCACTGAATCTGTAGAAAGAGGTGAGTGGTTTTGTATTTCTGTAGTCTTACAGCCCAGTAGCTTTTTGACTTATGATGGCTAGTAATCCATCACTTGAGAGTCATGCCATTGTCTTGTAGTTCTTAGATACAGAATAATCTCACCATGATTTCCAGTAAATCTTTGTAATGGATTTGTTTCAGAAAACTTAAAAACTTAAATTCTGTGCCACCTAGGCAAACATAATCTGCTCCAATGAAAAGGTTTACAGCTTCTTACCCTGCGGGTAGTAGAAAACTAGAACTCATATATAGTAGCTTGAATATATTCCCTTGTTTGAAGACCAAAAAAAAAAATTCATAGTAATTTATTGTACATTTACTTGCAATTAGCATTGGATGCTGGTGATGTGCAGATAACAGATAGCTTTACTGAAGAGAAGTGGATGACTAAGAGGAAGTTTGATTTCTTGGACACCCATGATATTGCTGAAGTAAAGGCAAAGGTAGGTTCATAAACCAAGTTCATGAGCATTTATTGTATTTCTGTTTCAAATAAATATAATATTGGTTTGTAAATATGTTTTCAAATATTTTTATAAGCTTTTATTAACTGCTTTTAAAAAATCCCAAATTAATCATTTGTGGTTTTTTTTTGAATACTAATGAACATTATTTCTTGTGAGTACAGGTTATCAACTCATGTAACACAGAAGGGAGAAACACACTTGCAGATAGAGAAGCATGAGTTAGCCTTTTGAAGTCAGAGAAAGATAGAGCTGAAAAGAGTAAGGCTGTGGGAAATCTACGTAGAAGAACTTGTGGCATACTTGGGAATTTAAATCACTTGGAAAGAAATAGAAATGCTTCTTTGCTTCATTTAGGTTCAAAACGTGACAGAGTTGCAAGCAGTTAATGACAACTGTAATTCAGAAACTCTTAGGATAAAAGAACTTTTCATATCACCAGAACTACAATTTACAGTGGCATCAGGGATAATAGATAATGCAGACATTAGAGAGGTGTCAAAAGACTCAAAATCAGACTGCACAGATTCATTTTCTGTGTATCAGAGAATGTGGTAGGCTTCAGAAGTAAATGACCAAAGTTACAGAAACAAAGCGTCTTTTCCGAATCAAGTGTCTATAACTTCTAATTCAGATCAAAGAAGTGAGGAAAATTTTTGTGCATGTCCATCTCTTGGCCAGAGCTCTCCGATTTCTTGTGCATCTGTTCTTGGAAAGCCGGTAACTCTCAAAACACAAAGAATGACATTGAAGGATAAGCAGGATTATTTGCAAATAAAGTTTTCTGATTTAAATACCTTTCAAGAAGATGGAGAAAGAAAGAACTGTGTAAAAGAATTGCTGCAGGTGAAAACTTTGGAAAGTGAATTTGAAAATGGACATTCAGAATGCTCAGGTCAAGTAGATCCTGTTGATTATCTCATACAGCAGTTGAGAAGGGAATTAGCCTTTCTTAGATCACAGGTGAGGCTCCTTTATAATGTGTGTGCTTATCTGTTGCAGTTATTTAGGAGATAAATTCAAATAATGAAGATATGTTAGTTTAATTTCATCTTTATTTAAATCTATGCAATGATTCAAATAGAATTGGCACATTCTTTAAATTAGAACAAACAAATGCCCAAGTTATTAGTTTGCAGTTGATTTGTTGACTTAATATATCACTATATTTTTTGACACTTTCTTCCTGTCTGTAGAAAAAATTTGCAAAACACACATGCACATCAATATAGACGGGTATGAAGAGGGAATAGTTTTTATTCTATGATCTTATGTGCATTACGTGGAAACAAAATACTTATTTTCCTGCACACCACTTGTATTATTAATGCATACATCTTTACATCACAAATGAATCGATGGTTGCAACTGTGTATTGAGCAACATAATTTGAGGATAATCATCTTAAAATGTTTTTAAGTACACAGACAAATATCACAGTGCTAATTTGCAAGTATTAGTTGAATAAAGTAGGGACTGATTCAGTCCTTTGACGTGAAAGAAGAGATTTCTGTTAAAAGATACAGATGTTATATGACTAGAGCATGTCTCCTACATCTAAAGAAAACGGTGTAAAGTTAGACTTCTGGAATAAGAAAGGCCTTTCCTTCTGGGAAACTTCTAAAAAATTTCCAAGTTTGTTCTTCTATCTTTTTATCTTGGTCAACTGGCAGAGAAATGGATAATATCTATCTGTTCTCAGAAAAAACTGAAAAGATTTTCAATTAAAAATTTCATTTATTAAAAAGATCCATAATGACAAAATATTTTAGGTTCTTAGTAGGGTTTTTGAAAACTTGCTAGAATCATTACAAGAAAAGATTGATTTCAGGATGCTTGCTGTGTTTTATTTATGTGATAAATGATATTAAAAAAAAATATTCTCTGGTAGCTTCCAAAATAGTTACCGTAAGATGCTGTGTTAGTTTTTGTATAGCGCAGGTCTTTGTTTTTGGTACTAGAGAGATATTTGGGGCATGAATCAAGTCAGTTCCTGCAGTCTCACGGTCCTACCTGTGTTATATACTTGTAGACTGCTGTTCCAACTGCTGTATGACCAAGAATTTGTGTTTCCCTGGACAGTATTGTATGGGATATACCTTGTGTAATTCTTCTAGTAAATCTGTCTCTGTTGCACTTGCATTTCAGTCAGGAGATTCATATATGGGCTAGGAAGTTTTCATGAAGGCGTAGTCCCAGTTTGAGAAAAAGCTGGGACTAGAACACTAGATGACAAAAATTGTATTTTGAATGGATCTAGAAAACATGTTTATTATTTGTCTCGGTTTTGATGAGGAAACATAATGGTTACAATAGATGAGATCAGAAAATAGGTTTTTCCTATCTTTAAATCTGTGTATGTCATGCATTTTTCTATTATACATCATTTTTTCCATGCTATGGGAGTATGCTTTTCTACTTTGGTTTCTCTTAAAATACTCTTAACCAAGCTACAGCATGAATAATGCCTGCTAATTGCATTTTTAGTAGAAAAGAATAAGTGTTATTTTGATCATTTAGAAGATAAGTCTTGGAAATATAAAAATTTATATAAAAATGGAGATAGAATCATATACTAATAACTTTTTTATTTTAAGAATGAGCAGATATACAGAGATTTGCTGATCAAGAATATGCTGAATAGTTATCCAGAATTACAGCTTGAAAAATGGAGAAGCCAGGCAGTGCAGGTAGTACAAGGTGTTTAAAAAAAAAAAAAAAAAAAGGATATTTATATAAAGCTTATCTATGCTTTAAATACTTTTCCTGATGATTTTGTTGCTATAAATAATGATTTTGTTTCTACAAATTTCCTTGATTGTTGCCATCATAGTAACACATTAGTTTGGCTTGTATACTGCATCAGTGACTATGTCGCTACTAAATATAATTAATTAGCAATATTTTTAAGTGTTAATTTTCATTTAACATTTCTTAACCATAGAGTCTTAACAAGAATTCTAATATTCCTAAATTACAATTCTTACTTTTTTTTTTCTTTTCTTTAGAATGAGTATCTTGCAAAAGAACTAAGTGAAAGAGAGAGAGATTTGGAAAAGAACAGGACTGTAATAGTCACATTTCAATCTAAATGTAAGTTGGAACATGTTTTAAAGCCGGGGAATGTTATCAGGTACCTGCAGATTGTTTGTTTATTTGTACTTTTTTTTTTTTTTGTGACTGTAACCACAAATATCCATCTGTACAGTTTCTTTTAAAAGCAGGTTGCTTTGGTTATCTTTCACAATGATTGAATTTGCCATGTACATGGAATGTTTTTATACAATTATTCTGATAACCTCATGAATTGTTGAATTTTTGGTTGTGAATTGGTTTAAATTGGTAACACAAAGATTACAAAATAATATAAACAACATTTGCAAACTGGAATTTCCTTGAATTCTCTTTAATGACATTTTGTAAAAAGATGTGTTTATATTTGTGTGTGTGAATAAATACATGTATAGTTTTGCTAATTTTAAACTTAAATTAATGGTAGTGGTACAAGAAACATAGTTTATTCATACTAAATACATTAAACTAGGATCTCTCCTAGTTTTCCTATATACTTCATTTTTACACAGAAGTATTTTGAAGATCGCCATGTTTCTGGATCTGTGAAAGTTGATCAGACAGGCTACTAAAAAAGTGAAAACAGTGGCAGGAAACATTGAAGAATGGAAGGTTCAGTAAAGTCAAATGTTCCCATTAAGGATTTATCTATTATTTTACTGATATTTCTCCAGCAAAATACATTGTTGGGAAGTACCTAGCAGATCTACTTTAAAATTAATGGTTAGTTATGTCTGTATATAATATGAACAATGTCCTTATATATCAAATCAAGAGGTATTATGATGAAATGTCCTAGTAAAAGCTAACTCATTTTTTACTGCTTTTAGACACATTAACAATATTTATTACAGTAAAAGCATTATCAGAAGAGAACAAACAACTTGAACAAGGAATGAAAGAAATACTGCAAGCTGTCAAGGAAATGCAGAATGATCCGAGTGTGAAGGGAGGAGAAACAGCCTTAACAATCCCTAGTTTGGACCGTTTAGTTAATGTAAGCTTACTCGTTTATTTGACCTTATAGGACTTTTAGGTTATATAGATATATATTTTTTAAATTATTGGGTTGTTGTATAATTAAATAGTAGCTGGTATATACTTCCTTACTTACAAGTGGGAGTACATAATGTGATTCCTCTGTAAAAAAGCGAATTAAAAATATACAAGAAGAGATTTCCAACAGAAATTAAAAACAAACAAACAAAAAAAACCCTTCAGCTGGATAGTATAAAACCGTCTTGGTCAAGTTTGTTGTCTTATACATAAAGTTTAAGTTAATGTTCATTTGCATGCCTTGTTGTTGTCTATGTTCTTTGCATATCTGTACAGGATCTGCAGGAAATGTTGAAGAAAAATTACTTATTCAAACATCTTCCTGAAAAATTAGTATTTTCACAGGCAAATGCAATTATTTATATTATGGTATATGATTTAAATTATGTATCATCAGCAAACAGATTAGTAGATTAAAAAAAACTTAAAATCTCTCACTTTTTTTCTAAATTTATGTAGCTTAAAACCGGTTCCAGTTTATTATGGAAAAACAAAGTTTTTCTCTGCTTTTTCTCTGTTTTGTTAATTTAATGTTTACTGTCTTAGGCAATTGAGTCAAAAAACACAGAGGGAATCTTTGATGCTAGTGTGCACTTGAAAGCTCAGGTTGACCAACTTACAGGACGAAATGAAGAATTAAGACAGGAACTGAAACAGAGTCAGAAGGAGGCAACAAGTTTCTCTAATCAGCTGGCAAATGCAAATGAAAAGGTATACAATTTATCTTCCATTATTTAATTTGTACTTAAAAGTTTCTGCTATGGTAATTTAGAACAAAAACACACAATGCATAAGATACTGGATTTAGCTTAAGTGAGCAGTGTAATTATAAATATAAATATATGTATATATAGGATTTACCAGTTTGTCCTTTTAAAGTTCAAATCTTACTCTTCTTAATGTTACTTCATCCTGGGAGTATCATATGATGATGTACACCAAGCCTGGGTGTCTTCTGGGGAGAGCTGTACCAAAAAAAGGTTACAGATTTCTTTCTTCAGAAAGCCAGTAGTCTTGTATTTGTTATTTATTTAAATAAATAACAGATTAAGTGTTCTAAAAATGATGAATAATTCTGTAAAATCCTGTATCTTTTTTAGAATTGTATACTGGATTATTTTGAATGCTCCTTCCAAGGCAGGAATGAGGAGTGGAATTTTATTTTACAACAAGCAAAATTTAAATTTTCCCTTTAGAACATCTTTGGTAATACAAAAAAGATTTGCCAGTAACTAATACTCTTGTAGACTCATAGAAAGGGACCTTAAAGATCATGTAGTTCCAACCCCCTGCCATGGGCAGGGATGTCACCCACTAGATCAGGTTGCCCAGGGTCCTGTCCAGCCTGGCCTTGAACACCTTCAGGGACGGGACATCCACAGCTTCTCTGGGCAGCCTGTGCCAATGCCACACCACCCTCTGAGTAAGGAATTTCTTCCTCCTATCTAATATAACACTACCTTTTTTAGTTTAAAATGTTTTCCCCTTGTTCTATCACTACACTGCCTGATAAAGAGCTCCCCCCACACCCATCTTTTCTGTAGGCTGCCTTTAGACATTAGAAGGCTACTACGAGGAATTTCCAGAGCATTCTCTTCTCCAGGCTGAACAATCCTAGCTCTCTCAGCCTGTGTTCATAGGAGGTGCTCCAGCACCTCCTATTGCTCCAGCTGCAATAGTTCTATCCAAACTTTATCTTTTTAAGTTATGTAAGTTCACTGTATAAACAGTTAAGAATAAAACTAACAGGTATGTGAATCTGCCCTGATTGCTGGAGTGGTTTGATCAATTTGGCTCAAGCTACTATGCATTTAATTATTCACGTAATCACAGTTTTTTTAAAAGGTTACTTTCTAAGAGTGTTTGAATTCTTTAGAATACAAGTGGAACTCAATTAGAGTGTTAATAGCAGCTGATTTAACTTAGGAAAACTAATAGATTTTCTATCAGGTGCATTTTAATTAAATAACAAGAGTTACTTTGTTTTGTTTATTTTCTTTAGATTACACAACTGAAAAATGAAATTTGCTTATTACGTCAATCAGAAGGTGCCAATATTGTCTTCAAAACAGTGAATCTTCCAGAAGGGATGGCTCTTTCAAGTGTTAATATGATTAATTCCCTGAATGAATATTTAATACGTCTTATACAGGTAAATCGCTTACTCCTTTTTATCAAGATTATTTGTAACATAGAGCTCCTTCCTCCAAAATCTACTGTCATGCCATGTATGGACATGGGAGAGCTTTCCAAAATAATTTTGAAGTTTTAACATCTGTAAATTCTTGGGGCTATTCTGTTGTGTTTTGTTTGTTTGTTTAAAGCTGTAAATGTTTTGCAGCACTGTAAACCTGGAAACTAAAAATTGTGTATTTGACAACAATTTGGTTTTGTCTGTTTAAAATGGGAATTTTGATCTAAAAATCTTCTTTAAATTTCTCCAGTTTTACGCTTTTTACAAGAAATTCTGGCACTACTGTCTGAATTTCACACCTGGGTCTGAATGTGCAAATCCTACTTTGATCTGTTTTTCTCTGTACAGCGAAGGTCTTTATTTACTGTATGAATTTTCATTCCATTATGTCAAAAATATGTCAACATTTGTAAAAGTGTGAATAAGTACATTGAAACCGAAGCTTGTGTTTCCCATGGGAAGCATAGAGACCAAGCATATAATAAAGAACAAATATTTATTTGAGAAATACAGTAGAAATAAATTGTGTTGTTGTTATATTATTTCTTCTGTCTTTGATTACTTTTGTTTATTAGGTAATACTTTTAGTTGCATATGATGATAAAATAGAAAGTTACTTAGGAATGTGAAAAGAAAGCATGACTTTCCAGGCAGATGTTCAATTAGTATTCTTTGTAGACTAAGTATGTGGGCTAACAACATGCCTTGGTGTTGTAAACTTTTGGGGCTGTAATCTATTGAGCATTTTTGCACTATTTCACACCTAGTAATATGAATGCCAGTGCTTACTGGACTTTTTTTTTTTCATTTGTTGCTTCTACAGAAAAAGAAATTTCATATCTTCAGTTCACAAAATTGATACAGATGAATTGACAGAAGTATCTACCATGAAAAACAAAAGGGAAAACTGTAATTTTAACTAGTGCTTTCATGCTTAAAACCTATATTAATGACTTCAATATTTTTATTTGGAAAATTAGGAACTGGAAAATAAAGAACAGTTACTTAAACAATTAGAAGACTCAGTAAAGGACTATAAGCGAAAATTTGCAGTAATTCGTCATCAACAAGGCTTGCTTTACAAAGAGTATCAAAGGTATTGTTCTCTGAATTCTGAAAAGTCAGGTATCTAAATGTACAATATTTTTGAGTACAAGATTCATTACTAAGTTGAAGTGTTCTTTGGTTAGTGTCATAAATGCTGCTACTCTTGTATAGGGACTTAATGCACTTCTTTAGTCCTGTAAAGACTCAGAAAACTTAAAAACTACGTTTTTTACCAGATCTTTTTCATAATGCATACTTTATAATGAGGACTGCAAGATTTCATATCTTCAGTCCCTCATGCTTGTTTCTCTTTCAGACTCTCGGTTCTTTGTATGTTTCATTGAATCTAATTTCTATAAAGTTCTTCTTATGGTCAAAGGATCTTTATTTGGTAAAAGCATAGAGGTCAATCTGTTGATTTGGGTTCTTAACTGACTATTAGTTATCCTTTCTATGTTCGGGCTGAAAATAGCAGTCACTGGATGGCTTTTTGAATAAGGGTGTTTCATCTTGTAGGAACTTCCGTGTGTTCTTTGAATCAGTTAAGACTTCCCAGACATTAATCAAAGACATTATTTTTGTTTGATACATGAAAGTTACAGCTTTTTGAAAATATTAAAGACTATGGTATACTGCCTCATTAACAACTAGATTAGGTACATCAGTCAGAGGGATAAGACGATAACTCAAGGCTTCAGAAATTCCTTGAAAATCTTCAAAGGGGTTACAGGTTGAAGTAAGGGGAGGAGATTATTTGATGTGACATCCCATAAAGACTCACTTTCAGAGCACCTTCTTCCTTTTCCTCCATTTTCGTCCATTATAGAGGAGGTCTTCTCTGAAGAGAAAATATTACTTAGAGATCAGGGACTGAGAAAGGGAAACTCTTTAAGATGTCCTATTCTCTAAGATGTTCTGAAACACCCTTCATTATTTGTTTAGACTAACCTAAACTATCTTATACAGTCTATAGGAACTTCCTCATTAGATGTGTATAGACAGTTCACGATCTTTTGTTTCCAAATAAATAAATAAAAGTGGATAGAGGAGAGTAGTTCGGGCCACAACAAGGCTTAATGGTTATATCGTTTTATCTTTTTCACTAAAATAGAAAAAAATAGAGTGGGAAATGAGGTTGTTTGTGCACTTGAAATAAAATGAATGCAATGGAAAGAAAGACTTGCAAGATGATTGAAACTTTGAGTTAATATTACAGCCATTGCCTGCCATTATATTTAGAAGGCTGACCTCTAATGTTGATTTTGAATATGGGGAACCTAAGTTTTATTTAGAGGGAAAATCATTAATCTAGCAGCAGCCTAAACAGAGGAGATAAGTTTTCAATTATCCACCTACAATTTATAATGTCTTTTCCAAATTGCATTTTGAAACTCAACAAGCACTTCATGATTGTAAATGAAAATATGTAATTGCTGTTTCAGTGAAAAGGAGAGCTGGCAGAAAGAATCAGAAGAAATGAAAGAGGAAAAGAAAAAGCTAGAAGAGCAAAAAGAACAGGATGCTACAAAAATAAAGGAATATTTTGTAAGTAATTTTGTTGCTTCCAAAGTAGAAGTGGAAAAACATATTAAGAAGGAGAAAAAAGGTTTTAAAACAGTACTATAATTTGTTAGAAGGTGAAAATGTTGCAGAGAAAAACTGCTCAATTAAAACCAAATCAGTCAGTGAACTGTACATTCAAAATCAGTATCAACAATGCAAAAGGTATATCACGTTATTAAGACACCTACAAAATCTTACCGTAAGCCTAAACAGTGGAATCCCTGCCAGCTGTCATGGCATTTTTTGATGGCTTCAGGCTTCCAGGGTTCTGGTGTTTTTTTTCTAGCCACATGCATACTCTTCATAAAATCATAGAATGGCTTGCACTGGAAGGGACCTTAAAGATCATCCCGTGCCAAGCCCCCACCTTGGGCAGAGATACTGCCCACTAGATGAGGTTGCCCAGGGTCCCATGCAGCCTGGCCTTGAACACCTCCAGGGATGGGGCATCCACAGCTTCTCTGGGCATCCTGTTTCAGTGCTTCACCACCCTCTGAGTGAAGAATTTCAATCTAATACCTGATCTAAATCTCCCCTCTTTTAGTTTAAAACCATTCCCCCTTGTCCTATTACTATCTGCCTGAGCAAAAAGTCACTCTCTGTCTTTTTTAAAGTATTGCAAGGCTGCAGTGAGGTCTCCCTGGAGCCTTCTCTTCTCCAGGCTGAATATCTCCAGCTCTCTTCACAGGATAGGTGCACCAGCCCTCTGATCATATTCATGGCCATCCTCTGGACTTCCTCTAACAGGTGTTCATTGTGCTCTAACATTGGGGCCCCAGACCTGGATACAGCACTGCAAGTGGGGCCTCACAAAGGCAGAGTAGAGGTGGACAATCACTTCCCTTGGCTTCCTGGTCACACTTCTGTTGATGCAGGGAGGAATACACTGGGCTGCCTGGGCTGCAAACGCACACTGCTGGCTGTTGTCATGTTTTTTGTTGACCAGAACCCCAAAGTTCTTCTCCACAAGGCTGCTCTTAGTGCGTTCTTCTCCCTATCTGTTCTCATGTCTGGGATTGCCTTGACCCATGTTCAGCACCTTGCACTTCTCCTTGTTAAACCTCATTAGGGCTCACTTACCTAGTTTGTGCAGGTCCCTTTGGATGGCATCCCTTCCTTCTGTTGTGTCATCTGCACCACTCAGCTTGGTGATGTCTACAAACTTGCTCAGGGTACACTTGTCCACCCTTCAAATCTGTCTCTTTTCAATTTAGAGATAAAGATGTCCAGTGGGACATTAGGCTCATTGAAAACTGGAGGTTTACAGCTCAAATTCTTGTTCCCTGCCTCCTTGCTGAGCTGATGGCAAAGCTAAAGCTCACGTGTCTTCTGTTACCTGAGTCACTATGGTTTCCTCTTCCACTGCCCCCCAGATTTTGCATTTGCATCTATAGGATCATAGAAGTCATGTGATTACTTCACAAATATTAGCTTGAGCCTCAAAGTGGGAAATTATTAGTGTTTGTTAGGTACTACAGTAATTCTGGTTGGTTTAGAAAATGATTCAAATACATTTGTTTTAATTCTATTTGGTTTAGAAAATGATTCAAATGCATTTGTTTTGATTCTAAATGCTATATTAGACTAGTAAAAGGGAAAAAATGAAGATTATGTAGAGAATTACTTTGTTTCTAAGTTAAAAATGTCAGCATTAGCTAAAATTCCTACTAGCCAGATGTATTTAGCTTCTATTCCTCAGAAACAAGTAACTTTAAAGATTAAAAATTTTTAAATTAAATATTAAAATATTAAAATGTTAAGATTAAAATGTGTGTGTTGACTGTGTATGTGTTTTAATAGAAGAAATAAATTATTTTAGATTAATAGAACTTTTACAGCGAGCTTAGAAAATGTATTTCAACAAGGCAAGCTTGTCAATATAGTTGAGTTTTACCATATTTCTGTACGAGGTTCTTGTTAAAATGTTTTTACAGAATTTACTCAGTGCACTTCAGCTGGATCCTGATGAAACAAAAAAATTACTTGCAGAAAATAATAGAAAAATAACTGTATTACAAGTTAATGAAAGGTCATTAACAAGGCAGTATACCACTTTACTTGAAATGGAACGGCATCTTAGAAAAGAAAATGAGAAACTGAAGAGTGAAATGACACATATGGAGACTGCAGTTATAGGGAAAATTGGACACTTGCAGCGATTCAAGGTATAGTTAATAGTAGTAATAGTCCACATTTTTATTTTTACAGTTTGGCAATAAATATACTTACTTTTTTTTTCTTTTTAATGGGACAGTTCTAGTTTGTTAAATGCCTTACACAGGTGCTTGCTAAATGCTGTGTTGTCAAAACATTTTTTGTATTTAAATGAGCATCATAGTACAAAATCTGTCAGTTTTCTGCTTCTGAGGTTGTTAACACAAATCCTTTTTATTGAAAGTGTCATATGAAAACAAATCTCACGTTTTGGCCTTTCAGTTTGATAGGGCCTGTATTAACTCATCTTTATAAAATATGGTTTTGACAGTGCATTGTGCTGTAGAGGCTACTAATGATAAAATTGCCTAGACAGTTCAATACCAGTGAAATTTTAACAATGTTTATTGCAAGCAATGCATAAAGTTGTATATTAATTTAGTAGAGTAAACCAGTATCATATGCTAAAACGTTACATTAACTGGTATTCTTTTTTCTGTAGAGTAAATTTTATTTTTCTATTTAAAAATTTAGGAAACTTTAGTAACTCGTATTTATTATTTTCATAGGAAATGGCTAGCTTTAAGATTGCAGCTCTGCAAAAAGTGTTGGATGATAGTGTGCTGTTGTCTGAGTTAGAACTGGCTAATAAGCAATATAATACATTAACTGCTAAATACAGAGATATGTTACAAAAAGATAATTTGCTCGTCCAACGGACAACAAACATGGAGCATATGGAGGTAATGTCTGTGTTACATTTAAGCCTTAAGGGAATTAAAAACAGACCTCATTATACATTCATTCTGCATTGGTTTTTCCTCTCACTTAATAGAAGGATGGAATAGAAGTTCCAACACTAGTTGGGACAGTTATAACTAGTTGCTAGTTATAAGAGTTCCATAGCGGGTATGAGCTGTTGGAGCAAGTCTTGATGTTGCTATCAAATTTTAATTTGCTTACCTGGTACTTCGTCAGTGTACTAAGAAACTTATGAAAAGTCCCAGATTTCATTTTTTTGGGGATTTTTTTTGGTGTGTTTTTTTTGCTTGTTTGCATTAAGTTAAGCTGTAGGTATGTTTCTTCACAAAATATTTTTAGTGCTTTGATTACCAAAACCAGGCTGGCAGAGGGAATAATTGTTATAATCTTAGGTGTTAGAGGTCATAAGGAAAGTAGAATGAGTGTAGATGCTTTCAAAGCTTTCTGCCAAAGTAAGCACTTTTCCTCATTCTCGAGTTACAAGAATGAAATGTTCACTTCCAAAAGGCACTAAGTGTGAAATGAACAACTAAATCACCAAATGTTCATGATGTGTTTGCTGTATGTCATAGGAGCTGAAAATCTGTGAACTTCTATACTTGAGTAGAATGGATTTTCATGGAGGTCTGTGAAGCTGGTTTGAAAGATGTGTTGCTACCTTCCACCTTACATTCATGTCAGAAGTAATAGTCCAAGAAGGCATGAATTGTTAGTTCATGTAACATTCTTGTCTATTGGGTTGTCTGTGGTTGACAAGGGCTAAATACATGTGATGGGTAAACTCACTGTACTTTGTCTCTTTGGAATCAGATAGGTGCATTTCACCTAAACAAGGAATGATTCCTTCTCTATTGTATATATTTTTTGTGTGTATGAAAACTTGCAATCCTCATTTCAGTAATTTCACAGAGCTAAATAATCATTCATCAACAGCAAACTAAAAATGTGCTTCAAAAATTCAAAATTGAAAATTTATATTAAGAATTCCATTTGTTTTTTTGGTTAATGTGAAAATCTGTGTTTCTATCTAAAGGAGAGGGGGAACATTTACAAAACTAATGTTTGGCATCGTATTAGATGCCTACAAGAAGCATGTGATCTGTCTCAAACACGTACATATGAGCAAAATTAAATATCCTTCCTCCCTTATGACTGGTAATCATAGGCTTAGTATGACAACCTTAGAGTATAAATTAGATTAAGAAATCTAGGAACTATAGTCAACTGTGACAATAAATATTCATGGTAATAGTAGTTGACAGTAAGATAACAGCAAAAAGAATTTACAGCATCATAAAATCATTCAGAATGGATTATGAGGCAGCTTAAGCTATTCTGTTCCAATGCATTTTAATTAATGCGTGTGCATAGGTAAAATCTGTTTATTTAAAAGTCTTTATGGATACTAAACATCAAGCTTGCTAGAGTTAAATAGTTTGCAGTTACATTGCAACTTTTCTGTCATACAGCGTGAAAATGAATCCTTGAAAGCACAGATAAATTTATTGAATAAGGAACTGGAAATCACAAAAGAGAAACTTCATACTATAGAACAGGCTTGGGAACAAATGACTAAACTGGGTAAGTATGAAAGTTGTATTGCAACACTAAAAAACAAACAGTATGTCCTGTGTAAAAGTAATATTTTACAACATTTTAAAATTCATGTGTCTGTTTAAAATAAAAATGAAAAATTCTAAATTATTTTGTATCTTTCATTAACAGTCTTAGTTTTTGTCAAATAATTTGTGTGTGATTTTTTTTTTCCTTTGTATTGTTTCATTTTAGTTATCTATTCTATCAAAACAATGTTTGGTATTTTTCTCCCTAATGTAAATATTTTTGAATATAGGGGATGACAATGCCATGGACAAAGCCTCAAAAGTGATAACCAACAGTGAAATTTTGTCCATTTCTAAGAAAATTGCAATGCTGGAAATGAAGGAACTAAATGAAAGACAGAGAGCAGAACATTCACAACGAATGTATGAACATTTAAGGAATACACTAAAGCAAGTAGAAGAACGCAATTTTGAATTGGAAACAAAGTTTGCTGAGGTAAATCTGCTTTGACACGTCTTAGAAGCATATTTTTGAGTTTTTCAAAATAATTAGTTATATATCATTATGGCTCTGACAAATTTATGATGCAAAATATAGTTGCCTTTAAGAGCTGCAATTTTGCATGGACTGGACATCTGTTTTAAAAAAAAAAGTTTATTTCAAGCAATAGTTGTTCTCTGGTAAAGCGCATGATGAGTGACTTGACAGATAGTTTCTTAGTTCTTCAGCAGACTCCTAGAAAAGAGCCGGTTTGTGACCTATTTCTTGTCTAATGCATATGATCCCTGTTGTGCAAATTTTCCCATAATTATCAATTATTTCAAACATGCTAGAACTTTGCAGCCCTTTTGACAGTGACAGCGTCATGATTCTTTTGCAGACTGTGTTCTTCTGTCACGTGTCAAGCATTTTCTATAATACAGGAATAGAAGTCATGTGCTGTTGCAGGTGATGATCCTTATGTGTGCAAGTCTGAAGGGCCAGACGGGACTAGGGAAATGATTGTCCCCCCTGTACTCGGCTCTGGTGAAGCCATACCTCTAGTACTGTGTTCAGTTTTGGGCCCCTCACTACAAGAAGGACATCAAGGTGCTGGAGTGTGTTCAAAGAAGAGCAAGGAAGCTGGTGAAGGGTCTAGAAAACAAGTCTTACAAGGAGCAGCTGAGGGAGCTGGGTTTGCTTAGTGTGGTGAAGAGGAGGCTTAAGGGAGACCTTATTGTACTTCACAATTATATTAAAGGAGGTTGTAGTGAGGTGGGGATTGGTCCCCTCTCCCACACACCAAGTGATAAAACAAGAGGAAGTGCCCTCAAGCTGTGACAGGGGAGGTTTAGCTTGAATATTAGGAGAAATTTCTTTACTGAATGGGTTGTGTGGCATTGGAACCACATTGAGTCACCATCCCTGGTGGTTTTCAAGAAACATGTAGATGTAGAACTTAGTAGCATGGTTTACTGGTGGAATTGTCAGTACTAGGTTAAAGGTTGGACTAAATTATCTTAGAGGTCTTTTCCAACCTGTATAATTCCATGATTATAATTCCTGTTATATCCGTCTTAATCTTGCTAGATTTTTTTCCCTCAATATTCCTATTTGAAAGTTGTTCCATAAATAAATTATGTAGTAGGAGGAGACTTCATTCTAATTTCCAGTCTAAATTTATTTTTAATCAGTAGTACACATTTGTTCTTGTGCCAGTACTGGCCTATAACTTAAACAAAAGGGAAGAATAGTTCTGTTGATAGGTATCGATGGACTGTATTCATTCCCCCTTCTCATGATTTACCAGACTACAGTCTAGTCTATTTTAAGCTGCTGTGAAGTGGATTCTCTATTTCTCGGTCATTTTAGTAGTGTTTGTTACACTGTTCTGATTTGAATTAATTGGGGAAATGGAGTATCTGAAAGAGTATAAAGCTTTTCATCAGCAGTATTGTTAAAGCCCATTATGATGGAATGACTTATTTCATTAAGAAATACCTCAGGTGCTGCACACAAAGATATCTCCCTTTTTCTATTTTGAATATGTTATATGTCTTGTGATATACTTAGGTATGCTGGTCTTCCTTCATTTTTATTTGATGAACTCCTAATACCACAATTTTTTCTTACTGGTTCCTCTGCATACTCCTTTTTAACCTAATTTCTGTAGTTCTAAAGCATCCATTTTCTGTTTCATATATTCTTGTTGCCAAGAACTCCTAACAGAGCATGATTCCTTTCTTTTTTTCCCATGTAACAAGATTGTGTTAAAGTTAGTTAATGAAAATTGTGAGATCACTTTCACTTTTAAGAGTTGAAAGGAAATCCTCGCCTTTTGAGCTCATAAATCTATTTCAACATGATTCTGTTTTCTTACCCTTTTTACAGTTCCCACAATAACCTCTATTTGAATAGTTTATTATTTTTCCGATTAAAAAAAAAAAAAGCCTGGAATACGTGAACTCCAGACAATAAGATATACCACACGTTTTTGTTTGTTTAGTAGATCAGTTATTTATGAGTGGTATCAGATTAATCTGCTACAACTATATTTGGTAAATTAATTGCTGAGGATTCTCTGTGTCACCTAACGCTTTTCAGTTATTCATCTTTTCCTAATTGTCTTTGAAGTGAAACACTGGTTGCTCAGTATTTGATAATCAACTTGAAAAATCAGGCTGCTTGACTGATAAAGTTCTTTTTAAAAGGAACAAAAGAACTATGGTGTTAGGATTACTGGCAGTTATTGCCAGTATTTGTATTACCAATATGCTGGACAGTATATTAAATGGTTAAGTTAAAATTAATTTCCTAAAGAGTAAAGTCTTACTACTTTTTTTTTTTTTTTCATGTTTAGTATAAAATGAGGTACTTTGCTGTAATGGTTTTAAGAAAATTTACCAGTTGAAGTAGGGTTTAATTTAGAATCCTGTTCCTGTGCTGATCTGTGTATCTATGTGTATGTAATGCTGTGAACAAAAAGATGTTTAAAGAGAGGAAGGGAAACTACTTTTCAAACACAGATGAACAGTGTTTTGTAATGACTTAAAAAAAAATACTTTGGGCACTTCTTTTTGTTTGCAGATTTGGGAGCAGTTGTGTTCGTATGATACCATTTTTTTTTCTTTTATTTTTTAAGCTCACCAAAATCAACCTTGAGGCACAGAAAGTAGAACAGGAATTAAGAGATGAACTCTCAAATAGTGTAAGTAAGGCAGTAAGTGATGCAGACAGACGACAAATCATGGACTTAGAGAAGCGTGAGATGGAACTCAAGATTGAAGTATCAAAGTAAGTGCCGAAGTAACGAATTCAGAATGCAGTATGTTTGGAAGCATGTAAAAATTAAAACTATACAGGCTTATATAGGACACTGCTTGTATATAACAATTTTCAGTGCCTTTTTTTTTTTTTTTGACATTTATAAATGCCAAATTTGGAGTTGAAATTTAGCATTTTATTCAGGCGCTACAAAGTAAGTCATTTGCCTCATTGCGATTTGAACAAAGAATTAAGTGCTGACCTGGATAGACAAAGGTAAGGGTATCTTTAAATATTCACTACTAGTGTGTTTAAACTAACTAATTCAGGTTTGTTTTGTTTCTTTGCCACAACCTCCCTTAAATGTATAAAAAATTCATGAAAGGAGTTGGAAAGTAATTCTTACTTTCAAAGAATCATAGATGTCTTGAAGATGAATCTGTGGTAGTTTTTTTGTTTGTTTTTTGTGGTGTTTTTTTTTTGCCATTTACTTAAGAGATTAACTCTGCGTGCGTACATTTTTAAAAAAGAAAAAACTTTCCAGATTTTGATGAGATTGTTGTAATGGATATTGGTCTTTGAGTAAATTATGTAATGCTGTTATATTGCTAAATCAGCAAAGTCTGTGGGGATATTTGCAGTGATTTTGATGCTGAAAATGAGGGATTAGATTTGGGGAAACAGAGAATGGAATAGAAAAATTAATCTTGGTGCATATATGATTTATGCTCTGAAATGGGAGAGAAATAGAGAAGGAGGGAAGTGCATAGTTCAGATAAAAAAACATTGGCAACATTTTCCTTGAGAAGACTCCTGCTAGCAAATTTACAGGAAAATAACCAACAATAAAGGTGAAATACTAGAATATACTAGAAATAGAAGAATTTTTATAACAGGGATGCTGAGTAGTAGCATTTTTATGCTAAAAAGCAAAAAGTCATAGAATGTTTTGATACAAGGAAACATATATCTTTTCTTAGCATGTTCTGTGTAGAAAAACTTAAGTTATTCATTGGTTTCAAGTGACACAATGCTGTTGTTTCCCCTGCAAGGTTAAGAGAACTGTCTGATGTTGCAAACATGCAAGTTGAAGCTCTAGAGGCTCGCCAACAATGTAGAGAGAAGGAAGTAGAATCTCTTAGAATGCAAGTTTTAGACTGCCAGGTATGGTAAAATTCAACCTTGATTATGCGGTTTGGATTTTTTTTTTTTTGTAAATATATATATCTTTCCCCAGGGAAGGGAACAGGGAAGAAATGAAATAATTGTACAATGAATTAGGAAACTGTAAAAGTATTTCAGAAGGATCTTACCAAGCCAGTCCATTGTCCATACCTTTTCAAGAGATCTACATTACTTTAATAGTTGCTTTTTCTTCTTTCATTTCTAGTTGCGTAGCTATTAAAAAAAAAAAAAAAAAAAAAGATCCTGAGCTTTTCTCCATGTTATCTAGATATATTTCTATATAATTAATTACCTTTGGTCCTGCAGTGAGTTTTTATATATAAAACCAGGAAAGTTTGATAATGGCGTTTTGTTTGTTTGTTTGTTCTTTACAAGACAGGCAGTGACTTGTGAATCTCAAAGATTAGGCTATATTAACAAAACATAATTTTGTTTTGTTGTTAGGTAAAACAATTTCTTGGGATTGTTTCCATGTTCTGGAATGGTTTTAGTCCCTAAACACAACACTTCTACCAGCTTTTATGGTATTATATTTCCTAAGTTTGAGTATGCTTTTCTTTCCCGTTTCCTGGTATTGTGGAAAGAGATGATTTTTACAATCAGTATTTGAAAATCTCTGTTTATAATGTGGATGTAGAAACAAGAGTGGAAAAATAAAAAGCTGTGTTTAAACGCTAATTCTTGCTCTTATCTGTGGGAAAAAAATACATGCAATATTTAAAATACAGAAAAAGTAATAGCTTTTTTATAAGTACGCTGCATTCACATATTTAAAATGAAAAATAATTTTGTTCTTTATTTTGATTCTTAGGCACAGTCAGATGAAAAAGCAGTTATTGCAAAACTGCATCAGCATATCATAGCCCTTCAAGGCAGTGAATCCATTGCTGTAGGCAAGCTAGAGACACTAAAATTGAAACTACAGAAGATGGAGATCCATAATCTACGTTTAGAGCAGAAACTTGATGAGAGAGAGCAAGCCCTGTATTTTGCCCGGCTGGAAGGAAGAAATAGAGCCAAACATCTACGACAGACAGTTCAGTCTTTGCGGCGACAGTTTAGCGGTGCTCTGCCTTTAGTACAACAAGAAAAATTCTCTAAAACAATGATTCAGCTACAGAATGACAAACTAAAGATCCTGGAAGAAGTTCGGCATGCCCAGCAGGAGCGTCGAAATGCAGAAAACAGAGCACTGGAGGTGGAGTTAAAGCTGAAAAGTTTAGAAGAATTATTAATTACGTTGAAGGATACAAGAGGAGCTCAAAAGGTTCTCTGTCTTAAAACTTTGAATAGCTTTGTTAATCTGATGTGCGTTTAAACTAAATTTCATTTCAGTGTGTTTTCTAAACCTCTGTTTTAATGGAGAAATTAATGATTTCAGAATATATGGTGTCAGCTATCATTTTTTGGCTTTCCTATTTTAAAAAAGTAATAACATTTTAGTTATTTGCCATGTAAAAGTCAGTACAGTCAGATTTACTAATTTTCTTCTGTGCCTTTGTAAGTGGCATGGGAAGTAGTGGCTTACTGTGAATTAAATAAAATGGAATTAAATTATGAATTAAATTAAATTATGCACTAAATGAAATTAAACACAGAGTAATACTCTGAAGTTCTGTTCCAAGAGCTTGCATTGAAATCTTTACAAATCCATGTTTTTTAAATAAATCCCAGGGCAGCATGGTCAGAAACGTTATTATACCCATGTAATTTGCGTAATTTTATTTTGCTGTTGTAGACAATGTTGCCTTGCAATTTGAATAAGGCTTTCTCACTTCTCTTCCAGATCCCTGTGTAGTATATATGTGTTTTTTTTTCTGTCATGATTAAAGATGTCTGCATTTAAATTATAGTTTTAGTGGCATGTTTTAATTTTAAGACAGTCTTCAAAGTTATTTTGGGTGCAGTCTGACATAAATATGTCTGTTATTCTTAGTACATGTGTTTTTGAATACTTTCTTCTTTTCTACAGTTTTGTAATGGTTTTGAAAAACTTTCGGTGTTTTAGAAAAGATATACAGACTTCTTGCTTTTTTTTGTTGTTGTTTTTATTGTTCAGTCTGGACAGATGCATAGACTGTAACTTGGTTAGGTCATATGAAAATTATTTGCAATGAGAGTTCTTTTGACAGTGTAGGGGAAATATTTTGCCTCTTCAACTGTCTACTACGCTTTCCAGTCATTCCTCTTGCAGTTTCATAGACCTGCCATGCCTCCTCACTCAAGGGAAGTGAAGAAGCTTAAAAAGGAAGAACCTCTTTCTCTTGGTTGGATAGGTGCTGTCCTGCCTCAAAATCAGAGTGTTGCTGCATTTAGACAGCCTGTGAGCTTAGTAAATTATAATACTACGTATGTATCATTTGTTATTAGGTAATAGAATGGCATTTGAAGATGGAGGAACTCCATCTGCTGGAACTTAAACTCAATCGAGAGTTACTCAAGCAAAAGGAAGAGATAAAGTATTTGCGTAATATCATTTCAGAATATGAATGTACAATCAATAATCTGGAAGAAGAAATTGTGCAGCAAAACAAGGTATATATTTCTGCATGCTATTAGAAAACAACATATTCTTTATTTCGTTAAGTGATTTTAAAAAAGATTCTCTGTAGTAAGATTTGTAACATAGATGTTTCTTTCTTGGTTCATTAATTCTTTCTAATAGCACATTGGAGTATTTTACACTTTGATATCTCTTCTTTCTGTTCAAGTTGGTTGTAAAATACCCATTGATTTCAATAAATAAAATGTCATTATCAAACATTTGTTACAGCTTCATGAAGAAAGGCAAATGGCTTGGGACCAGAGGGAGGTAGAATTGCAGCGCCAATTAGATGTATATGATCATCAGCAAAATGAAATACTTAGTACAGCTCTAAAGGTACACAAACACTGAGTTAACTAAAAATAAACTGAGAAGCACATTTTTCAGAGCTGTCAGGTAACAGGAATATGAATCTTTCTGTACAGTTAGAAGAAGCCACAGGATCAGTTCCAGACCCTAATTTGCCTCTCCCACAACAACTTGAGCTGGCTTTGAGAAAGATTCGGGAGCATATTCGAATAATCGTGGAAACAAGGGCAACCTGCAAATCACTAGAGGAGGTAATTAAATGTTTAAATTATCACATAAAGGATAAAGGTTGTATTTTTAAATCTTTATTTTTTTTTTTATGTAACAAATATCCTTTTATAAATGTCCATCAAATATGCCAATTCCCTTAGAAGTACTTTAACTCAGAGAGAATGTAGATAATAGATTTATTTTTAGTCCTGTGTTATTTTTTCCATTGGAGCAAATTACTGGGGAAAATTTAGATCAGTCCTGTAGTAAGGTAGGATGCTCTTGCTGTACAAAATTCAGTTGACTGTATCTAGTTAAATTTACTTTAGATACTTCGTGGTTCTTAAGCAGTCTTAAAAACACCACCTTCTTAATTTTGATAGCACAAACTGGGGTTGCATAAGTGTATAAGCAAAAGACACCATGGGACTTTTCTGATGTAGTAGTAATTCCAAACAGCCAAAACTGAATGCAAAAAGCCCTTTAATGAAGTCCATTTAAACAAATCTTTCTGGTACGTTTTTTAAAAAGAATTTTTTTCAGCATTTTAATTCTGTAAATGCAATAATCGCCTTTTGTTCTAGAAATTAAAAGAAAAGGAAACTGCTCTGTGGAAAGCCGAACAAAATGTCTTATCAAGAGACAAAGTTATAAATGAACTAAGACTTCGTTTACCTGCAACAACAGAAAGAGAGAAAATAATAGCTGAATTAGGCAAAAAGGAAGATGATCCAGAGTACCATCATGCAATAAAAATTGCTCATCAAACCATTGCAAATATGCAAGCAAGATTAAATCAGAAGGAGGAAGTGCTAAAAAAATACCAACATTTGCTGGCTAAAGCAAGAGAGGTAGTTATGTTTTGCATAAATTTATTTCATTTTTAAGGCTTTAATGATTCTTTGTTAATCTCATTGCTAGTTACCTCAGAGAGAATAGAACTTTTTTTTTCCTGTAGAAAGTTCATGTAGAATATTTTAACTTCCTTAAAGTAGGAGACTTGCTCAGTCAAAAGGTTTATGTATGTGGTATTGGTCTAGGAATTAAATTAGTGTGACAGGAAGAATATTAAAAATTTGCTATGAAAACTGCACTCCATATAGTGTACATCCACAGAATTCTCAAGTATTTACAATGGTGATCTGTGGACTGCATCTTGTTGTGAATTTGAAAAATATACAAAAGATATGCATTTATGGAAAATATACTTCTTAAATATACTGTAATTTAAAATATGTTTTAAAAATATAAACCTTGTGTTTATATTTTAGCACATTCTTTATATTTTTACTATGTATAGTGAGTCATAGTTGGTGAGGAGCATCACCAACTATTTTGCTTTTCAGCTTTTATCCTGTTGCACCACACTGCCTGCGATATAGCTTAAAACTGCAGTGGTGGATTTTTTTTTCCAAGAGTAAGTACTAAAAAGAGAAAGAAAAAAAAAAAGTATAATCATTGAGTATAACAAGAAGAAAAGGATTTTAAAAACTAGAAGAGTTAGAGGAAAATTTGGGGAGTAAGGCTGATCAATAATTGAGCAATTGATGTGAAGAGTACTGCAGTTTCATGAATTTCTGGATTAATGTGCATCAGTAGAGTTGCATTTTTATTTTGAACTAACAGGAACAAGAGGAAATCGCAAAGAAACATGAAGAAGACCTTAGAGTTCTACACCAGAAGTTAGACTTATGTACAGACAATTCCCTTAATAAATTCAAACAGACTGCTTTGGTGAGTTATGTGTATTTATGGCATTAGTGAAATTGTTTCCAAATTTTGAAAATTGTTGCTCAAAAGAACAGTTTTGTAGTCACAAGTAAATAATGACAAGAAGAATAAATGGATGGTTGATATAAAAAGAACTCAGAAATTGATGAAAGAATTCAAGACAGTTGGATTAGAGGACAAGTATAAAAAACAAAGTTACCGCCTTAGTATAGAGTATCATTCTTTATATTGTAATGTATAGACTTCTAGGGGATGGAGGGAGGTGTACTTTTTCTATATTCTTTTTATTCAGTCTTTGGTTGCAATAATACCATTTTTAATACAGGTTTTCTCTTGACACTTTATGATAAGTTGACACCTACATTTATTCTGTAGATTGTTCCATGTACGACGTTCATTTCCAAGTAGCATTACTGTTTTTTTCTGTGAACTAAGAATTGCATCTCAGTAGATAAACATGATAAATATTAATACTCGTTTATGTTTAGGATTGAGTTTATAATGTATCACTAACACTTACCTTTGATTTAAAGCTTAAAATGTTTATCATACACATTTGTTCTGTTTTACAGGAGTTAATGGAAAAGCCTTCATCACTTCCCAGCAGCAAACATTTCCTCCGTTTAGCTGAAATGGAACAAACTGTAGTAGAACAGGACAATTCTCTTGCTTCACTTGTTGGCAAATTGAAGAAAACATCATCTGATTTAGAGAAGCAAAAACAAATTACTTTAATGAAAATCAAAGAATTTGAGACTATCAGAGCCCAGTAAGTTTTTAGGCTGTTAACATAAGTCACAGTTGGTCAGCTATGCCTTGCTGGTACTGACGTGTTCTGTTGAAGTGAGCATGTTTTTGCTGAATTGTAGGTTTGGCTGAAAAAACTAACTCGAGAGTTACCATGGTTGGTAAATATAAATATGATCTATTTTGGTTTTGTGGCCCTGTATCAGGGCAAATATTGAAAAATCATGGCTGCAGAAATGCATTTCTGTTATTAACGGTGTGCCATCCAGTGAAAAAGTATTCAGTGAGTCTTGGTATGTGAGTTGTCTTTAAGCTGTCATGATACTCCACCCATCCTGCCCCCATCCACTTGAGCTTGCTGCCTTTAGGGTTTAAACTCATTAAAATTTAACCCCTGTTTAAAAGGGGGATAAAAAGGATGATTCTTTCCTTTGCAGTTAGGGATAGGAATTAGAATGAAAATGTTCTAGTCTCATTATGTTGATACTCTTGCATAATTTCCTTATTAAGTGGAGGCATTCTTTATAGAGGCAAGGAGTTTTTTGTTTATTTGCTTTAACAGTAAAAAATACAACACTGTGCCTTCTGTTATTCATTTGGAGTTTGCTGGCTTAATTATTGCAGTGTACCCTATTAATTCTTATTTTATATTAGGCTTCAGGAAAAGCACACAGTTGATGTGGAACAATTGAAAGATGAAGCAAATGGATTGAAGAACTTGTTATCTCAGATGGAGAAAGAATTAGCCAATGTAAAAGCTGAACTAGAAGCTCAAAAAGAAGCAAATAAAAGAGCGCCCACAGCAACACTGAAAAACCTGGTGGAACAGCTGAAGAGCCAGTTAGCCATAAAAGAGAAGCAGCAGAAAGTTAGTCAGCAAAAAATGCATACTTATGTCACTAATGAACGTAAATGTTTAATGTGGCTTAATACTTAAGAATTCTCTGTATAAGTACAGCAGGAGGTAGAATATAGTTTCATAATTTAACATAGTAAAATACAATCGCGTTTTGTTGTTTTTTAATGTTCATATTTGCAGCTTCTTTGCTTATAAGAACTTGTATTGGTTATTTTTAGGCTCTGAGCAAAGCACTTTTGGAACTCCGAGCAGAAATGACCGCTAATGCTGAACAGCAGATTATTTCTGCAGCATCACAAAAAGAGGCATATATGAATGTCCAGGAGATTGTTGACAGGGAAACAAAGGGGCTCATGGTTAGTACTAGGTAATGTCTTTCTATTCCATCATTATATTGCTGTTAATCCTGATTTTTTTTTTATTATTTTTTCCCCTTTAGACACAGATAGAGGAATTAAATAATCAGATTTCAAAACTTACAGATAACCTTAAAATAAGTAAAAACAGGGAGAGTGCTTTGTTAGATGAAAAGGAAGAGTTGAACCAAGAACTTCAGAAGAAACAAAAAACATTCACTAAAATAATGAGAGAAAAAAATGAAATCGAAAAGGAGAATGAAGAACTGAAGAAACGGATTAGGAGACTTACCAGTAGCATTCAGGTAGAAGTGATTTTTGAAAAAGTTTTGATCTTGGTCAAGTTTCTGCATTAGATGGGCTGGTTTGGGGTGGGGGGAAGAGTAAGTACCTTTGACATGCACTGAAACTGATACTTGATCTAAAAATCGTTGTTTGCTCATCAGCTGGGTTACATGTGAGCTATTACCTTTTGCTGTTGGAAGTATGTCTCAAATAGAATGAAGAGGCTGAAAAATACTTTTTACCTTGAAATAATGTGAAAGTCTGAAGAGTTGAATATCTACCTTTAAAGTTTCTTTGAAAAATGGTTGGTTTGAATTTTGTGATCTTCCTGGCTGTCCTTATTTCTCCATTCTGAAGAGACGGGAAGGATGTACAGTATAATTGTCTAAACTTCATTTTTTAATTTAAGTACTTGCTGATTATTTAGTTTAGAATGCAACGTTAAATTCTTGAAGTATTGTAACGTAAAGATAATTTCAAAAAGGTCATTTATGTTGTAAGCTAATTCCACCAACTGGAATTGAAGTCCTTATTTTTCAAGAGGAGAAAAATACTTAAGTAGTAGTCATTAAACTTTAAGTTGGTGAAAGTTTGTAATTTTTCAGAACAAAGCTGATGAGCAAAATCTGACAGATGTACTTCAGAAAAAAGTTAAAAAGTTGGAAAATGAACTTCAGAAGAAATATGAAGAAACGGAAAGAAAAAGCATAAGAGAAGACAAGGTATGTGATAAATACTGAGATTGTGGCTTTGAAAGACATCGTCAGCTTAGAGTACAGGCAGTTCAGTTCTCCCCACTGCTTCTGAAAACAACAGCTAACCAGCCAAACTTTATCACGTCAGAAACACTTTCAAGACACTTTTTCAAGTTCCCAGTGGTCTTTGTTGCAGCTCTTGCTGCAACAGTAGTCTAAGTGCTGGTATATTCATGTTTTCCTGCCCTTTTTGTAGAATTAAAGATCCATTATAGATTATAGAAAACTAAGATTGTATAGGTATCAGTGAATTATGTAAGAGATGTCAAATGCACATTTGTGAAACCAGTACAATGATGAAAATATGAAGTACCTGGGAGCAAGAGCTGTGAAGGGATGATGTCTGCATAAGTTATTGTTCTTCACGGTAACGGTCTCCACTCATAGGCGGTTCTGACCTGATGGAGACGAGTTCATTTTACCACTTTTTTTTTTTTTTTTTTTTGTTCTTTTGCTATTTCAGAAAAAAATTACTGGCTTGTCACGGTAATCATAAGGTATACTAGAACATTATAGCGTGCTTGCATGACATTCAGACTCTTTAATATATTAAATATGATTTTAAGACTGAACTTATACTTCCAGTTAGTTTGAGAATTTTTATATACTTGTTGCTCAGTGTCTAAAGATATTTTTCACAAACTTTTTTTTTTCCTTTTTGCAATAATTTACTTTCTGGCCATTTTTTAGTAGCAGTAGCTGTTTAGAGTGAAGACAAAAGATTACAGGGTTACAGGGACTAACTGAGGGAAGGGGAAAGTTCAGCAAACAAACAAAAAAAATTGCTTACAGGTGATTTTTCAGTATTCATTTGTGATCACAGGTACAGGTTTTAATTGATATATCATTTTATAGCTACATGATTGTAATTGTAAGCAGAGATTCTATTTCTCATAGAAAAAATCAAATGAACAGTGGTACAGCTTTGCAGCAAGGGCATATAAACTCCTGTTGAGCTGCAAGAAAAAAGATAGATCCTGCTGTAAACTGGCATAGGAAAGCACTTCTTTTTCTTCAGCTTGTCTTTTTGACTCACCTGTAATTCAAACTAAAAGGATGTATTTCACAAGCAATCCTAATTTCCAAAAATGTATCACTCCTTTTCTGTAAAATGAATATTAAAAGGTGAGGATGAATTTGGTAATAACATTAAACTTCATCAGCTTTATATGCCAGTCACTACAGCAAGTTTAAAGTATCCAAGTTGGACTGCTCTTTACCTAACTACGGCTTAATGTTTTAAATTTAGAAATGAAAAATACACCATGTGTGTTTTTCTAATGTGTGTTCGCTTAAAAAAAATCAAAAAGAAGTACATAATTTGTTTATATGCTTCGCAGACCTCCAAGGAGGAAATAATTAGGTGGGAAGAAAGCAAAAAATGGCAAATCAGAACGGAAGGGATGCGGAACAAACTAAAAGAAAAGGAAAAAGAAATGGATACTTTGGTCAAACAGTTCAGTACGCTGAAGGAACTTTATAATAAGTAAGTTGTGTTTAATGCATTCAACTACAAACTGATGGCATAAGAGAAATACAGATGTTTGCCACACAATTATAACAGCTTGTTGTGTTTATAAGATTGATGCCTAGATTTGACCTTGCTATTGAGATTAAAAGAATAAATTAATTTTCAAGTAGCAGTTACTCCTTTAGTATATACTTGTAAAAGCTTACAAGTGTATTTAGAAGAAGCTGTCTCTGAATAAAACTAATTTAAGCTCTTTATTATGCTTCTCGTATATAGTGTTCTGTTATTTCCGTGAAAAAAGTAACAGTTTCATGAAGATAGGCTGTTTCTTACCTTGTGTTATTTCACCAGACTGCTAGAACTGGATGCGCTGCTACTGTCATCTGCTGTGCTACTGCAGTACTAACAGTTCTAGCATTATGAGATAGAAACCTTTAAAACAACAACAAAAATAAAAAATAAAACCAACCACTACATATATGCATGGCCTCCATGAAAGTTGTTTACTTCAGTACAGTAATGGCAGGGTTTTACAAATAAAATATGTAGTAATGATGGTTGTTGATCATGACCAAATGATGATGGTGGTTGTAGCCGTTGTCAGATTGTGGTTTGAAACAGCTTCAAATTGGCATTCTTACCAAATCTTTCAGGAATTTCACATAAAACGCAGGTGAGACCAAGTGATTCATAATATGCATGCTGCTAACTTCATGTTTGCTATTTTTTCTAATATTTGTGATTTCTTTATTTATATTTATTTATTTATTTATTTGTAAAGCTGTCTGTCTATATGGTAACCACAATAAACAAGAAAAGGGAGTGTGGTACACTGAGCAAATAAATAGCAGGTGTGGATTCTTTAAGATAGAAAATATTTTCTTCTAAAGAAAACAAGTCAGCAAATAAAGTTTTAGATGCAAATTTACTGGATGTTGCAGGGCTGAAAAAGAGAAAATTACTCTACAGAAGAAACTGAAAACTACTGGTGTCACTGTTGACCGTGTTGTTGGAGTAAGAGCCTCAGAGACTGAAAAAGAACTGGAAGAACTAAGAAAACGGAATCTAGATTTAGAAAATGAAGTTGCTCATATGAGGTGAGAGGCATTTCAAAAGAATCTATAAAAAAAATAAGTAATCTAAATGAGAAAAAAAATCTGTGGGAGGAAATCAACTGATACAACTAGAAAAAACAGACCAAGTTGCAAAAGCCCTTCTTTGAGTTTGTGATGAGCAAACTTAAAGCTGCTAGGGATCAATTGTGCATATTCAGAGAATATGCAGCAATGGTTTGTTATTCCAAACATTAAATAATATGAAAAACATAGCTCTTTTTATGTAAAATTGTAGTTCTAATTTCAAGTTGGGGAAAGATACTGGAGCTGAGAAATTGCAATTATGGAGTGTATTCATAATCACTGTATCTGTTATAACAGTGGCTGGAGTGCCACGGTAACAGAAGCTGTACACATCTCAAGAGAGCAGATTCCTTTTCCCAAAATACTCTCGATTCATGGGGATTAGTTGAAATTGTGTATATGGCTGATTTAGTATAACCAGTCCATTAATACTAGAAAGTTCTGTCCAGTAATCGAGAAGTTTGTTTGTTTTACATAAAGGAATGATTTTCTGCATTAATAGCCATGTATTTATTCTGGCTTGATTAATTTTTGTATGTAGAACACAGCAAGCAATCCCACGAGATTCTGTTGTAGAAGAGTTACATTTAAAAAACCAATACCTCCAGGAAAAGCTTCATGCATTGCAGAGACAGTATTCAAGAGAGACATATTCTAGGCCCTCGGTAAGTAAAATCATATACAATCATATTACCTATATTACACCTATGTAACAAAAATAATTGTTACCCATTTACTATTCTGTATCACTTGGCAGATTTTATTTCAGATTATAGCATTCTAGAACAGGATATGAAATACTCCATTTATGGTGTTAAAAAAAAAAAAATCTAGATTCTGTGTTCTGCAGGTAGAAGATGAAATACTCAACTTCCTAATGTGAAGAAATTAAGGATAGATATTGTCATATACACAAGTCTGCAACTGAGAGACTACTTTTATATGCCATATTAATTGAAATTTCAGCATACGTGGTTTGGGAAAATTCTAAGCTGCATTCTAGTTACATTAATTACATTAGATGTTTTTGTTTGGTTGGTTGTTGTTTGTTTTGCTTTACAAAGTTCACTGTATTATGAATATTGAATTACTAGGTTATTTTAATCCTTCAAGACACAGATTTAAAAATTCAGCCTACGTTTCTTTATTTCCTGTTTCATTTTACTGTCTTCTGCTTTTCTTTCATGCTTCATTCTATCTTCAACTTGAATCAGAGTACATGTTACCAAATTGAACTGACCAACTCTGTTCCTGTCAGTATCAGTAAACAGGAGTATTTGAATTACCTTGAAAAGAAACCTATTTCAAATAGGGATGAAATCAAACATCAGACTAATCTTAGAATTACTGGTGGCAATGAAATAGATGAGAAAGCAGGCATACAAACATTGATCGTGCATAATGAAGGTTGTGAGGCTACGAAAGATGCAAGTGCTGAAGTGTCTTCTGAACAGCACCCTGAAGATAATGAACAATGCAAGGACACAGATATTTCTTGGGAAGGATTGAAAAACACCAATAAAGCTGAAGATGTTGAAGAGAATCAGAGTGATAAAAAAGAAAATATAACCCAACCTGAAAATGGAAAAAATAATGAGGAATTTGAAGAGCAGGAGAGGAAGCAAGAAATACGCAAACAATCAAATGTTGATGAAAAAAAAAGTGTAGAAGAGCCTTACATTGACAGAATGAGCTGCAATCAGTCTGATTCAGGAGAGCCTTCTAATCAAGCTAACAACTATGAAGCAGAAAAAATAAATGTCAATAATGAAATGAATCAACACACTCCAGAGAATAAATGTGAAACTTACCGAAGTGGTACAGAGGGAGTTGTAATAACCCCAGAACTCTGTGAAATGCCTGAGGTTTGATGTTATGGTGGTCCTCTAGCATTTCTTCTGTAGAAATGACATAGAATTAGAATAGTTTGATCTTGGTAATTCAGTGGTCTTGAAAGCTCTGCAGGGATATTAAAGTGGTCCATAAAAGCAAATCCTAGACTTTCACAATTTACATGTATGTCAGCTCACAAGTAGATCAAAATTACAGAATTAACAGAAGCTTAGAAAGTTTACAAATGATCACAATGATGCATGCAGCTAGTTGATGACCTTCATTCTTTGAAACTTACAATGTGTTATACTTAGAAGAAGCGCTATATTGAAGCAAGTACTTTATTTCTGTCATTGTTAGTGTAGAGTAATGGCTTATATGGTTAATTACATAATCACGTAAACAAAAACTGATTATTATCAAAAGATTTTACTAGTGCTGGGTAATAATTTTCCATATACCTACAATTGCAATTGGCAATATAAGGCATATAAAGTACTCAAACGTAGGAACTAACTCGCTCTATGATCTGTTTGACTTCAGTGAAATTCTTACGCCATATGTAGTATTTAATAAACAGAATGCGCCCTTAAAATCAGATTCTGTTTCTAGGTACAGTGTCACAGCTTACCATACTCAGTAGCTTTTTTGTCTGTAGACTTTGAGCTTTACTTCTAGGCAATAGATTGAGACTTAATTCTAGTTTGACACTTGTTTTATGGGTTTATACTAATTTGTAACCTTTCTATAGCGTTTAAGCAAGCAGATCTCATTAGTTGGTGATACAACTATGATCAGTTATGTTTCACAAAATTTCAGGGGGGAAGAAATTCCAGAGAGATAGTATCCTGTTCTTAGAGTATTTTTATCTTTTTTTTTCTGTGAAAAATAGTAACTTTCTCTTGCTCTTTATGAGCTACAAACAGGTACAACGAATATATAGTCAAATTGTTTAATAATAATTTACTTTTCTCCCTGTTTTCTGAAGACGTCAGGAGTAGGATCAGATGATCAATATCGAAGAGGACAAGAAGTTCTAAAGGAAAATTTAAGATTATCATCTGAAAATGTTGAGTTAAGATTCCAGCTAGAGCAGGCCAATAGAGATTTGCCAAGACTAAAGGTAACGTCTCTTTACCTTTTGTCCACTTTAACCTGAAACAGGTTAGGGGATCTCTTAAAAATAAACTGTTTTTTTTTTTTTTTTGTACATACTATTAGTGTTTTTATGCAAGATGAGAAAGCTTGGTAGAAATGATGAAAAATGTCATTGCAATGTGAAATTCATTTATTTTTATTTTTTTCAAAGTAAACCAGTGGTAACTTTGCTACTATTCATCTCAGTTTGAAATCTAAATATATAAGGTGCTTATTAATTTGTTTTTTGAGGACCAAGTGGGTGACTTAAAAGAAATGTGTGAACTTCTCAAAAAGGAGAAAGCAGATCTTGAACAAAAACTGGGCAATGTTAGAGGGGTAAGTATCGTAACAGCATTTTTCATCACTATTATATGAAATGAAAATATGAAAAATAAAAACATTTTATTAAAGCTAAATTACCTGGAATAATCTGAAAGAAAACAGGCATTGTTCTTACTTGTAAAGTGTTAAAATAAATTAATGAAATTCAGTCAATAGGACTATTAGAGGGAACAGAGCTACAATATTTGAACTGTTGTGGCCTAGTTTTGTCATTTGCATTAAAGCTATCTTCAGAAATGTATTTGTACCAAAAATAGGAGTTTACAGCCCTGGTAATAAAAATTATATTCATGTATTTATGTAAATGTGTAATACAACTTTATGATTTAAAAAGGTAGGAGTTTGATTTGATGCAGCTGTTAGAAAGTGTAAGTTATTGTTAGTGAAGCTGGGTCTTTTACTATACAAGATGACACTTCAAATTTACTCAGCTGTTTTAATAGAGCAAATTATTTCAAAAGTTAATGGAAAAATGATTCAGGTATGCTGAGTGTCTCTCCTGTCACTGACTTGTCAAACTATTTGTGTGGCCTGTGCTTCCTAGAGGAAGCAGACTTAAGGAAGAGTCTTTGTAGCTTTTGAGGTGTACAAGGAGAATGATTTCTGCTTCTGGGTACCTGGAAAAAATGGTGTATTTCCCATTCTTTTTCTTGTACGTTGCAGGGACTGCTTGTGTATTTGGCTCTCTATTATGAGGTGGTAATTTTTGGATAAGGCAATCCAGTTTATAAAACTGCTTCATTCAAAGGTTCTGAGGAGGCAGCAAACTTTAAATCTTCCTTCCTTTCCAGACACAAACTGGTAGAGATTTTTCTTTATTTCTGCCATGTACCAGCAAAAACCTCCAAATTTCTTAAGTGCTTTTAGAGAAGCAAGAATAGGTAATTCTCACTTTCAAAACTCACTCACTATATAGGTTTATGCAGAGTTCCTAGTACTAAATTCATCCCTGTTTTCTGCTATACTGTGGTTCTTATCTCTGTGGAAAGAAAAGGAGGTACTTCATGGCCCCAGAACTGGAAACAGTGGCATTGTTAAATCATTATTGCTGAGGAAGTCCATTGCCACAAAGAATGTAAGAAAATAAAAGCCTTCGAACACCCTTTAACAGTTTATCTACATTATAAATGAATGCAGTGGAAGAAGAAAAATAGAGAATTTTATTGTCATTATTAATTAATTTATTATCATTATTATTTATTTACTTGTGCTTTAAGCTGTAGTTCTGCCACTCTAATCCAGTAGAAATATGGTTGCTAAAAAAAGGGCCACCTTACTCTGTCAAGCTCCCATACAGTCATTATTTTTTCTTTATCTTTAGACAGTGTTAGCATTCAAGCATGGTCAGTTGGATCAGGAAACTGCTCTACAAGAAAAACTTGAGTACTTTGATTTATTTTCATAATGTTTCACTTTATTTCATAAAATACAGCAAATTTTTAGACTTAACTGCAGCTTTTTTAGGTAACAGGAAATGAGGGAGCTGATATGTTTACCTTGGGGGTAAATATATCACTAGACTTTTCGGGGAACTAAGTATGCAAGAATCTTTATGATTCAAGACACAAACTATGACAACTTTTCAACAAATAGAAAGCAGTGGAAAAACATGCCATAAAGCATGATTTGGAGCATCTCAGAATGTTAACTTGAAGTATTTACTTCACTATGTTTTTTCCCCTCTGCACAGGCTGGTAGAAGTGGAAAGACAGTCCCAGAACTGGAAAAAACAATTGGTTTGATGAAAAAGGTTGTAGAGAGAGTCCAAAGGGAAAATGAAGATCTGAAAAAAGCTCCAGCTGTGGTTTCTAATGTGAAATTACTTGGTCTTGAACAGGAAAATGAGAAGTTAAAGGTACTGATTTATATTAAATAACTATATTTAGATAGCAGCTTATATACAAGTTAGTAGGAAACTTTAACAGTAAGCCCATTGTTGACATTGATTAGTAAAGAAGTGTTACCAAAATATCAAATATGAAACTTGTAGAACACAAAATCAAAACTTCCTTTTAGAATAATAAACTAGATGATTTATGTAATGGCACTTTTTATGTTAAGAATATATTTAAACATTATGAAATATAGTGTGCTAGATAACTAACTCTGATGTGGTTTAAAAATAGAAATTGGAAATTTTCTACTAAGTGATGTATATGTATTTTAATAAACTGTTTACTATTTAGTCTGAAATGGAAAAAATGAAACTTCATCTGGGGGGGCAGCTGAGTATGCATGATGAATCTAAAACCAAAGGAATGGAAAAAGTCATTACTGAAAATGAGAGGCTACGAAAAGAGCTGAAGAAGGTACGATCATTGTAATGTATCCCTTTATTTCCAGTAGTTACTGGATGTGTCTTACTTTTTAAAAAATGGTTGAAATGAAACAGATGCTTTTCTTAGTATTAGTATTGCCATGACCAAATTCTTAATTATATGTGGAGAGGAGACATTCAAGAAACAGGACAGGAGAGAATGTGGAAGTTTTAGTGCTGGTGATCTGAGATACCATGTATATAGGATGCACCGTCAGCACTTAATCTCTCTCACCATCTTTTTAGATAACCCAGTGCTTCATAGGAGGTTATCTATTTCATAAAACTTTGTTTTTATTGAACAATAGGAAGCTGACAGTGGAGAGAAGCTACGAATAGCAAAGAATAACTTGGAGATATTAAATGAGAAGTTAACCATACAGCTGGAGGAAGCCATTAAGAGGCTAAATTTGACTGAGAACACAGGCCCTCAGCTTGATGAAGCTGACAGGAAAAGCTGGAAATCAGTTGTTGTAACAAGGTAGGAATGGCGAATGAAGTTCCTTTTCATTCCTCTTTAAATATTAGCAAAAAAAATAAAGACCTTCATTTTCGTAATTTTTCTGTCCTCTTTTGAAGATACTTTTAATATAATTTTCTGGTTTTATATTAGTATGTACAATCAGTATATGGATCTCTGATATGAATCCAGCAGAGTTCTACCATCCTTAAGTACTGGTCTTCTTCTTTCTTCAGATCAGCTGTAGACTCCTGGATAGTTTTGTGTTCCGTGCTACTCAAATGTAGTCTTTGTGCTTTGTAGAGTAATGTCAGCATTTTTGCAGAATATAAAAAGCATGTATTTCAGTATGTTACCACAAAGACTGCAACCTGGGGAACGGAAAAAAAAAAAAAAAAAAGAGGAGTCCCACAAACTGCATTTTCCAGCGTGGCTGCATTTATTTATCTACATTTAACCATGTAAACATGCAAAGGTTGTTAGGAAGCCACTGGGATTTCCATGCTCCTGGGGACCTGTGCTAATGATCCCTCATATGTGTTCTGGAGGGCCTGAAGGCAAGTTGCAGTCAGCCAGGTGGTCCTGCTAATTGTAGTAGAAGGGAGAAAAATTCAGAGACTCGCATTGGATCATCTTTTACAGTATTTATAAAAAGAATTGTGGGAATCGCCAACTCCTAGATTTGTAGTTAGAATTCAGACTTTGAAATCAGAATCAAAAGTCACTTTTGCTTTGATAATAATAGCAAATGTTTACAACTCTTTACCAGTCAGTTACCTGAAAGTTACTTATCAGTTGTTCTAAAATTCAGGTACCACTTGCATCACTGAGGGTAGAACACACTAAAGAAAATAGTTTTATGACACCAGTTTTTACACTGCAACTTAGGCACACTGTATTATTTTGTCAGTACTTCTGCACTTAGTTCAGATGCTTTTTCTATGACAACCTACTTTTAAAGGCTGGACATCTTAACTCGACAGCCTGAACTACTTTAATTGCATTTTCTTATTTCATAGAAACAAACTGTTCAGTACTGTTTTGTGGTTTGTTTACAGAAAGTGTTTTGGGGAACAGTCAGCCCAAAACCATTGCCAGTCCAAAAAGCATTACTGTTTACACCTGCTTTCAGAAATGAGCTACAGCCAAGGAGGCTAGTCTGGTCTCTCACTGGCATGTTTAACGATGAACACATTGATACAAAATATGAAGTTTGATATAATATACATTCACGTGAAAACAAAGAATGAAGGAGAATTTTATCCCTCCTTGAAGCAAGGGTTTTTAATTGGGTATCATCTCTTGTACTGTCATGTCTAAAAGGACAAGAAACTGAAACACTGCTTATGCTATTAAGAGAGAGAAACACCCTCTATCCTGCATAGGAATGGAAGAGAGCAAGTTTTTGCAGAAAAATACTTCTATCCGGGGATGACCTCAGGGCAAAGTAAGCTCACATGTTGCAAAACAGAAAGAAACTTGTCTGATTGCAGACCAGGTCAGACAGCTGTTGAGCCTCAGTCTGTCTGCTCCCGTCTGTGATTTTACCCGCTTCTTAGTTTTACACTGCCACAGAATCTGTTGGCAGAGTTTTGGTGCTTCTCTGAGATGTTGGCTGAGGTATTTCACTTCACTGAGACTTTAGAAAGCTGTTCCTTTTTTCCCCTTTCCTCCTAACTCCGCAGTGATGTAGAATGTCTTCATTGCAAGGTCAGATGACAGCCATATTACTGGGGAAAACTGGCTGCCAGCCACAGGAGGAAGAAAAGGATCATGCAGTAAAGATGGTAGGCCCTTAACAGCTTGCATTAGCATTATGTGAGAAACAATCTGCAGCCAATAACAGGCTCAGGCAAGGATCTCAGTGAACTAACATTTTTATTCACAATTGCAAGGGCGGGCGTCCTGCAAGCAGGAGCGTGCAGCAGAAGTGTATCATAACCTTCTATGCCCTGTTACCCAATGCTTGATTTTTCCTCTTTGGCTCAGTACTACAGGTTCACAACGCTTGTTAACGCTTGACGCTTGTTACTATACCATATGTTCATTTTTATTTGACCAAGTTTACCTTGTTAATTTCTCCTCTTCCTCCCCCTCCCTTTTTTTTCTTGTGACTGGAGGACCCCATGATTTTTTGATTTTGCTGATTCTGCAACTGTTTGTGTTGTTTTTCTTAGCCATCCTCCTTATTTTGGGACAGCGGTACCTTCCATTGTCCCTTTATCTGCTTAACATACCCACCAGTGTTATGCCTGCACAATCATTTTTGAATATGCAAGGTTAGTGGAATTTTCCACTGCAAAAACACAACTTTAATTCTTACAATTATCAACCCAATAGTTTGAATATTTTGAATACCTTTTAGTTCACCTCTTTGAAAAACATTTGTACCTAATTTTTTTTAGTTGATATAGGTAGGTGTGTGTGTACAGTGACTAATTAATTGTACTTGACTATTTCAAGTGGTGTGAGTAAAAATTTTTATTTGCTTTAACATGGTTTGAGATTAACATGATTTTAAAGTAAATGAATAACATCAACCTAGAAAAGCTAACCTAGAGAATCTTATTGGTGCATTTCATCATGCAGTCCACCTCACGCACATTTTCCAAAGTATGTACATGGTAATAAAAAGTCCTTGACAGGGCATCATCCAAAAGTTTCATCCAGGTGATCCTTGGGATTCTACTGTTTAGCAGATAGCAAGGTATTGGAGACTATCACTACCTGAAAAGCCACTTCAGAGGGGAAGCTGGATTAGGTAACCTCCAGAGGTGCTTACCAATTGACATTTCAGTGATTCTACAAAATCATTTTTGTAGCCTTGCATGTCTCAAAGAAAACTGAATCATTCTCA
Organism: Anser anser; assembly: GCF_964211835.1. Lineage (NCBI taxonomy): Eukaryota > Metazoa > Chordata > Aves > Anseriformes > Anatidae > Anser > Anser anser. Next base: position 50,938,056 of record NC_139720.1, read on the forward strand.
GACTACAGTTACTCCAGGGCAAAACATCATTTACCGTAGAATTTTTTTTCTGTTGGAGTCTTCATTTCCTGTATCTGTCTTAAACTTTTTCTCAGTACATTAATTTTCCATAAATTTTTAAATTACAGTACTATAAAAGTATGACACTGAAGTGAGACGTGACCCATGCACACCACTGCATCAGCTGAATGCAGTAAAAGACATGCATGTTTTTAGTACGAAGTAGGCTGGGATATATGTACAGTACAATAGAAAGATTCCAGGCCCTTATTGGTAAAGAAACAAAGTAAGGTCAGCAACAGTGGAACATTTGGAAGAGCCTTTTTATTCAAAAATCACAGAAAAACGTTTCTTGTTATGCTTCATTCAGCTTGCTTATTAACAGGATCAGTAATTATTTTGAGGCCTCTGCTCCAAACATATTTTAGAATGCATTTTACGGCATTTCATCTGTGTGAGAATATTTTCATCTCTATTTCTGTAAATGCATTAGCTTTTGCTCTTATCTTTCTCTTAATATTATTATTTTTTTTTTTTTACCAGGATGCATGAAACAAAGTTGAAGGAACTGGAAATGGATATTGCTAAAAAAAACCAAAGCATTACTAACCTTAAACGGCTGCTTCAGGAGGCAACAGAACGTGAACATAATGCTGATAAAAACTTAAAAGATCTGAAAGAACAGGTGAGTAAAATCTAGCCAGATGACTCTGAGAATAGATTAATATTAATTTCATTCTAATATCTGTATTGGCAGAGTATATTATTTATTCTCTAACCCACAAGGTTTGTTTTTTTTTTTCCAGTCCAAATTGCCATAATTTTACATTTAGATACTTCAGGATTAATAAGGTTTACTACATATTACCTGTATATATTCATGACTTGCACTTACTGAGGAAATAATATTTCTCTGTAGTTTTATTTTAGTTGCATTGATCATTTGAAGCCTGGAAGTATAGATGGTTCATGTTGTCTTAAAATCATTCTAGCTTGGTCATCACATTGAATATGCCACAGGAACATTCCTCTTTCTTCCAGGTCATTTTGGGGGGACTGAGTCCCTAAAAGGATTTCCATATCTCTTTCCAATATGGCATCTTACACACAGTCCTTAGCAAATATATTTCACATATGGAAGAATTCTTGAATTTTCAATTAAGGTTATCTTTGAAAAGATATCTAAGATTTTGAACTTCAAGTATGCCAGAGATTTAGTCCTAGCACTATCCACCTAGATTAGCTTCTATCTTGCACTGGCCATTCTCAGAGTAAAGTATTGAATACAAGGGATTTTCAATATAAAAGTCATATATATTATTATCCAAGCAGTTGAACTTGTTCAATAAGCAGAACTTAGAATGGAGTTCTGTAAAACAATTATTTTGTAAAGCTTTGCTTGGTTTCACTTTTCAGTTTAAAGTCAGAATTATTAACATAAAGCATATACCAACAGCAAAAAAAAAAAAAAAAAAAACAACAGACAATTATTTTATTATGTGGTATGACTCTGGGGCATCACATTTCAAGGTTTGTTTTGTGTCTCAAATGTAGATGATGGCATGTGGTCATGGTTAACTCCGTTTCAAAGAAATGGAGACTGACTGTCAAAGAATTTTAGGTAGTAGAATAAAGTCTGTTGCTAACGGTAGCCTTATGGGAGTTCATAAATTGTCACTGTATTAAAAAAAAAAAAAACAGTTTCACATTTGAAAGATTTTAACTTTTTCCTCCTGCAACTTCTACTGAAAGGCACTTCCACAAGCTAACTCCCTCTTTGTTTAGAAACCTATTTCTACTTTATGACTGCAGGTCATTTCTAGTCAACATCATATACATTTGCTTTTTAATTTAAAAATCACAGGCTTTTCAATATCACACTTAAAAAGGAACTTAGACACTTAATACACTCCAATGAGCATGTTGGTAGTATTTTTATGCACCTTTACGTATATCACTTTCGTAAGCATATCTATAAATTATCCTAATGTCTCAATCCATGCGTCTAACTTTTTTTTTCTGTAAATCTGGCTTGTGAATACTTACTTCTTTCTTTACCTTTCATGAAATATACAGCACTAACCTGTACTAGCTTTAAAAGTACTGTAAATAACTAGAAGGCTTTGCAGAAAATGGTAGTAAGGTAAACACTTTTTTTCCCCCTTTGTACTCAACTAGTACTAAAAGGAAAATGTATTTATAATAGACATGTATATAATAATATGTTTATATAATAGACCATTGTTAAATTATATTTTATATAATAATCTATTTATAATATATATAAAATTCACTGTTAGTAGTATTTTCATTTATTTTATTAAGTTATGCCAAAGAGAAGTAATTCCATGATTCCCTGTGAACTGCAGTATCTGTGGATACTGTTTTCAATATTAAGACTTTTTTTTTTTTTTTTACCTTGTCTTAAGGTTGAGCTTCTCAAACACTTTTCTGAAGATGCAAGGACAAAACAAGGCCTCATCAGGGAGCTTCAGCTTTTAAGGTACTGTATTCCTCGGCCAATACACATCAAATAAGAATGATCAAGGAACAGACATTGCTATTTTTATTTATATTATTAGATATTCTGAAACATTATGATGATTTTTAAAAAATCTAAAATTATTTTATATTCCAGATCAACTAATAATCAATTAGAGAAAGAAAAGGCAGAACTAGCTCACCAGGTGGAAAACTATAAGCACCACATACCTACGCATACAAGTAAAGGTCCTGCAGCTGGTAATCTCTTTCAGTACCTATAATAAAGATCTTCATGTATTTTGGGCCTAAAACTATTTTTACTTAATGTGTGCAAGATGGTAATAAATCCACAGAATTATTTGGATTATATTAATGCTGAAGTACCATTAACTGGAGCAGATTAAGGTCTTTGATCTTTGAGTACTTACACAGCCTTTTTATAGGAATTATTAGTAAAAATTTTCTACAATGAAAGATCCAGCCTAATAAGAGGCTGGAATCTTTGCAAGATTTCCTATCCCAAGAAAGTGGGTATTTCATGCTACCATTTACTTCATAAACTTCAGAAGACTGTTTGTAGGGTTTGTCATTCATTGAAACCTAGGGCTTCAAGCTGCCAGGGAAGTGTCTATTTCCAGATACCAGCTCTATGAATGATTTAAGAGTTAGCAGGCCTCAGTCCCATAGGGAAAACAAAGGAGGCCATGCAGAGCACTACACAGCAGTGCACTGCCGTAAGACTGGGGAGAAAAAAAACACTTATAATCATGAATACAGTTTAAGATCCATAAACTACATAATTTCCAAAACTCCTGCATTTAATTCAGAGAAACTGTACATATTGTATTTCTCAGAAGTGTGCCACTAGACTGGCCATGGGAGTACAACATTTAGTCACAAGAATTATATACCACCACCTAATTTGTGCAAGAACTAAAGAAAAGCCCACGACTTGAAATTTTGGTGGTTGTTGATCACAGTTGTGTTTATACACTTCTACTGTTTCAACTTTCAAGAGAAGCAAACCTACTGTAACAAAATTGTTCATGTGATTGATTATCATTACCTTAAATTTCCTATCAAGTTGACATTTTTTGCAGGACCTAACGAAATTGTAGAGAAGGACAAAAAAGACAAGGGAATGACAGATGTAGCTGACCTCCAGGCACAGTTAAAAGCCTCAGAATTAGAAAAACAGCAATTAAAGGTGAGTTGCAAAGATTATCCTTGGCAAGAGCATCCTTTGCAAAATTATGGTTGGCTAGAAAGAGCTATTTGATATCCAAACTAACACTAAAACAACACCTCAATTTCTAAGCATTACATTTATAAAGCAGATTGTGTTGTTCATTAATTTGCTGTTTCTGGGTAGATTTTTGTGTCTCTGTAGTCAAGCAAGAACTCTGAAGAAAAAGGCAAAAAAGCTGTTGACGTGTATTTCCTAAGTTCTGTATATTGATGGTACTCGTTTGTTCTTTTTAATAGGAAGAAACAAAAAAGCTGAGAAAAGAACTGGAAAACTTCAACCCTTCCTTTTTTGAAGAAATTGAGGATCTGAAATATAACTATAATGAAGAAGTAAAAAAAAATATTATTTTGGAAGAAAGATTAAAGCAGCTTTCTGAAGAGTTTGGCATTCAAGTGGATAGTCCAGCCAATGTTTCCATTGATTAGGCTAATGTTTAGTATCCTCGATATTGATATAGAAAATAAATTCTGGGGCAGTTACATAATACTGATTTATTTGTCTATTTTCTTTCTGGAATGATACAAATTATTAAAGTTACAATGGCTTGGCATACCACAGCATGCAGAATTGGATTAGACGGTGGATTGTGGCACACACCAGTCAAAATGAAAAACAGCTTTATCTCCCCCAGACACACAGCAATATTAATTCAGAACAGTAATTGTGGTTATATGTATTTTTTCAGAAGTCCAAGCTTTCAACTCCACTTAGAAGTTCAGAAACTCTGCATGCATACTGTGTATGCTGAATTCCAGATCAATAGTACTATATAATTTATTCTTGCTGTCTTGTGCTGTAATACATCTTGACTATGGTTGTCTCTTATAATATCATTATTTATATTTACTGAAATTTTACAAAATTCAAGAATGAACAACTGAAAATAAACAGTATTCTTCTATATAAATAAATGTGCAGTTATGTTAAATTTTACATTTTATATACTTTATACAGATGCGTACTTTATAGTCCAAATAAACAAAGCCCACTCAAAACATCACGCATTCTCACTTTTATTTATGCCATCTTTTTTCTAATACTTAATATAGCCTAGATAAATTTAGATGCAGTCTCAAAATGCCTATTACTAAACCAAGTCACATCTTTTTCTAGTTACTAAGGATCTTCAAAATAGAATGAGTATAATTCCTATTACTTACTTTGATCTTTGTCCCAAATTATGAACTAGCTTAATTAGGTTTTCAGGCACTAGCATAATGCTGAAGCTTATCAGTTAAATAATACAGTGAATGCCTTCCCCAAGAAGAACTCAAACCTTTAAAAAATTATCACATTTCAGGCCTAATTCTAGTCCCACCAGAAATCTATCTTGTGCTGATAAGAAAAAACAATCTGAATTCTACATGTTACAGTAATTATATTTAGAAAAGGGCAATCTATGGAACTTTTACAGTTGTTGGCATTCATTAACTAAACTACCCGGATCAGCCAGTGTTGGACAACAGACTATTTGACCATAACAGTTCCAAGAATGGGTACACATGTTAAGGATTTTTTCAGAAGCGATAAAAAACATGCTGAAAGCTAGATCTCTGTTCTGAATGTCACATTTCCTATTACATACAATTAGTCATTTAGGAAGAACTTCAAACTGCAGAGTATTGTGCCCACTGCCCAATCAGCAAGATTCCTTTTTGTAAGTTCTGTGATAGACAGAAACAAGAGGAATGCAGGACATACAGCAATTAACTTAGAATAAAAAAAAAACTTCAACCATTAAACTTGATATCTTTGAGTCTGTCGAATCTTTGACCATCTAGGTTTGAAAAATGGTGAAACAAACTCTTTGGTCCAAAGTCACACTCATAATCATTTCTATTAAAAGAAACGACAACAGGCTGAGAATTCAGGTATGTCTCTGCAAGTGGCCAGCATAAACCAAGATGATGGCGATGGAGCTAAAATAAGAAGAAATAGATCCATTTAGAGATTTGGATATGGTAGCCCAGCGGTGCCCATTTTGAAAGAGAGAGGGAGATCTTAATTCTAGGATCCCCTGCAGTAGATCTTTTCTTACAAACATTCATCAGCTACCTGTTATTTGAATAACATGACTAAGTAGATCACAAAAGGCAAACCAGCACCACAGCTTCAGAAATAAAAATTAACTTGCTAATTAAACAGAGAACACATTAACAATCCTTGTTCTACATGACATTACACGAAATGAATTTTTAAAATAAACTTTAAAATACTGAGGGATTCCTATACAGATAGGAAAACCATTATTTTATGTTCTCAATTACTATTATCATAACATACGTAATGAAAAAGTTTAATAAGCTGTCATTTGTAGTGATTACTTGTTCAGTGGCTTGACTAATTCTACTGTAACCTAATTTGCTAGGAGAATGTTTACTATTAAAGAATTTGGAAAAGGCAAAGAGTGAACAGTAAATCACAATACCTCAGATAGTACAAATTATTACAGCGATTTCCACATGTCTATCGATATATTTACCTTGATTAAACACCCATCACGGCAGTGCCACACAATTCCTTCAACTTTACCCTCACTGCAGCCTTCAAACCAAGACAGTATGTCATTTTGATTCAAAGTAGGTGGATTCTTTATTTCAAATGCTCCATGTGGTACAAGAAGATGTACAGGTTGCTTTCTGCTTCCCAATCCTATGGTAAAAGGAACAAAAATCATCCTGCTAGTTATGTGTTTAAATTTAACCTTTTCCCCACTTTTGCTATTACAGCTATCTTAAAAGCACCCTATAAAGGCAGATTTCTGTTAGATACTACAAAAATGTCCTGCCTTTAGAAGACCAGTTAAATATACTTAAGTATCAAATGTAGCCATCTCTTCCTCGCGTAACATTTATATAAAATAAATCAACATGATATACAGGTTATACTATCTTCTGTTCAGTCCTCATGCTCACCTCCTCAGTAACCATAAAAATCACTGATGAAATTCTTCATGCTTTGAATCACAATCCATATCACAAACAAGCATCTTTCTTTCTGAAAGTCTGGCACATTTTCTTACACATGGGGATTGATACTTAGGCCAGGCTGTTAAAACATGCATTGCCTCTTCACTGACTGAAGATTTATATTGAACAACTAAGAAAAGAGCTGTTAAAGGAACTGTAAAAAAAAAAAAAAATCTAAATTCTAACAAAGCGCTTAGACTATGTATTACTATTTTTCCTATCCATCCTTACAAATTACTATAGCAACCAAGCTAAGAAATTAAAACGTACTTGTGCTCATACATAATTGTGTTTTTTGTTTACAGACTTTAAGGGGAGAGGTCACAGCCAAAATTTAGCTGAAATTACACTTCTTTAAAGAGATACCCATAATATTTCATAATTTTAGAAAATTACAACTGGCTAATTATAGGCACTAAAAATTATGGTTGAATAGTGTTCTGTTTTAATGGACTAAATAGTATCAAGAAAGCAAGTAAAAAAAGACAAGAAAAGGCACCATCAAACAATCTTAAAATATTTTGAAGACTAACATTTAAAAAATTTTTTCCAATCAGAGTACTTATTCCTGAGGGGGGGAAAAAAAAAAAAAAGTTACTCATTAACTGGTCTGGAAACTGCAATAAGCATTAGATAAAATCTACAATCTACTTCTCGACTGCTGAGAAAGCAGAGTTCTTCAACAGAATAGCCATTTTTCCCTGTCAGGTGTCAGACACAGCTCAGCATCAATATAGCTCAAACCTCAATTTTAGGTTTGGTGTAAATGGTTTCCTCTACATACGTATATGCAAAGCCAAGGTATACCCAGTTTTTGTTTTGTTTTAAATCACAGTTATCTTAATGCCGAAGCTTATTAATTCATGCTTCTTTACTTGAACAAAACTGCTGCTCCTTTTTGAAAGGTGATAGCAAAGCATTCTGATGGTAAATCCTGAAGAACATGAAGGCAGAAAGAGCTTCAATAGACAAGCAGACTCAGGACAACTCAGCTTTCTGAGGTGATTAGTTTTTGGTGCCAACCTGCGAGTATTCATTGAGCTAGCCCTTTCTGTCCTTTCTAGAAGATCACAGAATCACAGAATGGGCGTAGTTAGAAGGGACCTCTGAAGATCATCTAGTCCAAACCCCCTGCCAAGCAGGATCACCTAGAGCACATTGCACAGGATTGCATCCAGGCAGGTTTTGAAAATTTCCAGAGAAGGAGACTCCACAACCTCTCTGGGTAGCCTGTTCCTGTGCTCTGTGACCCTCACAGTAAAGAAGTGCCCCCTCATATTCAGATGGAATTTCCTGTGGTTCACTTTGTGCACATTACCTCTTGTGCTGTCACTGGGCACAGCTGAAAAGAGACTAGCTCCATCCTCTCGACACCCTCCCCTCAGGTATTTATAGACATTGATGAGGTCTCCCCTCAGTCTTCTCTTTTCCAGGCTAAACAGGCCCAGTTCTTTCAGCTTGTCCTCATACAGCAGATGCTCCAGCCCTCTAATCATCTTCGTAGCCCTCCTCTGAACTCGCTCCACTAGTTCTATGCCCTTCTTGTACTGGGGAGCCCAGAACTGCACACAGTAGTCCAGGTGAGGCCTCACCAGGGCTGAGTAGAGGGGGAGGATCACCTCCCTTGACCTGCTGTCAACACTCTTCTGAATGCAGCCCAGGATACTGTTGGCCTTCTTGGCCCCAAGGGCACATTGCTGGCTCATGGTCAGCCTGCAGTCCACCAGGACTCCCAGGTCCCTCTCTGCAGAGCTGCTCTCCAGCAGGTCAGCCCCCAGCCTGTACTGGGCTTGGGGTTATTCCTCCCTAGGTGCAGAACCCTGCACTTGCCATCGTTGAACTAACATGTTACGTTTCTAGTTTAGAACACATTTTATTATTATCATTACAGGAAAAAACATTCTACAAAGAAAATTACTATTTTCCACCTAAAATATCACTCAATAAAAAAGTATTTAAGAATTGAACATACAAACTTACCATATGGATTTGCATTAATATTCGTCCCAATAAGCTCCAATGTTTGTTCTAGAAGTTCTGACAGTGGCACCGGACTGATTTCCAGAAGCCCAGGGTCAGCATGGTGTTTCAATACCAGTGCTATTTCAGCCTCATAATTTACAACAGATGAGTGCCAGCAATACTGTTTACTATTTTTCTCCACAGGCACCCAACCTATGAGAAAACGCTGCGTTTTACCAAAGTATCTAAATTCATCAAATACATATTAGAACTGTAGATGCATTGAAAAAAAACACACCTACCTTAGCTACAAACAGAGTTACTAGAAAAGCTGTCACATCTCAAAGAAATGTCAGAGGAACACGAACTTGTCAATTTTGCTGTACAGAGCTTCAGCTGAAGACAAACTAATTATTTTCATTACATCAGAACAAAGCCTTTCCGGATAATGAATGAACAACATTCCAATTGTTTTCCGAATGTTAGCTACTATTTATAACTCTGGAACTAATTCTAATTCACATCAAAAATGACTTTTTCCCACATTTTGCCATATTTACCTGGCATATGTCCATTTTCATCGGGCAAAGGATTGCCATTAGAGAACTCTACTTCCTTTGCTGGAATCCAGGTATCAGGAACAGGCTTGAAATCTTCTTCAAAGTTCCAAATAAATTCTAGACATATAAATGTGGCATTTAGTTTTGCACAAACTGTTAGCCAATTCTACATTTTGATCTTCTATCAACACAAGTATAAAACCTTGTTTTAAAGACAGTAGTCTGCATTACTTTGTACAAACACCAACACTTGTCATACTCTTACAGTCTAGAGTTAGGAGGGTTTAAAGCCTTTAAGTAGTTTAAAATTTCAAACTAACTACAATTAACAAATAGCCAATAACCAAGAAATAGCCAACATTATATTTAAACTAGAGCAAGAGAAATAAAGTTGAGTGACGTGACATGAAAAAAAAAAAAAAAAGTAGGATCACTGACATTTCCTGTGTTAGACTAGAGGTGTTCTTCCAGTGCATAACTTACATTACCAAAGCAGGAAAAAAATGTCACTAACCTTTGCAATCTTCCAATGAATATAAGAATTGCTTAAACCTTTTTTCAGCTTGCTTGTTGGGTTTTCTGTCCAGCCTTGCCCATAGATATGGTCGCCCTAGAGATGCCGGAGGTATAAAACCAGCAGTTTACTTCAGTAACCATACCCTGCAAAGTACTAAAATCAACTGCATAAAAGGTAAAATATGAATTCTCACTTGTCACTACAGAAATTTCACATCCAAAAGAATATTTAAATTAATAAATTAACTATTGTATATAAATCTAAAAATCTACTTGTAGAACCTTGCCTAGTTTAATAGAAAGTTTTCTTACAATTTCAGGTAAAGGTAAGAATCCTAGTGATGCAATGAAGCACAATCTTCTCATTTCCCCCCAACCTCCATACTCCTTTTAATCCTTCTCAAGGAAATTAAACATCCTCTATATAAATTCTAGTGTGCAAGAAGATTTACTAATAAGAAGTTTTAAAATTGGAATAGTTCCTGGACTGGCACATTAACTTAAACTATACTTCATGTACATTGGAGAGTAAAATCTCTAACAACTTTATAGACATCTACCGTATTTATTACTTTGTGGTCAAGTAAAACAAACTGCTAGTCAACATGAAAAATATACATATGGATCTTCCTTATTACCTTTATAAGTAGTTACATAACAGCAGGTTCCATCCACCTTTTCAGTAGGAATTGCATTGTATATATCTGCCTCTAACGCCTTTTCATTTAGAGTTTCAGTTGCCAAAACTTTAAATGGCTGAAAAGAAGACAGGTACTTTAAATTCTAATCACTGCTACGTTACGGCCTTGTTTTCATATGGATTCTTGCTTCACATGGCTGGCCTCAACAAATCCAGTATTATACATTTTATTGCTGATTTCTAATACTATCAAAGTACACCAGTGTTTCTTCAAGGCAAGTTTGGAGAATACCATAAGGCAAAAGAACAAAGGCGACCTATTTTCAGTCTCTGTCCCTCTTTTCCATTTTTGATTTAGAGACTGTTCTGCCTTCCACTTTAAACGGTGCATATAATTCAGATGGGTTTCAGTCCAACATTACAAAATTTTGAAATATACCTTCCTGTATTACTATGGCAATAAAAGCTCATCATGACTACCTGGCCCTACCTTTTGGTTTGGAACTGAACAGCAATGGCACCATGATCAATACAACGCAGAGACCACTGGAATGCAAGGTAGCAAAGTATTCTGTTGTAAAATACTCAATGTAAGCGTTAACTAAACATTTTCATCTCAAAAAGAATACAGAAATAAGTGATCCAGGGATCTGAAACAAATATCCAAGCACAACTAGTCCAAGTTTCCAAGGTTTTCCTTAGTAGAACTTCTGTAACGGTTTCTGTGAAAACATGTTAATGTTTATGTTTGGATTAAAATACCTTCCTGTATAACCATCCATCCCTCCTCTCTCCCTCGTCAGTTCTGAATTGTAAACTGGTCATCATCTCCTGCTATCAAAATACAAAGAAGTCCTTGACTTGAAAAACACAATACGTAGAATTCATAAAATGAGAAGCTCCTACATACTTCCTTTACATTGCATGACTTTATATAAGTATGTATTCAGTGACTGTATCTGTAACCATAACAAAGTATTTATGAAGACGTTTTTAGGATAGTGAGAAAATATCAGTTGGTTTTCCTATCACCACCGCTGCCTTTCTTTCCTAGTGGTCAAAGCCCATGTAATATATTTGCCTGCACTTGGAACAAGAAAACAGAGCATACCAGTTTGAGATCGAATCCCATCTGTTTTTTGTATATGCAGGAACACCCATTTAGGGAAGGAGCCTGACACGACCACTATCAATACGGTGCTGGTACTGACAGTTTAACAACAGCTATTGATGGACTGGTGTTATTTTATTTCTTCCACCCAAAAACCAACCATCACTAAGAGGATGTCACGCAGACAGATTCCTGTTCACAGTGCAGTCGACAGGCAGCGGGAGGTGCTCTTACTGAAACTGAAAACCTGACGCTGGAGCTCTACAGGTGAAAGGCACCTGTATCTGTCCACAGCTGCCTTTTACATCTCAGGGGAGAAACTGGTCTCCATTGCTTTCACCTTGGTAAATACTACGCAACTTAAGAGCCTCATACCCCTTCGATCACAGAAAACAGGGATAATAATAATTAAAAATGCGTGTTTTTCCCCAGGAGGCAGGGGCTGCAGGCCGGCTTTACACACACACCCGAGCACTCCCGCTGGAGCGGCCTGGTTCCTTGCCATGTTGCCTACACTTGCAAAAAGCAGAGAGTCAGGGCGGACCCCGGACACCCCCGTCAGGAGGAGCGGAGCTGAGGGGCCCCCATGCGGGCCGGGCAACCCTCGGGGCGGTCCCGCAGGGCGAGAGGCCTCCTGCCAGCGGGGCCGGGCGGCTCCCCTTCGGTGTGCTGGTGCTGCTGCGCGCCCCCCCGCGCCGCCCCGGGCACCTGCCGCTGCCGCTTGGCCGAGGGCTCCTCCTTCACCTCGGTGACGAACAGGCACGGCACCTTGCGCTGCACCGCGCCCCGCCGCCGCATCGCCCCGCCGCGCCGACGGCCACTGCCAGACCGATCGCCGGCCGCGAACTGCGCCCGCGCAGCCCTCCCGCTCCCCCCCTCCCTCCGCGCGCTGCACCACGGGAAATGTAGTCCGGGGGTGCCGTCGCCTCTCCCCGTCAGTTGTGGGGGGCGCTCGCGCTGGGGCGGCGGTTGGTGGAGCTACTGCTGCCGCCCGGCCCGGCCCGGCCCCGGGGGGTGGCTGCGGACGCTTCCTGCCTGCCCTCACCGCCCCGGAGGGTTTTTTTTGTTGCTGTTGTTTTGGTTTTTCTCCCGAAAGAACACCGAATTGCATGTACTTCTGGTGTTGCTAGTGCTCTTGCTTGAATTCCATCTTATATCTACCTCGTTTTTCTTCAACTTTGTTTGTATCCTTCCTGCTCTGTAAGCTTTGGCATGGTTCGCCTTTGAGGTTGACTTCCTTTTCCTTTCTGCTCTTCCTTTTATGTTTTACTTCTAAAGTGCCACCTTTTGATCTAGAAGTGCTCTACAGTGTTCATCTTGAAATCAGAGATGCCGCTCAGTGATTTGATCCCATGTAGTCGGAATAAATGTATCCCTTACCATTTTCCAGGATTAAAACTCTATTTTCATCGCTAAATGTATTACTATTATTTTTTCAGAGGCAGCCCAGGACCTGAACAGGAATAGAGGTGTTAATTAGTAACAAAAGTGTATGCTTTCTGCTTTATCTGTGGTGGTGGACATCATGGTAGCAAGAAAAAGCAATTAGCAGCAACAAGATAAGCAGTTAACACCTAACAGTGTACTCGCAGGAAGCACCAAGTGTCTCAATCCAAAGGAGGATACGGTAAGAAAAACATTGGGTGCAAGAATTTTGGTTAAAAATTACTCAAAGGGTAAATGTTGTATTAGTTATATCAAAGTTTTGTTTTGAAGACCACAGCTTCTGCAGCTAGAAGTTGGGTATCATTTAAACTGTGCAAAATGGGTTTGTTCCATTTTATGTGGAAATCTTTGAAAGAAGAAACTTTGAAAGACGAATACAAGAAACTCTTGGAAATGGTCCAATTTTCCATACTTTATTCTGAAGCAATGGAACTAAGGAAGATGTTCAAGCCCAAAAGGTCACATGATGTCATCATGATGATGTCACAAGATCTGGAGGATCAATGGGTGACCGTGGATGTGTAACATTCTGTCCTGGCTAGCAACCATCTTCAACAGATAACAAACCTGGAGAAGGTACCACCTCTGTAGTTCAAGTGTACTTAGTTTTAGCTACGCTGTCAGTTGGAGTTTTGTTTCAAAAAAGAAGCAGAGCTGAAGTTCCGAAGCCCCCTTTTTTAAAAGAAAACTACTATTTTCAAGATAAAATTAAGATTTGCTTATGCGTTGATAGCTTTTATGTTTTCATGTATGCTCTGCCTGCATAAAGAGAGTGGAGTAGAAGCATAAGAGGTGAAAATGGCTGAAGCTGGGAATGACAACTATTTCTATTTTTATTCTCCCTACGCACAGGTAAATGCTGTAGATTTTAGAGTAATCAGCATCCTTGAATTTCTTGATATATACATATTTAGAGGGAGGTTTATTATCTAGATTTAGAAGTTGGTATGCCTTGATCATGGCAGCATATGTAAATCAAATGTCTCATTTTCAGAATGAGAAGAGCTAATTGTCCTAAATACTCAGTGTGAATTGGGCTCAGATACTTAGGGAACACACAAGTTAGAACCCCACATAAAAAACACTGATCGCTCATCTTTCTTTATTGAATCAAAATTATATTAATTCTGAATAAACAAACCAAGTATATTTTCTGCTTATAGTGACAATGTGAATTTCTTTACATCCTGTTATATGCAACAAAGTCATTCAAAATGGGGTTCTTCAAAGAAATGTTTCTATTCCAACTGGTAACAATTTTCAAGCGTGATTTTTCTTTTCCTTTAAAAATTAGGCAGAAACTCAATAAAAAATAGCTGGTAGTCTGGCATTTGCAAATCCCAGCTGGCATGTGTTCCATATCCCAGATATGAACCTGAGTTTCCCATATTCAGGGTAACGGTCATGAGCATGTTCCTTTTTGAAATTAGGAGTTTCCTTATCACGTGCTTGTGGAAGATACCTCAGGTTATAGGGATAAGTGAATTGTATAATCATAGATGGTGCTAGAATCTAAAAACCGTTAGTAAGGAAGAGATAGAGAAAAATAATTTTGTTTGACTAATGAAAGGGATTTGCATCGGAAGAGAGCTAATCATGCAGTATCATGCAGACTTTTAAACTGGAAGAATATTAATATAGGGAGAATTGAAGTGTGATTATATGTAGGAGTAAAGCAGCAAAAATGAAAAAAAAAAGCTGTTGATACTTTTTTTTTTAATTAGGCTTTTGTTTGTCATATGTAAAAACAGCTGGGAGATGGTGTGAGCAGTGAAATGACAGTAGTCTCAGAACATCATATCCTGAATATTTTTGTAAACTTGTAAGCATTTGTCACCATAACACGTTTATTCTTGGCTGCTGTGTTGCCTCCCACATTAATTAAAAATAGTTTTATAGGAGGAGACTGACATTTAAGTCAGGAACTAATACATGCGAATCTAATATGTCTTAGCCTCAAAGTCATTCTCCTCATTAGGGTTTCAAGTGCAGATTCTGTCACTGTGAAAAACCTCTTAGCTGTGATACTGTGTGCTCATTATGAAGGCAAGGAGAATGTTCGCATCTGTTTTGCAGATTTAGACATATGGAAATGAGGTACAAAAGAGCAAGTTCCTTCAAGCACATTTTTTTAGTCTGAAATCAAAAGTGACTTTCTCCTTCCAAAGTGATGTTTTGAATGTGAAATGAAACAAAAGACTTTTTTTTTTTTCTCTTGTTTTGTAATCCAAGACTGACAAGTCTGTACAAGGATTACAAGTTCTCAAATTTTTACTTTATCAGTTTTTGTTAGGCATCTTTGTGGGTTTTGTTTTATTTTCCCATGGGCCTGTATCTTTTAATATTAAGAGAGTATAGTATTGCACTTGTGCAGCAGATTTCATTTGAGATAGGTCTGATTATCCCATTAAGTAGAAAAAGAAACTCAAACACACAAATTAAATAAAAATGTTGTATATTAAAAATAATAGATTTTTTCTTCCCAGCATCTCATAAAAAGTCTGCAGTACAGTGTGCATAGACAGCTTTACTCTGATTCTTGTCTGGTAACAGTTCTACATCATTAAAACTCCTTTGACTTAACTGTAGATAGTGTTCTAACATACCAGAATATGGTCTTCCAAAGTGTTATGTATCTATTCACAGCAGTATACTTTGTAATAGTCAATGTAGTCTATTTTTATTGTTATATTTACAATATCTGAAAACTACTTTGTCCTGCAGCAGAAGTACAGCAGCATCTCATGTTTCTGGGAAACACAGCCATTAGGCTGTGTGAGGATCAGTTGTGTCTTCCATCACAGCAAACCTCGTAATATAAATGGACTTTTTCTGCCTCCTAGTAACAGTGAGTAAAAATATTTTCTCAACAATTTGTTAAAGTAAGTAAATATACAAAAGCATCCTTAAACTTCCACTGCTTACGTAATATGTATTAAGATCAAGAAATGTACTCTTGAAGATCAAGAAATATACTATTTAGACCTGTGACTAGCAGCGTTCCCCAGGGGTTGGTGCTGGGTCTGGTCTTGTTCAACATCTTCATCGACGACCTTGATGAGGGAATAGTGTCTGTCCTCAGCAAGTATGCCGATGACACAAAGCTGGGAGGAGTGGCTGACACGCCAGAAGGCTGTGCTGCCATTCAGCGAGACCTGGACCGGCTGGAGAGATGGGCGGGAAGAAACCAAATGAGGTTTAATAAGAGCAAGTGTAGAGTCCTGCACCTGGGAAGGAACAACTGCATGTATCAGTACGGGCTGGGGGACAACCTGCTGGAGAGGAGCTCTGTGGAGAAGGACCTGGGGGTCCTGGTGGATGACAGGTTGGCCATGAGCCAGCAGTGTGCCCTTGGGGCCAATGGGATCCTGGCATGCGTTAAAAGGAGCGTGGCCAGCAGGTCAAGGGAGGTGATCCTCCCCCTCTACTCTGCCCTGGTCAGGCCTCACCTGGAGTACTGTGTCCAGTTCTGGGCTTCCCGGTACAAAAAAGACAGGGATCTCCTGGAAAGAGTCCAGCGGACGGCCACAAAGATGATATGCGTCCTGGAGCATCTCCCGTATGAGGAAAGGCTGAGAGACCTGGGTCTGTTCAGCCTTGAGAAAAGAAGACTGAGAGGGGATCTCATCAATGTTTATAAATACCTGAAGTGTGGGAGACAAAGGGATATGGCCAACCTCTTTTCAGTGGTTTGTGGGGACAGGACAAGGGGCAATAGCCACAAAATGGAGCACAGGAAGTTCTAAACCAATATGAGAAAGAACTTCTTCACAGTGAGGGTGACGGAGCACTGGAACAGGCTGCCCAGGGAGGTTGTGGAGTCTCCTTCTCTGGAGATATTCAAGACCTGTCTGGATGTGTACGTGCGCAATTTGCTGTAGGGAACCTGCTTTGGCAGGGGGGTTGGACCAAATGATCTTTCGAGGTCCCTTCCACCCCCTTCGATTCTATGATTCTGTCATACTATTGCAAATAAATCAGGTATGACCTGATCCAAGTCAAGTTCAAGGCAGATAAAGGAATTGTGTTGGTATTTGAATGGGTTGCTCTATTAATTTATTTAAGTGTCATGTTACAAATCTCTGTAATCACCAGTTACATGCAAGAAGAATTAATAAATGACAGTTTAGGTTGCTAAGATACATCAAGTAAAAATTTTACATTAACTCACCATTTACCCTCACAGGCAAAACAGACTCAGCATACGGAGATTAATATGATTTATTGTGAACTATTAACAGACTAGTGCAGTGAGAAAAAAAAAGACAAACAGGGGAACACGGAACGGGGACTGCAGTCAGTCCCTAATGCTTCGTCTCTGCTGCTCCTTCACGGTCACTCTCTGCCCCTGCTCCACGTGGGGTCCCTCCCACGGGATACCATCCTTCCTGAACTGATCCTGCGGGGACTTCCCACAGGCAGTAGCTTTTAAAGAACAGCTCCAACATGGCTCCGTACCACGGGGTCCACCCGTCAGGAGCAAACTGCTCCAGCACGGGTCCCCCACAGGCGGCAGCTCCCCCCAGGCCCCCTGCTCCCGCGTGGGCTCCTCTCCACGGGCTGCAGCTCCGGCCCAGGGCCTGCCGCTGTGGGGGCTCTCCATGGGCTGCAGCATCCTCCAGGCCATATCCACCTGATCCACCGGGGGGGTTCCTCCATGGGCTGCAGCATGGAGGTCTGCTCCATGTGGGACCCATGGGCTGCAGGGGGACAGCCTGCTCCACCAGGGGCCTCTCCACAGGCTGCAGGGGAACTTCTGCTGCGTGCCTGGAGCACCTCCTGCCTTCCTTCTGCACTGACCTGTGGGTCTGTGGGGCTGTTTCTCACTCCTCTCTCCCATCTGATGTTCCACGGGAGTTTTTTTACTATTCTTCAGTCTGCTCTCCCAGAGGCCCAACCAGCGTCGCTCCCTGGCTCGGCTCTGGCCAGCAGCAGGTCCCTTTAGGAGCCAGCTGGAGCTGGCTCTGATCTGACATGGGACAGCTGCTAGGCTCTGCTCACAGAGGCCACCCCTGCAGCCCCCTGCCACATAAACCCAATACAATTATGGTCAGATCAGTAGTCAGAAACACTATTAAAATATTCACAACAATTAACACCTTCAGAAATTTGCTTTTTCACATTCTTCTGTACTTAGATATTTACCAGATTATACAGAGTAATGAAAATGGTCAGTAGGAATGTAATAAATTAAGACTAGCGTCTGTGTTGGAGGGGAGAGGTTGTTAGGATCACTATTAGCATTATGTGTTTGGTAGCATCATCTGTTGATAAAGCACAACATGTTATAAGAATGAGACGCCGCATTGGAAGGCAGCATAAGATTCCAGTGCTGTGTGTGTAAATACATTAACTGTCCAGCATTTAGAATAAATTTTTCAGGCTTGGCATTGGATGCGTGTTGTTTAAGTACAATAATATTTTGTAAGGCAGTATACCTTCTCTTTTAACTTCTGAAAATCAGATTATTAAAAACAAAACAAAAAAAACAACAACAACAACAAACAAACAAAAAACATTACAGGCTTTTTTGTTGTTGTTTTCCTTTGCTTCCCCCCTCAGTTCTTTCTAAATGGAGCTCTTATCTACAAGCAGTCCTGGTATGCAGCTGGACTAGGGTAAAAGCCCAGAGCAGGGAACCAAGACAAATGTCAGAAATCAGGCAGAAGCAGGAGTGAGGTTGGCAGACTTGTCATAGCCAAGTGAACGGGTGAACTGAAATACAGTTGTTCACTGGCCTTATCTGCAAAGCTGTAGACAGATGGCATAAGAAATGTCTATAATGACCTCTATTAAGAAACAAGCACCTCATGTTCCTGAAATTCTTTCAGGAAAGGGTAGGCTGTTGTATCTGGTAAGGTAGAGCTTAACTAATCACACAGGACCAAGGCAAGTGATGTTTCTATGAGTGTCCATACTGTACAGTTCCTACATCCACAACATCGGCCTCTGCCAGCTAGCACTTACAAACTTAGGCATGCTTTTGTGCTTTTCTTTTTACTGGAATATGTGTAACTTCAAAGTCTGTGTGTTCCACAACAACATTGCAAATACTAAAGCTGCATTTATTTATATCAAGACTTAAAGTTCTTGTTAAACTAAGTTTGATTTGGCTTACACTATCCAAAGGTAATAATACTCTGGGACTGAAAAAAGCTCCACCAGGCTAAAGGGTTGTATCTTACTTGCTCTTGCATGTGATACATGCAATAAATCTGATCTGCAATAGTGTTTTTAAAATTGATTTAAAATATACATATGTTGCTCTTTTGCAAGCACAAAATGCACAAGGCTAACAACAACTGGAATAAAAGAAAATGCCCATGCTTCGTATTATTTCTATTTTTCATCATTTTTATTTTCAGTCAGTTGCATTTCCTTGGTCTCAGAAACTGCTGTCCTAGTACTGAAATAATTTTGCTGCAAAACTTTATGGGTAGACATAGGTTTATAGGGAAAATCATAGCTTTTATGATTTTCTTCTAATTTAGTGTAAACTATTTTTATGAACTTCATATTCTTTCACAAAATCTGTGATTTGTACGTAGCATTTGTACATAGCATTTATACAAACGCTATGTACATTTGTAGAATCTTATACATTTGTACAAGAGAGTTGTGATTTAGAAAATTCTGATGGAAAAAAAGAAGTCTACAAGCTAAAAATGGGTAATCTAGTGCTTAGCACTGCTACATTCTTCAAAATTGATGCCATGAAGACCAATACAGGCCTGCCTTCAGCAGATTTAATACATTTCCACAGGTGGGATCCTAGACTCATTTACTCACTTCAGCCAACGTATTACTAATCACGTTTCCCTATGTTATAAACAAAGGGATTGAAAGAAAGAAACTTAGATTAATCTATCCACTAGTAGGAAGAGATATGCAACCTTTTTTGGACAGTGTAGGATGATCAAAATGTTTCACTTGTCAAAAGACTTTATTCAGCTGTGCTTTATCTTTCCATTCAAAGGAGCTAGTGCACATTCACTTTCGTACTTTCTGTGATTGGAAGATGCTCTTTTGCCTGCCTCTGCACAATAAATCTTTTTGCTGATTCTTTAAATGTAATGATTTCAAAAGTTTACCTGTTGGTCCAAACCTAGTTCCTTCTTTAAAAACAACAACAACAAAAAAAAAAACATTATTTTTTGCAGATGTCGCATTGCAGGAGGAGGTCCAAGAAGGAATTCTGAATCCAGCCTGTGGTCAAGAATCATTCAGAAATCAGGAGAATATTTTAAGACCAATTCACCCTCCACTGATTATAAACATCAACCACCAAGAGGATGAAGAGGAGGATGAAGAGGATGTTGAAGACAAAGAGAACGGTAAACAAGTTTTGTTTTTTTGTTTTACAAGGAAGTACAGTGGATGTTTTTCAGCTCTTAAAATATAGTTCATAAATGATTTATTCTAATAACCATTACATTTTTAGGAAAGGGTTATTGACAAGTTTTTGAAATTTGTGTATAATTCCCAAAGTATTCCCAGTTGGTAGTCACCAGATGCATAAGTAAGCCACCATTTTCTAACTTCTGTAAAATGTCTGGCTTTATATTTCAATACTGGTATAATTTACATTCCCCTTTTTTCATCAAATAGAGTTTAAAATATTCTGATGACCATCAAATATTACTCAAATTTCTCAGTTCAGGGATGATCTAAGCTATTGGCACTTTCATTTAAAAAGACATTTTTAATGTCTTCCTCTTCTCATCAAGATTTTTAATAGTTAATACTATATGTTGACTGAGGACTTACCGTGTGCCTTAGCTTTAGCCATCTCTGTAACAGTTACTACTGGGGAATGTTTAACAGGGGATTTACAGTAGCAGTGCAGGAACCATTTTGGTTTTGTGCCAAACAAAAATGTTTCTGATCTATACAGCTGCAAATATTTTCTGTTCTTTGGCACTGTCTAATGTTATGGGTAAAATGCTATAAAAATTGCAAGTTTAGGAAGCACATCTTTTAATGGAAACAATTTTTTGAAAAGAGGTTGGGGCTGTACATGCTTATCAATGAAGGTGAAGCCATAGGTTTCTGTTATTAAACCCTCTTTAGGCAGTCACATGTTATTACAAAAAGTTATTCTTAAATCTAGTAAAAAGAGCCCATGCAAAACTGAATACATATATATATACATATTAAAACAAAACAAACAAAAACACAAAAACTGTAATTAAACATTTGGATGTATCTCACTTAGAGATTAGAGATTCATAAGGAGTGAATGAATTGTGCGTCCCCAGAGAGTGAAGGTGAGAAAACACTCTCACGTAGGCATTCTGCAAACTACTCTGGTAGCAGCTCTCAGGGAGCCCCATGCTGCTTTTCACTTTTCCCACTGCCTTTCAGGTTGGAAGGGCTGCTTATTGTTAGTGCTTCCTGACTCTGTTTCTGAATAAACTAAATTAACTTTCAGTATCAAAAAAAAGAGACAGTATCAAAAGTGGGTCATTGCTAGTCTTACTAACCTTAACTGAGACAGATGAGGAACACTCACTTCACCAGCTCTGCCAGCAGACATTACAGGATAGTAACTTTGAGCAGAGGTTTACTGACAAGAAGTTCTTGGTGATGTGTTTAATCAGATTTCCTTTTGAATGTAAATAAATGGTCATTTTGTGAGTGAGTACTGAAAATGGTTTTAAGTCATTTTAAATCAACAGGCATTAGCTTTTTAATAGGTGTAGCTGAAATTCCATTGCACTTGGAAATACCTAACATTCAAGAGTCGTTGTATTGCCCAGAGGAGAGGTTGCAGTCAGAAATAAAGTCATGACCAAAATGAAATTCATTATGGTATTTGATCATTAAGAAACATTGAAGGTCTTTGTATAGATATCTAGTAATCTTTTAAAAAATATTTCCTGCAGATGATTTTAATTTGTTGGCTAAGACTGCTTCAGACCTTGAAGAGGAAAGAGCAATAAAGGAAATGTGCTACAAATCTGGTAAATACGAAATTAGCGACTCTATCAAAAACAGCAATGCTGCCAATATAATAAAAGTATTTTTTCCTGTTTTGTGTTGTGTTTAGGAGAGTATTATAGGATTCAGTACCCTCAGGAACACCAATCAACAAAATTCGTATCTTTGTCTCTAGAAAATGAGTTATTGCCCTTGGAAGATATCAAGCAGGATTTGCAGAAAGGCAAGTATTTTCGTCTTGTTGTACAATGATTACTGCTTTTTGTATTACTGTTCCAGGGAGAAACTATTGCATAGTTTGCACCTCCTTCCCCCTCTTCTTAATTTAGTGAAAATAAAATACAGCACATAAAAAGAACATTAAAATATATCGTTATTTTTTCCCCATGTATATGTTTAGTCACATGCATGACGACTACCTGTATTGATTGTAGGTGGAAAAGATAGAAACTGGCTAACATTAAACCTGCATGTAATTTCCAGAGATACACAACATAGGCCTTTCATATTTTTCTTTAAGATCAAGATTTATGTAGTCTAATTTTAAACATCCCAAGCTTAGTCTATATTTCTCATATAGGCTGTTCTAAATGGACTAAGATAGGCCCTCTTAATGGGCTGTTTATTCCTGATAAGGTCTGCCAAAGATTAAATGAATCACTTTCTCAGAGGTGCTCTGCTCTTTCTGCTGACTATATTGGATGTTGAGATGGCAATTTGGCTATACACCAACTTTCACCTAACTCAATTTTAATGAAAAATATAACAAAAAACTTTAAGTTCTTATGAAAGATAGTTACAAAATAACTACATTTTGTTTTGAATGTTTCACCTTTTCTAACATAAATATGGTCAAAGAAATATGAATTAATAAATCTTTATTTCCCTTGTTATTCTTCTCTTTCATGCTTGAGCAAGTGGTGTGACTGAAAAAATCTGTATTAGTTTTGGCTTTATTGAATAAGTAATAAAATGTTCCATTTTAGAAGAGAGAATTATGTTATTAAGACACTAGAGTATTTAGTAGGTCAGCCATTAAAAATTGCTGGGCAGAAAAATGACCTGCTACTTTTAATTTAAAACATGTTTATTTTTATAGTAGTATAAATTTTAGGGATTAAATCTTGATAATACTGCTTTATGTAAAACAAATATGAGTAAGATGTGCCAATGAAAAAATTAGAGTGGAAAAATGTTCTCCATTTTGAGTTATACTGCATTTGAAGTCATGCTTTTTTGACTGATGGTTTTTGCCAGCCTAAATTGTTTGACAGAATTGGCTAAAAATATTTTCTTGTTATTTCTACATTTAAAATGTTTGTTATTCAAATAGTTTTGATAAACTTTTTCTGGCAAGTATTTAGATATATTTAGACTGTACACAAAGAATTCAGTGACAAACATATGAGTATTTATAACTTTTAATATATATATTTATAATTACATACATTCAGAAAAAATCAGATAGATGCGTTTTCCCAAAGCATTTCTTCAATTAAGTTTCTGAGGTTTTATATATTACGATGACATGTATGTTAAAAATACCACATATTCATTCAGATAGGATTCATAAGTATCATTCATGAAAAGTGAGAAGCTAAAGAACTAGCAGATAATTTGTAGCTGGTTCTTTACTTTTCAGTTGTAGTCTTCTGTAACCTGAGTATTGTGTCATTTTCTTAAAAAACTTCAGTGTACATCAGTGTTTGAGTTACATTACACACTACCCAAATGACTAATAAAAGAGAAAGAATAATATAAAACAAGAGGTTAAAGGAAATTGCTCCGAGCTAATTACTAACTCACAGAGGTGGGATTTAAAAAATGAGAGTTTGATTTAATGTGCTTACACACAAGCAGCTAAAATATCCTTTCTGTTGCCTTTCCAGGTGATGGTAATACAAATCCTACAAACTTTAATAATATGAAAAGTAAGGGAGAGACTTCAGGAAGGAGAGTGTCAGTAGAGGGTATTAACAGAACAGATCATAGATCCTTTGAAAATGGAGGTAATATACTTTAACATTGTCTTCTCATTGCTGAACATCGTGTGGTAAATACATTTGCCATAAATGAATATGTGTATATGAAACTTCACGATTTAAATATAAAAGAATAAGTCAGATACAGAGTTTTTATCTGTTACTCATGTTATATGCACTTCTTATTATAACGCACCGTTAATTGTAACAATTAAAAGTATCATTTATGATTCCACTTGCTTTAAGTCTCTAGTAAAAAAAAATTCCTCTATGCTGATTACAACTGACTTTTTCCTGCTTAATTTTGGAAAATAAATGTCTCTCTGAAGTTATAAAAAATGTGTAGGAATGACAAGTTAGTATGCTTTAAAAACCTGTTATGTGAGACTATCCCTAGTTAAGATGAATAGGCTTGGTATTTTTCAGTTATCGTACAGTGAAATACTAAGCTCCAATCCTGCGTCTTTTCTGATGGGAGCTGATTTCTCTGAACAGAGTTGAACTTAATGAAGATGTAGTGTCTTGCCACGTTCAGTTTAGTGTAGAATCATGTAATTAAGGTTAAAGAATGCACTATTATCCTTGAATTTGTGTTTACTTAACAGTATTTACTCATTTTTCTTCTTAAATACTTACTAGTAGTAAAAATAATAATATTTACTGTATTATTCTTTTTTTTTCTTCCCTTAGTTTGTCAGTGCAAAATAATGCAGTACCATGCTAGGGATGCTTGGTCTAGCTTTGAGCAAACTGGTATGCATCTTCTAGCTCCAGAACTGTATGGAACAGTACTAATGTATCTTAAATATTAATTCTTTTACTACAACTTTTATGTACAGTATATGTCTCTCTTTTAGGTGTTCTTCACTGTCATTAGTAAAAAGTTACCACTGAGAAGCAATCCTATAATTAAATCTCTGCTCATACCCATGTTGATTTAAAGCTTTTAAATGTTAGATGTTTATCTTTTTTATTTTTCTTTTGGTGGGCCTTAATGAATCATCTGTTTGGTTTCTTTTTTTTCACATTTCGTTTTGCATTTCTAAATTCATTTCAGTGAAAATGTAATTCTAAAAATAGCAAATTATGTGTGTTGTCCACATTTGATTTTTCATTGTGTTCTTTGGTGTAGATGATTTTTTGATGCTCATTTTCTGTAGGAGGTGATTGTTTTGTGGCACAGAGAAACATAATTGTTGAAGGGAAAAGAAATGAGGCACTACCTTTAGAAAAAGCACCAATTGCATCAGAGTATTCAAATGTAAAAGGTATTTAATTATTATATATTTTCTGATTTTTAGATGAGATTTCTTTTACAGTACTAATGAAGATTTTCTCATTCTTAATGGGAAGTGTTCTGAGCCAGAACCAATCAAAGTGATTGTACTAGTTCAAAGTACTGTGTTTTTAGCCAAATTTTGAGTTTTCTGACAAGATTTTGAGACCCTGAAGTCTGCTAGAGGAAATGTAGCAGTTTTTACTTTTGTGGGATGATACTTTAAAAATAATTAAGGTGAGAAAGAACATTCCTCACCCAAGGAGACCTGTGTATGAAGTGGGAGATGAGCTTTTCAGAACACTGTAGCATTTCTTGATAAGAAAATGTTGTGTGCTTTTTGAAAAAGTAAATCTGTGCTATTTTAACTCCTTAGCAACAAGCCGCTCTGAATTGGTAAAGAAGCATCATTTTAAGGGAGTAAAGAAAAAGAAATGGATTTCTGAGGAGCCAAGAAACTTATCTAATACAGCAACAGGCAAAGGTATTTTTAGAAAATGGTTGGCTTGTTCATTTTTATTTACTAAACTATTAGATGATTTAGTACTGCCTAGTTCTGTTCCTAGTGTTAGATACAGACAATTTGTATTTTGATTGGACTGTCTATAAGGAACATTTTTTTAATCTTGTCTTCCAGGTTCCAGTCTTCTCTAATATGTCAAATTTTGAATAATGTCGTAACATTTCTTTATAAATTTGTTCTTTCTCTTTTAGAAAATCACACTTCAAACCCAAAAGTTAAACCAAGTTACCAACAAAGTGATAAAAGAAAGGATGATGAAACTGCGTCTTCTATTATTTCTGCGAGACAAGCTGGAAGAAACACTTACTTCAGTTCTTCAGAACCTCGAAGATCAGCATATGTGTTCTACCGTAATGTTACAGATGTCCAAGAACCAAAGTTTAATGGATCTATGGGTGAGTTCCTGCTTACACAGAATTCTTAAAATGTTGCTAAATATCTGTTTAGGTACTTATTCCTAAATATGGGCAAGAGTAAATTTAATCCAGCACAATTTTCATAATTAGATTGCAGTAGTATCCATAAACAGAAATGTAAATACTTTTATGCTTTATAAACATTTAACATTAAAAAAAATTAAACATTTCAAAATTAATCAGAATATTTATGAAAAATAATTCAGTCACCTTCACAGAAGGGATTCATTTCCCTGCCTACCAAAGAGGGATGAATCCTTTGATATGCTGATGTGCTCAAATATACTGATTCCCACTTTTCACAGCTTCTTTTATGTGATTTATTCTTTTTAGATAAATAAACCTTGTAATAGTCCCCTTTAACTTCTCATACTACTCCAAGCATTGAAAGCAAGAGTAGTAGAAGTAGTTTTGTAGTAGAATTTCAGTTTCCTTTCAAGAAATACTCATTGTTCAACTTTTTGCTACCATCAGGGGATGAAGGAATGACTTTTGTGTATTTTTTTCACAACTAGCATTTCACCGTGGTTTCGCTTATGATTTATGATTATTTTCATTATTTACAATTATTTTTCTTCTTGCATAAACAAGGGCCTTACTCAAACTTCCATTATCAATTTAAATACATTCCAAACTTCAGTGATATACACTCTTCATGATATATTATGTTCTCACATTATTTATACTGGAGAGAGGATCAAATTAATTATTCCTGCCATTCTTTCAGGATGATGTTTTCCTTCATTGTTTTGCCATCTTTGACATACTCTACTATCTTCTTGGTAGTACATAATATGTCATAATTTAACAAGAAGTTTACAGTGGGATTCTGAGTCTTATATCTTTCTTTTTGGCAATCTGTTTCAGATATAACGATAATTTTACATCTTTCACTTTATTTTTAACTTGCTAATACAGCTTTATACAATGTGGTATCATAGTTTGTGTTTTATTTGTCTTTCTATTTCCAGTCTGCATGGTTAATTTGGATAATTGTTTTTTTTATCTGTCACTTCAGCAACAAATTAAGTGGTAAATAATTTAAATAATCATAAGACAAGAAAGGATTCATCTCACCAGTTTTATTCATCTGTCTTAAACTGAAATGAGTCCCGGTCTTGATATACCTCCCTGTCTTCATTTCCAATAAAAGAAACCTCCTTTAGACAAAGTATTGGTTTTAGATGAATAAAGTTAAATCAAATGAAACTTGACATCAGTGTTTAGTCTGCAGGACTAATATATATATATATATTTTCTTTTAATATTTGTTTTGATTAAATCTGGACAGGTTGTATAGAAATAACAGAGAGAATGTTCTTACTGCAAAGGATACTTCTAAAATTTCCAGGCTAAAAAAAGCATTTCAAAGAAAATATGACCAGAATTTTTGTCATAAGAAGAACCATTACCATTTTTGATACTTTTCTTTTCAAGAGCACCTGAGCCATTTGGTCTGAAATGCTCCAAACCAAAAATTTTGCTTGACATAAATGAAAGATTTCAGACCCAAACTGAAAACTGTGATACTTAGATGTTGCATATAAACTGAAAAGCTTAGAATTATTATGTAATTATTCACTGGAATTAATGGATTTAATCTGGAGTTAAGAGAAAATAAGAATATTGATAATAATAATTTCAGCCAAATTTTATACAAAATGATTATTCATTAGGCAACATACCTTGATGCAAAACCAACAGTCTTGCACAAGAATGTAGTATTGCCTTGCATCTAATGCTTTCACAAGCAGAGATAAAAGAGTATGCTGGATTTTTGTTTTGTTTTGTTTTGTTTTAAACTAAAAGCAATTGGTCCCATCAGGAAGATTTTCAACACTGGACATTCATTCTGTTTACCTCAAGGATGTCCTTGGAAGAATCAGGTCACTTGGAAGATCTTGTGAGCCTTGTAGAAATTCTGCAAGATTATAAGTGTTTTTTAATGTACTAGGCATAAAGTCTATATTTAATAATACCTTGCATTTTAGGGGTGATTGACGTGATCCATCAATTGATATTTCAGCAACTGTTTCTTTTAAATCACATATCAGGCTAAGATAGTCTCTCCTGAAATTATAGCTGAAAATTAGAAACAATTTATATATTTCTTCTATAGACAAATATACTTCAGGATCTTGTAATGCACCAACTTGGAGGAAAAGAAATCCACATGCAAAGACATTCTCTAAGTTTAAAACAACCATTCAGGTACCTGTTTTATAGAAATATTTATAATTGAGTCTTTTTAATAAAGGTGACATATCTCCTCGCCAAGAAAACGTATCATTGCTCTTCAAACTAACCCAACCAAAGACTGCAAGATTCTAAGCAATGCTGAGTAGTCTGAATGAGTAGTTAGTTTTGTTTGTAGACATACAATTTTGCCTATATAGCTAACCTATGATTTCTAATTTTCTATAATATCACTGATATGAATACAAAATATGTACCTGCTTTTAAAGTGAAGAGATAAATGAAGTAGGTTTTGTCTTGTAACACTGGACAAAGCAGAAGAAACTCTAGATATGTGCAATCTATTTGTCTCTGTTTGCTCATGAAGTATCTGTAATAGCTGAACTATGATCAGTCTAGGTCCAAATTCATAAAAGGACTCAGGCTACCAAAAACCTCAGGATACGCCCTAAGAACCATTAATACATTTTGCAGCTGTCTTGAAAGCAGAGATTAGAACCTGTATCTCCTTTCCCATAGATGAGTAGCCAAACCATTAGTCTTCAGTCTGTGTTTCATTCAAGGAAGACATTTCCTTCTTATCTCCTATCTCCTTATCTGTCCTCCACTGATATTTCACTCTGCAGCTGCATAGTTCAAAAGGTGGAAGAGCAGAGCATCCTCTCAGTTCTTGCAAGCTTAACCTTCTAGCTTGCTGTGAAAGTACATCCCTGAAAGTAGGAAGAAATAAGTTGAAACGCTGCTGAACAGTGCCCTTTCTTGGGTGAATCCTTTTACCACGACTTTATTTTATAGAAGATGGTCATTAACACGTGTTTTTGTTTGTTTGTTTTTATTTATTATTATTATTATTTTTTTCTGAGCAGTTTCTTTGGTTTTTGGAAACGAAAGAAAAAGAACTCTAGCAGATTAGTGCAAAGTGGATGGGTCACAAATGTGCAACTTTGTGACCCTGTGTTTCAGAGCCCTCCAAGTGGCCCAGTTATCGGTATTCAGATGAGTTCACACAGGGGAGCATTATGCCATTTTGATTCCAGTCTGAGATGCAAAATTCTGTTGAGGCACCGGATAGATGCAAAGCACCTAAAACCACCTACTGCAATGCATCACTAGGCTTACTGCATGTCTGATCACTTTGTGCAAGTACCACATGGTTCTCAAACATCTGCTTGGAAAGGTTTTGGAGGGAAAATACTTTAATGAAACATTTTGAAAATAGATTAATTATATTAGTATGAAATATTTTTTATTTCTATTGCTTCTGTAAGTGTTGAAGGTTTAATTCTTAAAACATCTCTGAAAGAGCATACAGTTTTACTCAGATTATGCACAAAATATTCAGTATATCTATTTTGACCACAGAGCCAAGAAGAAATGGAAATGAATATAAAAGGAGAAAGATTTGTAAACAGGAGAAAGATATGAAGCCAATACTTCAACTTACAAGAAAAATTTAAATTAAAAGAAGGAAATTAACAAGTACTGCCCAACTGGACATCAAAAGATGATAAAATTGCAAATCTCAAAAATAATCTGCAGGAAGTACACTTTAACATTTTATCAAAAGTGATAAAAATGCTAATTAAAAATGTATGTTCTGTATGTGCACATATACAGGTCTTCAATCTATTCATGAAGTTTAATCTGTTGTTAAAATTTGACGGTTGAAATGATTTATTACAGACTATGGCTGTACACTTCAAGACTGCTAGCAAAAGATGTCTGTAGAGGGGGAAAATCCTTACACAGAGAACTCCACCATTTTGTTTGACAGATACTTTAATGAAAAATTACTAATATGAATTAATATTATTAGTTGCACTTGGCAGATTCAGAAGACTTTGAATGTAAACAGTAATATTAATGCATTCTAGAAAATGGCTGTTTTGGTGTGAAAGACAGATTTGTAGATGATGTAATTGTTTTCCAGATGTTTGAGGTCTCAGTCTGAGTTTGATCTTGATATTTTGACATT
This sequence comes from Anser anser, assembly GCF_964211835.1. NCBI lineage: Eukaryota > Metazoa > Chordata > Aves > Anseriformes > Anatidae > Anser > Anser anser. The sequence continues at coordinate 50,968,301 of NC_139720.1, forward strand.
TTAGTAGGGCAGCAAAACTGTTATGAACTAAATGAACTTCACAACAAAACAAGAATTAACAGAAATATGTTTTTCCACACATTTTAAACAAAAGTATAAAAGACTGGATAAAGACAGAGAGGAAGACTGACAAGAAGACTACAACATCACTTCCTGAAAAAATAAACTATATAAATGCTTTTAAAGTGAACAGTGACAACGTACGAATATTTCTCTAGAGAGCACAGATTTGTTTTTAAATCTTTTCTGCATTTCCATAATCTTTATTTTTTTTTTCTTCTGTGAGACAGATCGATTTGGTTTCTTTCCTGTAATTGGAGAGAATGGGTTTTGATCACCTTTATTCTAGGATTGGATCAATATATCAAACAGTAAACAGCACTGTGTAAAAATAGAATAACTGACACACCAGAAGGCAGGTGCAAGGAGGAAATGGATCCAGAAGGAGGAACTTCAGAAGATGAAAAGGTAAAAAATGCACTCAAAAGTTCAAAATAGCTTTCTGGAAAACTGAAAATTATGTAATTGTGGGCCATGTAACTGAAAGAAACATGTTTCAAAGATTCCCTCCGGAGAGTAAAGAAAAAGAGGGGCAAGGCAAAGGATTCTGTCTTCCATGAAATACTGGTCAGTAGCCAATGTGTGCAACTATTGTACCTAATGCTAAATTACTACATATATGTGAATTTATATCTTTGTCTCAAACTTTTTTCCATTTTTTTTTGCATTTACTTAACCTTTGGTCATTCTTAAAACATACTCAGTTTTGGAGGAGAGCCCTTCAAACATTTTTTTGGAGCACTGTGATCCAGTAATTACCTCAGTGGCACCGATGGCTATGAAAATAAAAGCACTTTGCTTCTTTGTGACTGTTTAGAACATAAAATTGTATCAGATGCTTTCCAGGGTGCCTTCTAGCTGAAATTGTTCTATTGCTCTATAAGAAATATCATCATACATTTCTCAGTCCTACTTTACTGAGAATATCTTGCAAAAAAATAGGCTGGTAATGCTTTAAATATTATTACTTTTAATTTTAGAAATTTAATTTTTAATAATTTAAATTTTAAAAATGCTGTAATGATTATAACTGTGTAGGCAGTTGGGCGTTCCTTTCTTAGCTGAGAAAAGAATAGATTATCTGTTTTAGCTGAGAGGTAGAAAATGTTAAAAAACAAAACAAAACAAAAAAACAGGTAACATCTTTTTAAAATCAGTGATAAAGTGTACTGAAAATGTCTTCGTCCCTCTAATTAAATATTGGATTCTCAACTTGTATCACACAATGCCTTGCAGCAACATTTTGTATCTTGTCTGCCTGAGGCAGCTGAAAATCTTGACTTGGAGGGTTATTCTACCCAGTTATTTTTTAACATCTAGAAAAATACTTTTACTCTCATTTTCTATGTCAAATAAACATAAATTTTACATTTACTGATTGTTCAATCTCTCTCATTTAGAGGATTGAATTTGGCAGAACCATAAATTGAGCAGGGCCAAACATTATTATTATGGTCTGTTTTTTAGTATTTAATTAAGAAGGGTTTCAGTATTTAAATTTTGCAATTTATTTGGTTTGAGAGTAGCAGTGCAAAGATCCCACTATGCCTTAGTAATTTTATTTCAGAGTACAGCTGATACTCTTTGCTTGCTTGGGTATTAACCTACTGGTTTTACTTATCAATGTACTGTACAAAGAAGTGGAAGTTTGAGAGTTCATTACAATTACTAACAGTGTGTTTGCCAGAAACTTACTTAAAATTACTAAAAAGAACAGATGGGCAAAAAATTTGAATGTTACTGAGTGTTCCAGCATCAGATAATGACAGAGTAGGTGGTGCTACAGTTTTAGACTTTCCTGGTGAATCCATATTTGATCAAATATGTTCTGAGCACTGAATGGTGTGAAAAACAAACAAACAAACAAACAAAAAACATAAATGGCTGACATGGTTTGGATTTGAAACAGTAACAAAGTGAACTTCTAGCCTCCAAATTTATGAACTTAACGGTGAACTAGAAGTAAGCTGAAGTTCATTACTGTATGTATTTTCTAAGTATATATTGTGAAATCTGAGAAAGCATTATGACATCTGAAAATATAAATATTATATTTGATTCTTTCCCTTAACTGTATTTAAACTCAAAGAGCTTTGTTAATCTATGTATTTATTATAGTTCTGAGCTAATATAAAAAGGAAATAAGTCTTAGCACTGTTTTCATGTACTGGATAGATAAAAAATAAGTGACCTAAAGGTGAACAAATAAGAGGAGTCTAATGTGAGCCACCTGAAGCAGAGACTGTGCTTTACTGTATGATATTGTTATATACTGTGTTTAAAAAATGGTGTTTGTATATTCATAAACAATAAATGCACCTAGTAAAAGTAAATAATGTATGGAATTTTATTTGCATTATTTACCTTGCTTTTAACAGGACTGTAATTAATTAGATTAAAATAATTTCCACTGAGCTTTGACTACAGTGAACTGGCAAGCATAAAAGTATGCCTTCGTGAACTCATCTTTCAACTTTAAAGTTAGTTGCAGCAATCTCTGCACCTGAAATCAGTAAAGCATCTTCATCTCTCCAATTGCTACCTCACACTCCATAACATGCAGTCCCTTGTACATCAAGGGTTGAGTGATCCACAGTGAAGCAAACCTGAGTGGGCACAGGTCTGTGCTACTCTGTGGTGTGTTATCCTTAAGAGTGTGGCCTTTGTGCCTGTGCTGTGCCGCACAAATGCCTTTGCTCAAAGGAAATTGAGGGCATCCAGTACTTCACATTATGAGGCTTAAGTAGTGGATTTCTGTGTCTTCACTTACTCGCTGCATGACAAAACCCCCACACTGGTTTAAACTAACAGTACTTGAAAATCAGTGCTTAGATAATGTGCCAAAGATCAGAGGCAAAGGGCTTCTGAAGCATAGTTGAACTTGGTGTATCATGTATGCATATACACAATCCACTGCTGAGTTGAAAAGCCCTGGGGAAAGGAATGATCTGTTGTTTTCACCTTATACATGTAAAAATATGCTAATGTTTTTCCAGATGGTACGTCTAAAAGCACATCAGATATCTAGTGTAGGTGAAGCATATTAGGTAGTAAACAGATTAACAGTGGTACCATCTGTATTTTATTAAAAGTTGCAGAGCTTCCAGCGTGAGAGCCTGCATTCCTGAACAAACTTTTACAGCTAATTTAAAAACACCACCTCCCAGGATCTTAGCAGCACTGATGTTTTAAATAAGTTGTTTATATATAAATATATCATAATATATCTCAAGTTGACACACAAATGAGGAAAGAAAAAAGATTGTAAAATAAAAACAGAACAAAATTTTCCTGGAAATTGTAAAGATTGCTTTAAAAGGAGGACGTTAACAATTTCACCCTAATGGAGATATTTGTTGATAAACTGTGCCTTGTATAGCAATACTTTATGTAAATAAATAAATATATAAATAGACTGTAAATTATTGAACTAGAGCTGCAGTCACTAGGGGTCAGTACAGTCCCAGGAATAAGCTCCAACAAGGCACACGAGTGAACCTTCATTACAGTGAGTTTGATTCCAGCTCTAGAGAGCTCCAGCCTATTTGCAGTGTTCTCCAACAGCTTTAAATTAACAGAAAAGGAAGGTCCCAGAAGGCTTGTTATGCTTCCTAACAGCCAGCTCAGGGAGAGGTGCAGTAACCTATATTCAAAATTACTAAATAGCTATTTTATTTATTTAATTAATTTAAAGCAATGATGTTCCTGTACTTTTGCCCTATCCTACACACTTTCCAAAAGGCATTTCTGTTACCTCCCAAACTAGACAGCTGTCACTACCCTTCTCAGAGAAACAGTCTTTTCTAGAAGCTGTTCCCTAACTCAGAGTCTACTTTAACTTTTCTAGCCTGGAAACCTTTTAGATCTTTGTGTAGGACATTGATTCCCACCTTGATTCATTCTCCCATTGATTCATATGACATTATTCTGTCTTTAAAAGATACATACCACCTGTTATGGGCCATCTGAGAGCATAACGAGAAAACTGAGTGTCCACCAGTGAAACCTCTAACTATTCAGACCTATCCCAATTAACAAGTTATACTCAAACAGGTTTGAATAGGTAGCAAAGCTTGCCTCAATTTTGTCTACAGGAACAAAACACACATAGATGTACAAAAAGTAGGAGAAGGAGACCGTTTCATTGTTAACAACTGCCTCAAAACTGCCCAGCACACTTCTGAAAGCCTATCCACCCCATGGTGCACAACTTCAATCTGCAGTTAAGCATCTAAAAGCCTCTGCTGATTCTTCATAGGCCTCTGCTTTCTCCCAGCACTCTTGGAAGTCCCAATGACCTCTTAGCATTCCCTCCCAAGCATGGTCTCACAGCAACCTCACTAAACTTTCACAGTGTTACTTCTTTATCTCAACCTGAACACTGAAGCTGCTTCAGCACAAAGTAGTCTTGTTTGTTTCCTTGTTTTTGGTTGCTAAACATAAGAGAAAATCCTTGGAGGGAGACGAATGTTGTCTGACTAGTAAAAAGCCTTGAGCCAACTCTGATGTGGACCACACCTCCATGCAAGTGAAGGAGTCTATGGAAAATGAAATTTAAATTATAACATCTCCAAGAAATGGAGCTCGGTAAAAGTCTAGATGAACTTGGGGAAACTGGTAGCAAAAGCTATTCCTTCCTTCTCTCTTGAATGAATATGGGATAGTGGAACCTCAAAAAGAGATGTTAAATGCCTTTTCTTTTCACATCCTGTTTTTCTTTACAGGTGAAAAATGACAGAAACATATTACAGTGGTATTGTGCTAGTGAGAGTAAAACTACTGTGCTTAAAATACAAGGGAAGTCCTGCTGCTTCTTCCCTCTCTGGTTTTCTAAGAAAAGGGCAGTTAGGCAGAAGTAAATATTAAAATTAGCAGGCCTTTTGAAATGGTAAGGTTCCTGTAAACATGGATCCTTTTTTTTAAATGTACCTCTTTTCCCGACTGTCATGCTTATATGGGCAGAAATAAAGTAAAACAAACAAACAAACAAAAAAGAAATAAGATGTCCACATGCAGGTAGCATACATGCAGGTAAGACTAACAAAGTTATTCTGCTCCTGTAGTTGCCAGTGGGCAGATGTTCTGAGCACCAGAGAACTTCAGTTATTTAGAAAGTTAATTCCCAATAATTTTGGCTCATCTTGTTTTAAGAACACATATACACTTTTTTTTTTAATGACATATTTTATGACACGACAAAAACAGTATCTCCAAAGGTTGTTATCCTCACCATTGCTGCTCATGCATCATGAAGATTAATGCATTTCCGCTGCAAGAAACTAATGTGCTTCTTTCATCTTCACAACTCCTCCTGAACTGCAGGAGAAACCTCAAGAGCAGATTTTGAAGATAATACTTCTTTACAGGAATTTGCACCAAGCAAAGCATACTCTAACATAACCCATATAGTAATTCTATTGACTTCAGCACAATCATTCATATTTTAAAATTCAAGAGTGTTTTGACTAAACACAGCAGAAAACTCAGTGGCTCCCAAGGTTTTCATTACAGTGTTTACTCCGGCCTGCCAAATTGTTATTACTCTTGGAGATGAATGAGGATATAAAATCCAGCAAGACTTTTAACTTTTGAAGTGAAATTTGCAAACTGGGCAAATATGATGCAGAATTATAGGAACAACAATAAGTCATGGAAATATGACAGTCATTGGTAAGTTAGATAAAAAGTGCCTTGTACTAGCAATTTCAGTTGGCTAGTGCCAATGAAAGCCTTTGTTCTCTTGGCATAGGGAGCACCTGCTGGTTAAGGCAAGACAGGAGTCTTGAATAGCATGTGCTGGTAAGTAGCAGATCATTAACATTCAGAAACGTTTATCTGGGGGAATGTCATGGTTTTGGCTGGTATAGAGTTAATTTTCTTCATAGAGGCTTGTATGATGCTGTTGCAGAGCAGTGCTCGCACAGAGCCAAGGCCGTTTCTGCTCCTCACGCTGCCCTGCCAGCGAGGGGCTGGGGGTGCACCAGGAACTGGGAGGGGACACAGCCAGGACAGCTGGCCCAGGCTGACCAGAGGGATGTCCCACACCGTGTGCCATCAGGCTCAGCAATAAAGCTGGGGTAAAAAAGGAGGAAGGGGGGGACGTTGGTAGTTATGGTGCTTGTCTTCCCAAGGAGCTGCTGTGCGTGACGAGCCCTGCTTTCCTGGAAGTGGCTGAGCACCTGCCTGCCGATGAGAAGCAGTGAATCGATTCCTTGATTTGCTTTGCTTGTGCATAGCTTCTGCTTTACCCACTGAACTGTCCTTATCTCAGTCCCTGAGTTGTTGCACTTTTACCTTTCCGATTCTCTCCCCCATCTCACTTGGGGATAGTGACTGAGTGGCTGTGTGGGGCTGAGCTGCCTGCCGGAGCTAAACCACTGCAGGCAATTATTCAATTTATTCCAGTTTATGCTTATATCTATAATTCTTTTTCATTGGCCAAAGAACATGTAGGCAGGACAGGTGGCCTGCTGAAGTAAACAGCGATACAACTTCTTATGTCATGGCTAGATGTCAAGAGTAGTCTTTAGATTGTTAAAGAAATGAAATGGAAGAGTTTGTGGCTGCACTTTTGTGGCCAGTATAAGGAATTGAAAATATAATAACCACAATATTTTGCAAATTACTTAAAATTGGATCTTTGGGAGATGAAGTTGTTAAACATTTGGGAGATGAAGTTGTTAAACGTCTTGTGAAGTGCCAATCACATGTTCCTTAGTGAAAATGACACATGATAGTAGCACTGAGGTTCCTGGTAAACTGATGGTAATATTTCTTTCAGGTAGGGCAACTGCAATGTTTCAAGTCTGGAAACTAGCAGATATTTAGCATTTCTTACCTTGAGGCCACAGATACCTGCTGTTTGATTTAAAGCATTAGAAAAACTATCAGCATGGCTCGGACTGAAGTTGCTATAGAATAAATAGCCACAGTAGCTGAACTCTCCTGATTTCCCATTGTTTTATTTGCCCTAGAGTGCGCTGCACTGTTTTGAACAGACACACCTCAGGGACTCGCAGCAGGATTTCATCCCCTTATTACAGCGCGAATGATGCAACATTTGGTGTGCTGGGAAAAGCTGTTTTAAAAGCCATTATTTTCAAATCCCTAGGATGGTACACACTAATGTTTATTTAAAAGCCAAGCAACAGCAGTGCATAAGATCCAGTCTAATAGACTAGCAACCACTTCTTATTAGGGTGCATAATGGAAATAGGTTTTAGCATACCAGATCATATCATTCATCTCTCAAAGATTTGATATATGACTCTCATCAGAGCTGCTGTAAAGAATACCATCCTCCTTATTCCAGTGTAAACTCCAGGCGCTAAAGAGCTTATGTCCTGAATAGAAGGTTTCCCGGTCTTTTGTATATATACATACATATATATATATATATGTATACATATATATATATATGTATATATATGTATTTAAATGTAAACTATTTTGCTCTTGCTAAAAGTATTGTTTTTCCACATTATTTTTTGTCACAACTTGATATGTTGATATTATACTATAAATTCATAACCTGTACCTTCTTTCCTTAGATGTTAGAAGTGGCAACGCCTGCAATTTGCAGTCCCTGAATGCACAGGATATCTGTACTGACTTGTATTGGGTTTATGTGGCAAGGGTTTGGTAGCGGGGGGGCCATAGGGGTGGCTTCTGCAAGAAGAATCCAGAAACTGCCCTGTGTTAGCTAAGGGCCCGGCCGCTGGCCAGAGCCAAGCTAATAAGTCATGTTGTTTGTGCCTCTGTGAGAGCATCTTTAAGATAGGAAACAAACAAACAAAAAAACAACAACAACAAAAAAACACACACTGGGGAACAGCAGCTGGAGAAGAAAGAGAGGAGTGAGAAACAGCCTTGCAGACACCCAGGTCAGTGCAGAAGGAGGGCAGGAGGTGCTCCAGGCATGGAGCAGAAGCTCCCCTGCAACATGTGGAGAGGCCCCTGGTGGAGCAGGCTGTCCCCCTGCAGCCCATGGGTCCCACATGGAGCAGATCTCCACGCTGCAGCCCGTGGAGGAGCCCCCGGTGGAGCAGGTGGATGTGGCCTGGAGGAGGCTGCGGCCCATGGAGAGCCCCCGCAGGAGCAGGCCCCGGGCCGGAGCTGCAGCCCGTGGAGAGGAGCCCACGCAGGAGCAGGGGGTCTGGGGGGAGCTGCCGCCCGTGGGGGACCTGTGCTGGAGCAGTTTGCTCCTGGGGGATGGACCTCATGGTACGGAGCCGTGTGGGAGCAGTTCTTGAAGAGCTGCTGCCTGTGGGAAGCAGGATCAGTTTGGGAAGGACGGCATCCTATAGGAGGGACCCCACGTGGAGCAGGGGCAGAGAGGGACCGTGAAGTAGCGGTGGAGATGAAGCATCAGGGACTGACCACAGCTCCCATTCCCTGTTCCCCTGCTTTTAGTTTTTAGTTTCTCATTGCAGTAGTCTGCTAGTGATAGGCAATAAATTACATTTATCTCCCTATGCTGAGTCTGTTTTGCCTATGACAATAACTGGTGAGTGATCTCCTCTCCCTGTCCATATAATACCTGAGCCTATTCCATCGTATTTTCTCTCCTCTTCCACTGAGGAGAGGGAGTGAGAGAGCAGCTGTGGTGGAGTTCAGCTGCCCAGCAGGGCAAAACCACCACATGACTGAAGCTTTATGGATTCATAAACCATGCTTTCTTCAGGAAGGTTACCAATCCAGATACCCCAATAACCAGTTTACAAGACTGAACAGAGGGGGTATCCTTAGGGGAACTGCAGACATTTCCAAAGCAAAGAAATAAAGAGTAAATTGCATTGGAAAGTTTCTTTGTTTAGTGGTAATCTCATGGCTTTGGTAATCTCATGGGAAGTGATTGATTTTTATTTTCCTTCCAAATATATTTTACTCCAGACTAGTATAATTGGAACTATGAGTTCCATATTTTTTTTCTTTTTTTTCTTTTTTTTTGAATGTATTAAGTGTATTCTTTTTTGAAATCATTTCAACTTCTTGACTTTCAATTCCACTAAATGATGTGCCCTTTTTCTATAAACAAGTAACTACACTGAAGACAGACAATTGGTATTTTTATTCTGTTAAAAATTCTGACATTTCAAAAAGGTTATATTCCAATATTTCACTTAGTAAAAGTCCGCCTCTCCCTCTCTCCCTCCTTCCCCCAAGTCTGCTTGTCATTTTTGTGAAATCAGAGCACTTTGCTGTCTTCGTTCTTAGGAATCTTACAAGGCCACTGTTCCTGTGTCCTGTGTTTCCCTGAATTCTGTGAGGGCAGCTTTCTACAGATGGCTATCAGAGAATAGGAGAATTATACAGTTTTCTTTGATTTAAGGTAAAAATAGGGAGTTCTTAAAATTAGGGGGGTAGAAAGTCATAATTGTACATATTAGAATGCTCTCGGGAAAAGATGCATTACCAAGAACCCCCAAAGAAAATTTGTCTCACAAATCTTTGTTATCAGGACAGTGGATCACACGAACTACTGTGTCCTTTCACCTGCCCCACATAGACAGTGATTGCACATCACTGCCCCCACAACCATCACTCTTAATGTAAATTTCATTCCTGCTCATCCATTTCCAACTTTTTAGCACAGTGGTATTGGAGCCAAAGCTCCTAGAGCTCTAGAAACTTTGAGTTTCAAAATCTTGGTCATCCCTAGGGCGTCTTTGCCCTGGAGTTTTGAACTTAAATGATTGTCCCCTAAGTCTGAGGGGGTCCATGACACAGATCTGAAAGTTAGGATAGTAGATAGCCTACTTGGAGAAAGTCAGGCATGTTTCTTGTGGGAGAAAAGTCCTTGACAGGCAGAAACCTTGTCTGTATTTCCTTTGAAATCCTTTTCTGAAACAATACATTTCTGCAAAATACTTCTGTTTTGACAAATTTACTTTTTCTACTAAAACTGGGTGGTTGGAAAATTCCCAGGTACCCATAAGTTGAATTTAGTGAACAAATTATTCATGGAACCCTAAACAGTATCTCTCAAAGCTGAACCGTCCCAATGATTTCATTCTCCACATAATCGATGTTTTCCCAAGCCTTTCTTCATTTTTGTTTTCTCTCTGTAAACCCTATGGCACATCCTTTTTTGATGAAGTGATCAGCTCAGAACAGTGGTTCAGAGGAAGCTCTCTCATTGATTTATGTGACGGTGTCTTCTTTCAATATCGTTTTCAACATCACTCTGTTTGCATCCCAACATTGTTTGCCCTTTTGATCGATGCCGATATTGAGCAGAGAATGTTATTGAGTTGTTCAGAGAAGCGTCCAAGTCCTTTTTTCCCTCTGTGGTTGCAGTTAATTTAGAGACCTGTAAGGTGCATTAGTAGGTCAGATTATTCTTCCCAATGCCTATCATTATCTCTTTTTTTTCTGAGCCCTGTGAGGCAGGCAGGCAGTGGTACTGCAATCAGGCTTCCTTCGAAGGAGCACAGCTTGAAATTTGGTCTGGGACTCCGTGAGCACACTGCATCAGCAGCCACTGGGGAGAGGTGTGGAGGTAATGTCTTCCCCACAGAGACCTGTCCTCTTCTTCATCAGTGTGACCCTCCTTGGCTCTTGCAATTACACCATCACCAGAGGAGCAAAAAATAAGCAGAAGGGGATGTGCCCCTTAGTTTCACAAAGAACTGTGTCTCAGAAGCTGAGGTTTTAGTGCAGACTGTATGAGGTATGAAGAAATTATTTCTGGTGCATAACTGGTCAGCACTATGGCTTAGGATAAGACTTGGTAACATAACTTTCTTCATTTAAATTGCTAATTCCAGTTCTATAAACGTGCCTGTGGCATTTGCTTAAATGTTCCATTTTTAAGGGTCCTGAAGGCTTCCTGAAAAACTAAGCACACAGCCACTGTGGAAATGCTGAATGTTTGTGGGGTTTTGTTATTTTTCTTTTGTTATTTACTTTTAATCAGCCTTTATTCTGGCTCTCTGCAAGCTGTGCTGCAAGTTCAACACTGAAAAAACAATGTAAGCTGTTTCCTGGAGGCAAATACAAAGCCTATATACCCTACAGGGCGGGGAAAAAAAAAAAAAAAAAACCACAAAAAACTCATTGTAACATGGAATAATAATTTTTAAAGCTTTTTGTCATAGAAGCAAAAAAAAAAAAGTTTAAAATGAGTTTAATATTACAGTGGTCAACGCTGAAAGACATTTAAATGGATAGACAACCTAGATTTCATAGATGAATAATTTCTACAGAAGACAAACGCTGAGAGATCAGTTTAGCCTCTCAGGTTTTGCAGCATTGCTGTTTGCTGCTTGTAAAACAAATAGCCTGGATTAAACCAGATTCATTTTTCTGGCAGATTAAGCAGCTGTCTTCTGTCAAGTTCCCTGCTTGATCCATCTTGCCAGTACATGCTCATAAAAAAATTGCTTGCTACTAAAGCATTAAAGTAGGACTGATTCTTTTGCATGTATTTATAGCTTGATAACAACAAAAGTTGTATTTCCAATTTACCTTTCAACCACTTCCTGGAGGAGTAATATCCAGGAGAGAGCCTGCCTGTCATAGCCTGCTCAGTCGTGTCTCCAAGATATAATTAAAAGCAAGTGTCAGGGGAAGCTCTTTCTTCTGAGGGAGAGGCATTGCATATCCTGCTGAATGCTGTTCTGGAAAGGGATGTCAATGTGGTGAAGCTGAGAGTCACCTCTGGAAAAAACTCTAATATAAAACCCACTAAATAAAATAACAGTCCTATGAGCTGCTAACACGAAACTCAACCAGGTCTCCAGAAACAGTATTGAATTTCTGATTTTATTTTTCTTTCCCAAGAAATGATCAGTATTGAAAATGAGGAGGAGTCAAATTAACTTCTCTGTGACTCCTGTGCAGACTTCACTCTTTTTGATTAATTTATTAACAACACCTTGGCAAACACAGGGCCTGCAATCAGGGTTGTAGAGTTTAACAAATTGCCTTGTTAATGAAGCATGAGAAGCTGCAGAATCCTGTTCAGCTTCTCTGTCGTCTTTGTAGTGGTGGTGTGTGTGGGAGGAAGTAGTGCATATGCATTGCTAAAAATTATTTTATGTTATTTTATCTTTTTTTATTCTATTTTATTTTACTTTCATCCAGGTGAATAATGTTTAATTGCTGAAGTATGAGAGTGATTGGGTAAATAGCATCTTCCTTGTAAAACCACAGTTCTGTTATGGGTAGGTAAGGCAGTGTTTTCTGCTCTCTGGTCCCTCCTCTCTCACCTGTCTCCAGGATTTTCATTTATAAGCAAATGTAGAAGAGCTAAACCTTTCTATGGGGGCATCAGGGAGGACAGTTATTTTGGTCCAGATATCAATAGGAGAGTTTTCTCTGGACTGTGAGCTGTAAATTACACAGAGAGAAAGTTCCAGGTAGGATACAAAGCTGCAGCAGTTTACAGTCACCTGTGTAGGCGCAATCTGGGGAGTGGTGTGGAGGTATTGCGCGGTATTATTTAGGCTGGCTGGGAGGAAGTAAGGTCTCAGTGTAATCTTCTACAAAATTTGAGGACCAAGTTGCGATGAAGGTTTAGGCTCAAGACTGGAACAAAAAAAAATAAGGTAGTCACCTTATTCTAAGTGTAACCAAGATAACTAAATTGTTAGGTATGGGAGAGCATGAGTCACAGAAGTTACTTGAGAGAGGTTTGAAGCAAAATAGCTGTAGAAATCTTGTCCTGGGGAAAAAAAAAACACTGGGTAGCTCAGGTGATGTACTGCCTGGACCCCTTGACAACTTCTGCTTTACACAGCCCCCAGATATGAAGATACACTTGGGTTCCTGGTAGGTGCAGTGAAAATGCAATGGGGAAAATCCTCAGAATGAGCTGAATTGACGGATGTCTAGACATGAAATGCTAGGAAAAACAGCAGAGCTTCTGTGTACGGAAGCTGGAGGTACCTCCATTTTCTTAGTAGTGCAAACTGTGAATTACCTTTTGTATTTAGCTTTCTGCCTGTAAAGAGTAGGAACATCCTTCCCTCTACATCCTCATTGCATAGCACATTTCAAGTGTTTGGTCTAATGGTGACTGTTGTGATCACCCACCCCATTCCACTACTGTCTGCCTGCGTCTGCTCTTTGCATACAGGGGTTTATCACAGTCATAGAATGGTTTGGGTTGGAAGGGACCTTAAAGACCATCTAATTCCACCATGGCAGGGATGCCTCCCACTAGACCTGGTTGCTCACAGCCCCATCCAACCTGGCCTTGAATACTTGCATGGATGGGCATCCACAGCTTCTCTGGGCAACCTGTTCCAGTGCCTCACCACCCTCTGAGTAAAGAACTTTTTCCAAATATTTGATCTAAATCTCCCCTCTTTTAGTTTAAGCCCATTACTCCTTGTTCTATCCCTACGCTTCTTGACAAAGTGTTCCTCCCCAGCTTTCCTGTAGGCCCCCTTTAGGTACTGGAAGGCTGCTATAAGGTGTCCCTGGAGCCTTCTCTTCTCCAGGCTGAACATCCCCAGCTCTCTCAGCCTATCTTCATAGGAGGTGCTCTAGCCCTCTTGATCATCCTCGTAGCCCTCCTCTGGACTCACCCTAATGTGTCCATGATGTATTGTCAATCCATTTAGATTGTGTTCCTCTCATCAGAAAAATATTTGATATGCGCTGCTCTGACAGCTAAAGGGAGTTATGAAGCTAGAAGTGTGCAGTCAAGTAGGGAGGGATAAAAAGCTGGAAAGCGGGAGGAGGAAGACATGTAAAAGAAGATCAAGAAATGGATAAAATTTTGAGATGTACAAGTTGAGTACTAACAGCGAAAGAACTGTAGAACTAGAAGAGGGGAGGAGGAAAAACAATGTTGAGAAATTGATGCAAACGTGTTATTTTATGGCTACAGAGTTTGGACTAGAGGCTTACAATGACAGTTTCTAGCCTAAAAGTGGATTTTATGTGTTAGGAATTTAAAAGCTGGCACAAGAACAGGAGGAACAACTTGAGGTTTTTAATGAGATTTTTCTGGAAATGTGTCCTGAGATAGAGGAACTCTGTGGGTTCTCTGATGCCTCACGATAACTGAGTACCTACTGCAATGTGGAAAGAGGGGCGAGAATAAGGTAAAAGGAGGTTTTATTGTGGTTTTCCTTTTGTAGTTGCCAGCCATTTTTTTTCATAAGATTTATGGAAACTTTGATATTTTGTTTTACTCTTGTTCTACTTTTGTTCTTCAAGTTTCTTGGCAGCTAGAAACATTACTTTGCACAAGACAAAAGCAAAAATACAAAATATGAGACTTATGTGGCCATTTCTTTTGGGAGCTGGTTTCTTCCTGAAAGAAGATTATAAACTAGAACAAATCATAGAGTGTAGCTGCAAAATAGAACAGAAGGTAGCTTTACACTTCTGGGTCGTTGAATTAAAATAAATCCTGCTATTATAATCATTTCACTTGAGTTACTAAGTAGTGATCAAAGTCTTATTCTTTCTCACTATCCTCTGCCCTTGGTACTCCATACTCAAGTAGAGAAAGAAGTGCTATTGCACTTTTTCCAACCTTTCATAAATAGCTGCAGTCATCGTTGTGTCAGTACTTAATAAATAACAAATCATTTTCATTTTGCCAAAGGAAAGCAGTTCAACAGCAATCAAGACATTTCTTCTGTGGCCAGTCTGCCCTGGCTTTGCCTGATCTTTTCCTGTGAGACTCTTCTATATCTTTTATGAGGTTTAATTCTCAGGCCTTGCAAGGTTCTACCTCTTGAGGTCTCATAAGCAATCTTCATAATTATATTACTTTTGTTTCCATACTTGCTCTCAGAATGAATTGCTCATGAGCTGAATGCCATTATTAAACTTCAGAGCTTAAGAAGATTATGACTTTAATTTTCATTGCATGATATCCACTGTGGACAAAACGATGCAGTGGGAATAGAAATGTTACCATTGGCGAATTATGGGGAAAGTTTAATATATATATATATATGTATATATATATTTTTTAAAAGGATACTTCTGTTTAAGCCTTTGTAAAATACAGATTGAAAGAAATGAGAAATCTAAATCTGTCAGAGTGAAGAAAACAGGCAGTAGTTAGTAAAGAAGTAATCAATGCAGTACAGCTGCTTTGGTGCAATACAGGCAGATATGGCATAAGATGTAAGTCACATTATACCAGGTAGGTACTGTCTACATATTCCTGTAAAACAGGAAGTAAATACGACAGAGTGAGCTTTCTTCACCAAGAAATAGTAGCTATGTGGGGGATCCACTAGGAAGTCTGCTGGCAAATGCTGCTTGTTAAATGTGTTGATGCAGGGAGTCTCTTTGTTCTTTTCTCCTTCGTTAGTGTCAGTTATGGTCTAGGATGGGCCATAGGCTGTGGTTCTCCTGAGGAATCAAAGTTAGAGCCATCCTGCATGACTGCTTACAGCGATGTCCAGGATTGATTTTTCTACCCAGCTGTTTTTGCCTAGTTCTCTTTTTTTTCTTCTTCCTAAGAAACACCCAGACCAAATCTACGCCAGCTACCCCAACTGATTGTATTCACTTCTTAACTAAAGAGGGTGGACTAAGGCATAAAATCTAATTTATGCATAACTATTTATTAACACCTTGCGTTCTTTGCATGAAAGAGTGTAGATAAAAGCCAAGTATTAGGTACAAATTCAAACTCCTCATGTGTAATGGAAGAGAGGAGAGAGAAATGCTTTTGCCTCTCTTGCAAGAAAAGAAATAACATATAATTGGATACCTTTGTAATGAGGTATGTTTTGACAGTAAAAAGATTTTTTGATAAAAGTGGCAAATACTCAAATGTTGAGGCTAAAATAAATCCCCAGACTTCTGCATTTCAGTATCTTAACACAGGATTAGGCATTTGCTACCAGTCCTTTTTTCTTTCTCCAGCTATTTCATTCCTCTCGGATATTCCGACTGTGGCACTGATGGGAGGTGTTCACAGGCTAGGATAGCTAAACTTCAGAATTTCTAAGAGAGTCATTATTGCATGCTGAGTAGGTCTAATGTGTCAGATTTGCTAAGTAAGCGCACATCAAAGGTAAACTTAACACTGAACTTACAGCTATTTATGATTTATCTGAGGAATATCTGCCTTTTCAGAAGTCTGCTCATGCTGTTGGGTGTCAGAAAAAAAAAAAAAAAAAAAAAAAACTAGTATCACAAGAACACAAGGAAATTTATGGAACACAGGCCAGAGCACTGGATTTTAATGTCTTCCCTGGTATAGAGATACCTTGGGGGATGTTGACAGGCTTGAGAGGTGGGCCTGAGCAAACCCCACGAGGTTCAACAAGACCAAGTACAAGGTCCTGCATCTGGGACAGGACAATCCCAAACTCACATAATACTTGTGAGCAGAATGTGTAATATGCGCAAGTGGTAGTTAATGGTATATATAATATTAACCATAATAACATTGTGGTTATATATGGTTATATATAACATTAATCATATTATTATACCATATAATATACAATGGTATGTATATTAATATAATTAATATATTAATATTAATATAAGTAATACTATTAATTAATAGTAATATATTCCAGTTATATCAACGCACCAAAAATATCTACTTGAATTCCAAAAGTACTTTTTTTTTCTCCAGTAGAAATATAATTAAAAATAAAAATAAAAATGAAAAATACTTAATACAATCTTGTTGATGTGAATGAATACAAGCATATAACTAAATGGGGTTTAATGAAAGATGAAGGTGAATACTGAATATAGTATTGCCAGTGAGGATGTATTCATTGGTGAATAAACTATTAGTTTCTGGGGGATTAGCATCTGAGATGAACTGAAGAGATACTTCCTTAAATAATTATAAGGATGCTGGGAGTGATGCAGGATTTATGATGTTACACAGCATTGGTATGGTGAAGTGGGTAAGGTATTTATTCTGGAAGGCAAATACTCAAAATTATTTTTTTTCTCCCTCAAATGCTCTTCAGAACTCCCTGCTCTCTCCTCACCTTTAAACAGTCATAGCCTGCCAGACTTACTAAAACACTTATATTCTTAAAATGTTATTTTTAATTAAATTTTAAATTATTTTTAGTTGTTAATAACATCTGTTGCCCATGAAACACAAGTACTTTTAGTGGAATTTCTTCTGTCATATAAAAGATAGGAAATCTCTGTTTTAAACTCTTTCATTGGTAAGAATATAAATGGTGTCAAGTGTCTTTTCAGTTCAAGTCTGGGTTTACCTGGTAAACGTTATGGACCTCTGTATTCATGCTTGGGGGCCAAGAGTAATTAAAATTTAATGAAATGAGCTGTGTTCATATTATTGACAAGTAACAGTGTTTATTTATTTATTTATTTATTTCCTAATGCTTATTGTACTGATACTATATTTGTAGAATGACACAGGGGGATGCTAGACTTGTCATTACTATCTTCTTCAAGGAATCCTTCACGCTCTGTCAGTAGCTCATTCTTTTAGTTTTTCAGCATCTGTTTGTCCTTGGTGCAAATCAATGTATGTTATAGATTACTGCCTTTACTGTTTCTCAGGATTATTATTATTTCTTTTTTCTTTTTTAAATTGCTGTATTGTATGTATCAGGATTAGCATGCTTGACAATAAACCATTCAGTTATTTGCAATTTGTTCTCTGTCTTCGGCCAATGGGACAATAGTGGGAATTATACTTGCTTATGTATAATAAAAACATGTAAGCTTGGATAAGATTTTCTACTCAAATGTTTTTTATGTTGTGATTCTTCATGTAAATATGTTTCATAAAGTGTAACATAGGATTTCACAACATTTATATAGCAACCTAATGAATTAAGAGTAAAACTGCTGCTTTTTGCATAAAGTTAAAAACATTCTTCTTGTATGCCCTTGCAGACAGTAGTCAGACTGAGGGTTTAAGTAATGCCATCTAATTTAAATGCACTCTTTGTACATTTTTTCATAATCATAACTGGTCAGCATTGACATTTCCATTGAAACAATTCGCTTTGCTTTAAGAATACATGCTGAGAGCTTTATTGCATTTTTTTTTTCAGGCCATTGTGAAGAAAAATACATATATACTTTTTTTTTTTTGAACAATTGCCCTTGGTTCTCTAGATTTTTACTCATTTGTTTACATAAAATGGTACTTAAAAAACCTTTAATGTATTTTATATAAGATTCAAAAGTAAGCTTGCTTTCTGATGTCAGCTGCTAGCTCACTTGCTTTGAAGCACTGTTAATGATACCTGAACTGTAGACCATCAATAGTGTAAACTTTCTATAGATCTGGCTCTGGATCATTAAGGCTGTGAGAAACTTTGCTGTTATCTCCAGTGAGCATCAGATGATTGATGCTACATGACATTTATAGTATTACTCTCCTTCATAACAAGAACTATAAGACCAAAATGTATTTGAATCAATTTTTATAAATTCTATAATTCTCAAGTTCTTAGCTTGTTTCCACCTCCCACAATGTTTAAAGCCTTCATGACTTGTGCTGATCTGGATTTGTAAAGTAATTATTAAAAACCTTTGATATTTAAAAGAGATCAGAAGCATTTCTGCTAATTAATTATTGATTTCCCAAGTGATTCAGTCCTACCAGTTTGTAATAAATATTTAAGATTTCCATGGAATAAAGAGGTGGGTATTTTTATTTTTTAAATTTATTTTTTAAATTTTGCCTTCATGGTTTTGAAGTTTGAAGCAAGAGAACTTAATTAGGCTCAACACGTTTTTATCTATATGGATTTTAATGTTTGCTGTGTATATTTGTCCTAGAGTTGATGGCTTGTCCTTGAAATAAATCAGTTGTTCTACCTCAGAAAATAGGTTAGGCTTCAGTCCTGCAACAGCTTGTGTTTGTCTATAATTTCACTAAAAATCCTAAACTCAGTGGCCTCCAGAGAAGATTATGGAGGCTGATTAGAGCCTTTATGTATTGGGAAAACTAGAACTTGAGAAAATGAATCCAAAACCATCACAAGATCATCTGGAATCTACCAGTTGATCTGTTTCTGGTCAGAAGCAGTAAATACAACATCTAATCTCTGTTTCCTCCATGAAGTTTTGGGACTGCACAGACTTTCACAAAAGATGTGGTTCTGTCTGCTTGAAATTCAAAAAGCAGAGTCTTATCCTGAGAATAGTCACCTGACTCTTCTCAGCAGTCTTTGAAAGGACAAATAAGAGCTGACCACTCAATTTTCAAAGTGTGACTGTTGAAGGAGAAAGTATCATAACATAGAATCATAGAATAGATTGGGTTGGAAGGGACCTCGAAGATCATCTAGTTCCAACCCCTCTGCCATGGGCAGGGACACCACCCACTAGACCAGGTTGCTCAGTGCCTCATCTAACCTGCTCTTAAACACCTCCAGGGATGGGGCATCCACAACCTCTGGGCAACTGGTTTCAGTGCCTCACCACCCTCTGAGGGAAGAGTGTCCTCCTAACCTATAATCTAAATCTCTCCTCTTTTAGTTTAAAACCATCCCCCTTCATCATGTCATTATCTGATTGAGGAAAGAGTTGTTCCCCATCTTTTCTATAAGCCCCCTTCAGGCACTGAAAGGTTTCAGTGAGGTCACCCTGGAGCCTTCTCTTCTTTAGGCTGAACATCCCCAGCTCTCTCAGCCTTTCTTCATAGGAGAGGTGCTCCAGCCCTCTAATCAACTTTGTGGCCCTCCTCTGGACCTGCTTAAGATCCACATCTTTCTCATGCTGGGGCCCCAGACCTGGACTCAGTACTCCAAGTGAGGCCTCAGAAGGGGACAGTAAAGGGGCACAATCACCTCCCTCAGCCTGCTTCTTACCCACTTGGAGCCCCTTTGGGATCTTTCACCAGTCACAGAAAGTCTTTGAAACCAGAAAATATGCAGTTTGTAGAATGCATCAATTGTTTATTGGTGACTGCACACAACAGCTAGCTATGATAAATGAGCTAGAATGCTAAGCACGAATATACTCACAACATCCAGTTAAGGGAGTGTCTGCCAGTCCAGTGGCTGCCCATCAAGTAGGGAGGTATAGGTTACAAGCTAGCCCTTCCCAATGGCATCTTATTCTCGATTTTTTTTTCTGCTTTGAATCTTTTTACACTCATGTTAATACTTTTACTCTTAAATCACTGAACTCATTACTGTCCTATTTCAACAATTCTAAAAATGCTTTCATATAAAATTTTGTCTAGCTCACTTCTAAGTCACTTTCTGAATTCAGATGAATTTGAAATTTGCAATTTGTAGATGGTTAATTTGTGCTTTTCAAAGCTCCTTCTTGATGAAATTAAATTCCTCATCAAGGAAGATTTTTTTTTTTTTTTTTCAAAAATACAAAATATCACAGCATAAGCCTTGGCTAGGCTGTATTTTTGTGGGCTGAAGCTGGCACGCTCCTTCTGCTTTTAGAAATTAATATCCAAGTACATTTTAAGGATGGTTAAAAAATTTTCTTTGCTTCAGACAGTCAAGGCACTCAGCCTAGTGTTCTTTCAGACCTCTGTCAAGCAGAGTCCTGTATTGATATGTCAGGTGTTCATAAAGCTATTCTGGGCCCTCATCCTTGCTAGCCTGGGCAAGGTGCTGCTGTTCATATTGAGGCATTCTAATGACATTACTGCCTGTCTTTAAAATCAAAGCTATCCTTTTCTTGGGAGAGTCTTATACTCATGAAGCTCAGAAGGGATGTCTAAATCATGTAGTCCTACCTCCTCAGTATGACAGGCTATCAAATTTTACACTGCTGACTTACATAAAACCCAAGGACTTGTTAAGCCTTGAAGTCCTACGCTGTGTGCAGTAGGATACTGTCTATAACCCAGCTCACTAGGTCACTTTTGTCTGAGGTCTTTTACCATGCACAGGGAAAGAGGATATACACAACTTAAGAGCTTTATAGCTTTATACCTTTTGATGTGAGCATTTTTTCTCCTGAATCTTTGAGGCACTCACTATTTCAACAGCTACACTTTGTTTTTACTTTTATTATCTGGACTGTCTTTAGCTTACAAAGTTACTTTCAGCTTAGCAACAATATTCTTGGTAAATCGGAGCCTTGGCCTCGCGGCTGTGCTGTATCTGCTGAACGTCTGTGCAGAGAGTTGCAATATTGGTGTCCACGCATAGGAAACTTATTATATTAGACGTGATAGACAATCCAAGCATTTGCACAGTTTCTGGTGTTGCAGAGACATGACTTAATTTCCCACATAATATTCTCATTTTACATCTTTTAATGGTCTCTTTTAGAAGATTATTTGAAGAGCATTGTGAGACAAGTACAGGACTGTTGAAAACATTCTGTGTCAATTCTTTTAAATAGACTTGTATCCTGAGGATGTAACCTGTATTTGAGTTCTTGCACAAAGGTCTCTGGTATTTGACTATTTTGTAATAAACATTTTAGCACTATGATCATTTATTCAATGATTTATGTAACTCTCTGAGAGTAACCTTCTAATTATTTACTGCTTTTTGTGATGTTATAAAGTGATTTACATCTGTTTCTGGGACAGTACTGAATACGTTTGCTGTATAATTATCTGTGAATAAACTGTTTTGATCCATACTTTCCATAAAGACACATCCATAATTAATGTCACAGGTCTGTATTTATTTCCAGAGATAAAGAAAGTATTAATTCCCACAGCTCGTTTGGACCTGCAGGGGAATAGCAGTTCTTAGACCTAAATAAGCTATTCAGTATTCCCCTTTGGTATTAAATCTTCTTCATTTTTTTTTCCCTTCCCCAAGAAACTACTTGAATATGTACCAAAAGAACATATTTAGCACTAAAATTAACTACATTCAGATAACTTATCTGTTTAGAAAAACAAAACAAAACAACAACAAAAAAACACACATGCATAGATCTTTGCAACTCTGAATGTAAGCAAAACCAAGGAAAATACAATCACTGAATTTATTGTAATAAAACATCAAAACATATAAAAACTTCAGTCACCAAGATATTGGCTTCATATAGACTCATAATTAATTCATAGTCTGCCTCAACTGTGGCTCGGGGAAAGGACATAAACAAGGAATGTGGGTTTTGTTGTTTTCCCCTCTGTGACTTCTTTTCTGCCAGATTCCAAATGAAATGAAACCAAAGCTGGCACTATATAAAATTTGATTCAGACTAAACTTCAGACAAAAGCATACATTTCTTAAATAAAAAATGAGTTGTCTGCAAGTTACCTTGACATGGTCTGCAAAGTCTAGTGCATAAGAAAAAAAAAAAACACAACAGAACAAAAACAACAAAACAACAGCTCAGTGAATTGTCAAATGGTACTGAAATAAATAAAAAGAAAAACCTTCTCTGCCCCTTCTTCTTCCCCCCCCCTACAATTTCTGTGTGGATATAATACTCCAGATAAAATAGACAATTTTAAGCCTGAATGAATAAGCAGAACATTTTATTTATTTTTATTTATTTATTATTTATTTATTTTATTTTTATCCCCAAGTCACTGTAATACATTTTGAAAAAATAACATATATTCCTTGACTATTTTGAAAAGTGCTTACCCTGTTTCAACTTTGCATCCAGCAAATGAAGAACTAGGACGCTTGCTTCTTCCCTGTGGGTGTTTGCTGTAATCATACCAGCTTGGAGGTTAAATCTCTTTAGCATATCCCAGCTATACTAGCTACAGCGCTGAGGAAGTATCCATGGGTTTTCCAGACTGCTTTTTTTTTTATTTTGTCCAGGTACCAGTGCTTACTAATTAGCATCGCAGACCAGGCTTAAAGCATACAGCAGGCAACTTACAGAGCAAGGCAACTGCCTGTTGGTTTCAATTTACTGTACTGGAGCCTGCATCTCCACTGAAAAAGGTTAGGCACCTATAGATCAAAGCTCCTGAGGATAGGACTCTAAATACTGCTACTAGGACTCTGTTCATCTCAATGGAGTAAACCAGTGGATTTAATCTGGTCTCAGTCAACTCTAGTTTTATGCTCAGGTTCTAAAGTGTATATGTGGATCCACTGATTAAAATAAACATCTAATTATTATCATTTTGTAACCTGAGCTCAACTGACTTTCTACAGCTGTACAAGTTCCTATTTTTTTTTTTTTAACCAATGCTCTCATGAGATCCATTGACAATATTTGCAATAAGGTTCATGATCCTACCTGACAACTTCCTGTCCCATAAAAAATCCATGAAGAGCTTTAGTAAAATAAATGGGTAGTGCTCAGACATTCCTTTCTGAAAAAGCATTCACTGGCACAGGTGAGACAGTTATGATATCCCTTCTGTCTCAAAACAAGACATGCACCACAAATCATTCAGGTTAAAAGAAATAGAATAAAATATAAAAATAAAAAATAAATCAGTCTTTACCGAAGAAGACAAATCCAACCATTTCTGTGAATCTCTAGAGAAGGGCTATTATTGTTACACAGAAGTCAAATGGATACTGAGAAGATAAGCAACGAACTGATAACTTGAGTAGCAAAGAATACAGACTACGGTGTATATAGAATACTCTCATAGCTATTTTTTTTCCCAACTACTTTTGCACTGACCAATTAAAAAACTTTTCAAAGGACAGGCTTCTCAGTGCTGAAGTAGTGAACAGTCTTTAAATGGAATGTTAGTAAGGAAGAGTCTTTAAAAAGAGTTAATGTTCTTACTGTTAAACCTTTATAATTTTGATCTTATATATTTAAACTGACAATCTTTGGTCCATATCTGTAAGGAATTTGCATGTCATACCAAGAATAAAAAAGAAATAGAATTGTATCAAATATTAAAATGTCAGTTTAGTTCCTCTCATGTTTTTAGCTTCAGCTTGAAGCTTTTTTCCAAAGATTTGCAAGTTCTTTTGTTAACTTATATGTTGTATGGTGTTTCTCATCTCAGAACAAACTGTAAAACTGGAACTGAGAACAGCAATGGCTATGGAGGAAAACTAATACTAAACTATGAGAAAAATTGATATAACAAAACTTTGTCAATTCTTGCTTTAGTAACTATGTTAATAAAGACTAAACTAAAATACAGTGTTTGTAATTCTGTATTGATTATGAACCCTACTGTATGTGTGCTCTTTCTTTGTTGGTTAATAAAAGAATCTTGACAAAGTTGAGTTTAAGTGGGCAGTTGGGATATTATTGTCATTATTTTCTGGAAATCAGCATACTAGTTGTTTTGTTATAATTTTCATGTGAGATACATGAAATATGCTGTCTGATATATATTTGTTTTCTTAAAAATGTTAAAGGCATGTACTAATTTTCTTAACTCTATAGATTACTGTAAAAGTGGGAAAAAAAAACTTTCTTTTTGGTTTTGCATTTATTTTATAAATAACTAAGGAGGCTGTAGCTTTAGACCAGAGACAGAATAATCAGACAGCTGAATTTATTTACAAGCACATTTTTCAATCCTGCTGGTGTTGCTGGTAGCAGCAGTCTTAGACTATCATCAATACTGGAGAAGTTATCTTTTGTTTGCCAGCTACTTCTCTGATTTACTTCTTTTTTTTTTTTTTTTTTGAAATGGGGGAGGAGCAAAGTGAAACAAACAGCTTCAGAATTATAAAGATCAACATGGGACAGAGACAGCAAATTTAAAAATGTGAGGAGAGGCAGTTTAAATACACACACTGAAATATGTACTTTGTGTAGACAGAAAATCTTGGATATTGAAAAGGTTTATCAAAGTCAACAATAATAGCCAAATGCTGTAACTGTAAGCATGTACATAAATATTTGCAGGATCCAGGGCTTTGGCTGTTACAGACTTTAAGACTTGTTACAATTTTGTTTGATGGTGAAACAATATATTTCAAAAAAAAAAAAACAAGCGTGTAACTATGAGGTTTTCTTTATTTCAAAATGATTTGAAAATGAACAAAGAAAAATGTATATAAATACTCATTTTTAAAAACTGAAAACTGGTTTGTTTACTTTTCCTTGAAAATGTAATATTTACTGTAAAAAATAACTTATTTTTTCTCACATTGGCTTTCCAACTAAATTTTTCCAACTAAACTTTTCCATCTAAATTGGTGAAAAATGTATCCTTAATAAAGTATTTTTTTTTTTCTTTCTAGGATATTTTTAAGTTAAAGCTATGTGTTGCTCTTGTAGCATCTATGAACACTGTAATTCCATTTACACTTTATAGCTTTCACACAGTAGCATAAATTCTAACACTACAAGGACATATACAAGTTTAACACTTTTTAAATAGTTTCCTTTATTATAGTTAGGAAAACATGTAGGGATGTATTTAAATGTTAGCAAATTAAAGACCTGGAGGTTAACATGTTAACTTCACTCTCTTTGAGCAGATTCTTTCCCAACCTGTGACCTTAATGGGGAGAAAGTTTAGCGGCAGATTTAGTCAAGAGAAATTCTGACATTAATTTAAAAACACAACAAACAACAAACACAACAAAACAAATGAAATCAAACAAAAGCAAAAACAGTAAAAAAAAAAAAAGAAAAAAGGAAAAAAAAATTGTCCTGGGAACATCTTAAGTGGTTTCAAATTTAGGCAGCTCCTGTCATGTTGTCCTCGTTTACAATCCAGTAACAATCGTTCTGGGAGTCTAAGTTTTAAACAGATTATAACAATATACATATATTTTTGGGAAAAAAAAAAAAGAAATCTAAAGGAAATTCTTCTTCAGTCAAACACATACACACCCTTTTCATGACTGACTGTGGACTTTTTTTCTCTAGATATGAGTATACCCTTTAGCCACCCTGATATTTCTAATCCTCTTTCAATAAAATAGGTCCGTGTCAGTTTAGTAATCCTTCATTAGTCTGCCTTTACTGAAAATTCACTTGGGACAGCATCTTTAATTAGGAATTTTCCACGCCTAGGTGGTACTGTTGACTGTATGGTTTTCTTCTTCTCTTCCCACAACATGCTTAAACCAATGGGATCTTAGTTCATATTTCCTACTTCTTCTCTGAAATAATACTTTTCAATCTTTGCAAGTTTGTTCTCTGTATTCAGATCCAGACTTTTTCTGAATCCACACTTTTTCTATGCATGCACAGCACCAGAAGGAAATGGTGCATTAAGGAGAAGACAGGCAGACAGGTTTATAAGCTAAAGGACTTTGCATATTTTCTGAATAGAAAAGGTCTGTGTTGGTGGGAAAAGGGAAGCAAAAGAGAGACTGGAGACTGGGCCCTTGTAGAACACTGAGGAAACTGTCAAGACTTATTTTAAGATTATATAGACAACCCTTGTTGAGTGGACTGTGTTATTCTGAAACACATTTTGGCATGGGACAGGCTTTTTGTGGGCAATGCTTAGCTCAGCCCGGAAAGGAAAGTATGAAAGCTGAAATGTCATTTCTTCTTCTGGCTATAGATTGCTTCTATTGCTGTTAATTAGGCTAACAGTTAAATGATAATTAATTTAAATGGCAAAAGCTTGATGATTTTTTTTGGCAGAAGTTTAAGTAAGATGAGTGATAGCTGGAATTAGGTTCCCCTGCCTCTGAGTTAATGAACCCTCTAAGGGGAAATACAAGACTTGCTCTGGCAATGATAAAAAGCAGTAGCTGAGTGATGGTGCGAACATAGCTAACATGGCAGTCTGCACAACGGCTTTGCTCATGAAGGGCATAAGGAGAAGATCCTTGTTTTGATAGAATAATCTGAACAAAAGAAACAATGTTTCCTATGCATAGATAAATGCTGCTAGCTTTTTGATGAAAAGACTTATACAGGCTTAAGGGAGGTGTGAAAATGTGCAGTTTCACGTAGAGAGAAATTTATGAAGGAGTGCCATAGTTGCACAGAATTTCTGTATCATGTCATGTAGATGAGCAAGTGATTCTTATCTGCTCTCTGTAATGAGTTCAGTGAACTTTCTATATAACTGATGATGAGATCCAGCTGATAGGAGTTGTTAGGCAAAATGATGTTGGTGGCTGAGTTACATGAAGTAAATGAAGATAGTAGGATTAGTCTGTTGAGAATAGGGCCCCTGCTAGATGCTTCTTCCTGCTTGTGACGAGCAGGTTGAGTTATCAGAGCTCTATGGCTGCTGGGAGTTGGTTACTGTGTCCTAGGGAAGCCTCTGGCTTTAGAGGTGGACCCTGGACATGCTAATACAGGATCATATGATAGAGGTCTATCTGGATTTAAACTGTGAGTTTATCTTGTCTTTAATGGTCTTAAATACAGTAATACTGTGCTGTATTTCTATAGAAAAGAATCTACATTTCTTGTTTCTCTGATTCTTTAGAGAGCAAATGAAGTGCATATTACCTGCTTTCAAGATTACATTCAGGATCTACACAATGCAGTATAGCTGAAGTGGACACATTGCTTGCTGCTGGATATATCTAAGTAAATTAAAACAAACAAATAAAAACAGGAAACAAACAAAACAGCAACAGCAGCAAAAACAAACAAACAAAAACAAACAGAAAGATTAGTCAAGCTGATATTGATAAATTAGTGCTGTAATGGTATGGGTAGAATATGAGGTATATGTGCAGCTGGAGACCTGTTGGTAAAATGTTAATAAATGAAGTGTGAGTGTGTTTGGAACCCAGAATGTACCACCAAATAATCTTCAGGCCAGAACTTTGAGCCAGGGACTCTGTGAGGAGCAAGTAAATAATCCATATGCAATACCTCTACAGGAAACCTTGGAATTTTGCTCTGTAGAATGAAAGCCTAGCAAGACTGCTTGCCTGAAAAAGACCTGGGTGTTTTCTTCTTATGGGTCTTGGGCAGAAATAAGGAAAGGGGAAAACTGGCAGAAAGATCTGGGCAACTGATCAGTTAGAAAGCCTTAAAGAAGATAGATTAGGAGGCTTATTGCAAATCTGCAGATAGACTTTGCACAGAAGAAACAAACCCTAAAACCTGTGGTATTCTCTGTTCATAAGAAATGATTACTTGTTAAAATAAGGGAATAGTTTATAAGATCTAAATACAGAACTGTGGAATGGTTCAAGTTGGAAGGGACCTTAAAGATGATCTAATTCCAAACTCCCTGCCATGGGCAGGTACACCTCCCACCAGACCAGGTTGCTCGAAGTCCCATCCAGCCTGGCTTTGAACACTTGCAGGGATGGGGCAGCCACAGCTTCTCTGGATAACCTGTGCCAGTGCCTCACCACCCTCATAGCAAAGAATTTATTTCTAATGTCTAATCTAAACCTACCTTTTTAGTTTATAATCGTTACCCCTTTTTGTATTGCTACACTCTCTGATAAAGAGTCCCTCCTTATCTTTCCTTTAGGCCCCCTTCAGGTACTGGAAGGCCCCAGTGAGGTTTCCCCGGAGTCTTCTTTTTTCTCCAAACACCCTATCAGCCTGTCTTCATAGCAGAGGTGCTCCAGCCCTTTGATCATCCTTGTGGCCCTCCTCTGGACTAACTCCAACTGATCCATGTCCTTCTTGTGCTGGGTGCCCCACAGCTGAATGCAGGGCTCCAGGTGGGGTCTCACAAGAGCAGAGCAGAGGGGGAGACTCTCCTCCCTCATCCTGCTGGCCATGCTGCTTTGCTGCAGTCCAGGATATGGTTGGCTTTCTGGGCTGCAAGTGCACATGGCTGACTCATTTAGAGCTTCTCATCAACTAATACCCCAAAGCCCTTCTCTGCAGGGCTGCTCTCAATCCTCTCATTGCCCAGTGTCTATTTGTTTGGGATTGTCTTGGCCCAGGTGCAGGACCTTGCACTTGGCCTCACTGAACTTCATGTTGTTTTCACAGGCCCACCTCTTCAGTCTGTCAAGGGTCCTCTGGATGGCATCCCTTCCCTCTAGCATGGTGACCACAAAACTCAGCTTGGTATCATCAAAATGTCATAAATATGTGAATAGTTTCTGTGGAAATCTGGTGGTCATTGACCAGAAAAAAATAATTTCTGTGAATTGCAATAAGAGAAAAATAAACAATGCTGCCTCATTGACAGAGTTCCTTTGTACTGTTTAGGATACTAAAAGGACTCTTATCTATAATAGTATTCCTAGAATATTCCTACATCAGAAGAATATTCCTACATCACAGGGATACACCAAAGTTAAGCAATTGCTGCTGAAAATCTCTTCCTTTGGCTGCATGGCCAAGGTACTATGTTTTAGGAGACTTTTGTAAACGAAAAGCTGTTCATCTCCCGACCTTTGTAACTCTTGCATGTTTTGTGTTGCACAGCTTGGGATGAAGGAGATAAAACTGTTTTCCAGATGGCCTTCTCTTCACTGTATCTGAGCACAGCTTTGACATAATTGGCAATCTGTCCCTGCTTGCTCCTTCTCTGGTGGAGGCATGGAAAAAAAGTGCGTGTGTTATATATTCCCTACTGGTGACTGGGGATGCCCAGCACCATGACAGTGAGCATATAGAGACCAGAAATAAAAAACATGTTTGTATTGTGATCCTGCTGTATGTTGCAATTGCTATGTTGTGCTTGTATTGCATTTTCACTTCATTGTATCACTCCAAGTCAAAATCCGATATAGCATTAAATATCTTCAAGTAAGTACATTTGATATTAAACATTAAGCCCTCATGTGGAACGTCTAAAAGAACCCGCTGAGAGAGTATTGGGCTGTGACAGGGTATACAGGATAAAAAAGTTTTATTTTCAAAGTCTACTTCTCAGCTCATGTAAAGAAATGTCAGCTTGGAGGGAGGGGGTGTCAGTGGAATTGCCAGTGTATTATATTCAATTGTTATTTCATGATGTTGCTTTGTTTTAGACTTCATTTTACACAGCTGAGTGTTTGTTATGTAAGTAAGAGTATAGAGTTCACTGCATGAAAAAAAATAGAGATTTCTGATAACTGATGATCAGTTATTTTATACATAAAAGTGCAGCTTGCCACTAGGTGCCTCCATAACCACAGGAATTTTAATTTTAAATGACTGATACAATCAAATACTTTGAAAAAAAAGTGTAGGCAGTCAGAAATCTTTCTAACAAGCATCATTTATTCTATAGTCCATATTGAAGACCCAATAATGCTGTAAAATTGTTGGATTTTGCAAGTTACGTAGCTTTAAAGTGCTTTCTAAATGCAGTTAAATGGTGTGTTCTTTTTTTCCCTTCTGCATTTTCAAATAATCCACTACCACCATTCCAAAGAGACTGCAGTTTGAAGATTAATTTAAGATCATATATGTAATTTTTGTGGCTGGGACAGGATAGCTGAAGACTGGGAATTCAGAAAGCTTTGGTTTCTATGCAACCAGCTGCAATTGCAGCAGTTTAGAATGGTTCAGGTCATTACTGATTTTATGCTTAGAAGCCTAAGTAAAAAAGACATGTGGACTCATTAGAAATATATGTTATGTATTGTATTTTGCTGAGTGCTGGGCTATGTTAGAGCATAACAGAACAAGGCTTAAGACCAGAAAAAAAATAATGTGCATTTGTCCTTTTGTTTACCCTTTAAAATACCTCTTACTAATGGGATATGACCTGAAGCTTCATTAATGTGTTTACAGGGTTGCTTTTGTTTTACTTATGTGTCTGTACTTTCTGCCAGTTCTAATCCTTATGTTTGATGGTTTATTGTTTTTAGTGTCACTATCAGAAATCACTGTCAGCCCTATATGAAATTTCTAAAGCCATGATAAACAATGCACACTTACATTTGAACAGATAAACCCATATGGGAGTGAACTCTGTTATTTATCTTGCATATTGCTAATTCATTTTATTAGTATTTTTCTGTGATCTTTCCATAATGTGGAAGGGAATAATAAGGTTCTGCAGAGCCATAGAATGAGAAACTTGAGAGAGGGAGAGAAATTGATGCATTTTACTTGGAGCAAACATCACTAAGTTTTCAGCTGTGAGTGCTAGCATCCACAGTCACTGCAAAACCAACTTCTCTATTTCTAGAGACAGAGAATAGATTGCTAATTCCTGTAGTCCATTAATCAAGAGCACAACCCAAGAAAACCGGTACTGAACTATTCTTTGTATTTGAAAACGGTTAATACTGTAGTTGCACTTTGAGTTGTATGACAGCCTTTCAACTCGTGATGGGGATGAAAAAGTGATTTCTCACTTGGTGCTCTGTACAAAGAGTGTATATCAATTAAAGTGCTAATCTGACAACAGGACACCTGAATTAAGACCTCTTTTAATACCTGATTGTGTGATTAATATATCTCTCTCCAGAATGATGTGGTTCCTTGACGCAATTGTAGTTTGATATTTTGTTCTCCTTCATTCTCTCTAACACAACACAGCCATGGGCTGGGAAGTTCTGTCAGATATAACCTGGCTGGACTATATGGGATAGGCAGAGTGGGATAGGCATGGCATAATTCCGCTGCCTTTGTGCACCCTAAGTGGAATCTTAGGGTGATGTCTATCTTAAAATGGGAGAAGTGGGGAAGCAGTGAGTGGAGCTGCCAGAACTGAGCTGCATCTCCTCACTAATGTAGTATTTGAAATTGGGAAGGAAATACACACTTGCATTTGAAACCACTCACTTTACTTCACTTTTCAGCTTCTTTCTCCATTCTATTAAAAAAAAAAAATTACAAAGAGGAAAATTAAAAATGGTTAACTCAGTTCCAAGGAAGCTGGATGCTCTTTGCTCTTTTCCTACATCAAGAAACATTCCTTTAGCTCTTATTTTGATGTGTCAAAGGTGCTTCTTTTTCCACAATTTTCCACTGGAAAATCGAAAAGAACTATTAAGGAATAAACTTCAAAATAATAGTTGTTTAGTTTGAAAGTTGTTCTCACAGAATATGAATATTTATGTATTTGTGACTAAGAGTGAAAACTAATTTAATTTCCCAAAACCTGCCCATGCATTCTTTAAAAATGTTATTTTCATTTAATGGGGAAAAAAAAAAAAAAAAAAAGCTTGCTTTTGTGTTAGGACTGTGACAGAGAGCTTAGAAATTATCTTTCAGAAAATTAGTTCTCTCTTAAAAGATTCAGAAATGCAGGATATCTTAATATATCAAAGTAATGGCTTCTATCCTCTAACTTAAAATGTATGAAAGAAGTGAAAATATAAGTAGGAGAAATGCAAATCATGCCTTGTCACATGTGTATGTAGCCTTGATATAGGGTAAAGAGGCAGAAGTTATCTATTGTTGACTTTGTATTTCCTTCCCAATTGCATGGAAGTCCCCCAAGCTAAATACTTAATAGCAAGGTAGTTCGCAAAATAATAATGAGCACGACAAACTATTAGCTAAGTTTCAAACATTTATACAAACTAACTGATATTAGCAGTTCTTAGACGAGAAAACAAAACAAAACAGACAATTGCATAACTGGAACAGACGGATGATCATCTGCAGTACCATTACAGTGAATGTTACATGTAATATGCAACTATGTAGCTTGTGGTTGTTTTCTATGACGTATTTTCTTGCTGTGAGGCTTATAGAAGATTTTGATGAGAAGATTGATGAGATTGATCATGTTTTTGTGAATTTTTTCATTCATATCCTAAAATCACATCTGTTATGTATTTATAAAGAATTAATGAACTAAGCATTACCATTTCAATTTTTCATGTTGTTTGGAAATGGATTGAGTGCATTCAGACATGGCTTGAAATATTTAATCCAGCTGCAGTGCGACTACAGTCTAATGTGGTGAAGTCTCTGGAACAGTTTTTTATTCTTATCTCAAGGGCAAAAATTGCTTGTTTACTTTCTGTGACTTCTAAAATTACCCCCTTTAAACTGACTGGTGAGAGGCTTTGTAGGGCAAGAATAAGTAATTCCAGAATTTAAAAAAATGTGGCTATTGCATGTACTTTATGTCCCACCTCTCCCACACCTAGCTTTGTAAGAAGAAAGGCACTGACTCCTGCATCTTTACTTGTATCTTTTTCCTATTGTGTGTTTGCTTAAACTGCAAATCACTAAAAGCATGGAACATACCTTTCTAAATGTTTGTACTGGAAGAATAATAAAGGAATCTGTTCTTTAAGGCTGTACTGAAATGATAATTTCTAGATAAATAATATATGTCTGTGGCCAGTAGAGAGAGGAAAGTAAAAATGGAATAAGAATGAAAACAAATAACAGATCAACTGCTCTGCTGCTTACTATTGCATTTTACATTTCTTGTAAAGTGTTCTATATTTTACCCAAAAGAATTATTGGCCACTTCTATGAGGGTATTAAAATTCAAGGTTGAATATCTATAGGTGTATCATTCTTGAATCTAACAATATCTAAACATAACATGTCATTGCATATCATGATATTTTGCATGACAGAAATGGCAGCATGTAGTAAGCAGAACAAAATCATAATGTTTGCAGTAAGATCAAAGTATTTACTTATATAAAAAACATTCGGTTTCTCCAAATTATACAGATAATTTCAAAAGAGAAAATTTTAAAATCTTCATTCTACAAGAGCTCTTTGTAGACGAGTATCCTCTACTGAAGAGTTTCTGTTAGGTTTCAGGCCTTAGTTACATAATTTATCTCCTTGACAATATTTTGTATTTGAATATTTTAGAAGTGAAAATCTTTCTTTATTCCTTTTGTTTAGTTTATTTCAATTTTTGTGGTCTTTGTTCTTTGAGTGACCACTGACTTGTGTACTAGGGCTTTAAAGAAAACGGCGTCTTATCTTGGGAATATAAATGTGTACTGAGTCTGGCTGGGATGTTAACTTTCCCTGCAGCAGCCCATATAGTGCTGTGCTCTGATCTTGTAGCTAGAACAGCAGTGCTATCACACCAGTGTTTTTTCTATTGCTTAGCAGTGCTGGCACAGCATCAGGACTCTCTAACCTTCCTGGGAGGTGGGTAAAAAGTGAAAAAGGAACATCACTAGGGCAGCTGACCTAAACCAACCACAGGGATATTCCATACCGTATGATGTCACACTCAGCAATAAAAGGTGGAAAAAGGAAGAAGAGGGGAGGGGTGGGCTCTCGTTGTGAAAACATCTGTCCTCCCAAACACCGGCTACGTGCATTGAGGCCCTGCTTCAAGGAGGTGTTCAAGCATCTCTCGTTTGTGGGATGTAGAGAGTATTTTTTTTTCCTCTGCACTTCCACACAGCCTTTACTTTTTTTTTTTTTCCTTTTGCCCTCCCTTCTCCCCTTTCCCTTTTTCCCTTTAGTTAAATTGTTTAATTAATAATAATCTTTCCTTCATAATTATTATTTCCCTTTAATTAAATTATCCTTACCTCAGCCCGTGAGTTGTTCTTTCCTTTACTTCTTCCCCTCGTCTTCTAAGGAGGGGGAGTGAGAGAGTGATTGTGGTGGAGTTCAGCTGCCTAGCACGGTAAAACCACCACAAAGTGTGATAATTTTCCACCTAATGCTGATGTATTACCTTTATTATTATTTTACTATATTTACCAGTATTCCTTGTTGCTTTGATTTCCTTGAAGCATAATGGGAAAATCATAAATGCAATTTCTTGTGTCATGGATCTAACTGATACCCTTGATCCGTAGAGTTAACAGATGAAAACAGAGTTTTCAGAAGAGTTAACAGAAAGCAGGAGTCAGAGTCCATCAAAGCACATTGAGGTAAATATTGCTATAGAGCATATGGATGTTGAAAGCCTGACTCTCATGAGCTGTTTATTCTCTGCCCAGCATTCTGTAATTTGGACCTGAAGAGCTAAATGTAATTTCTCTTACAGAATGTCTGCTGGTTGTAAAAAACAGAAACTTGAGTACAAAGGGAATTTTCTCCACTCTCATCAAACTAGCAATGGTCTGTAGTACTACATGATCTTTCATGTTTAAGATGAGGAAAGGAAGGGAGGAGCGGCTCTTTCAGCTGACTCAGAACCTGGAAGTGAGGGGAGCCTAGGGGAGCAGTGCTCATCCAGCCCTTCCAGAACAACTTCTCTGGCTACCATGAGACCTTGTAAACAGGCACTTTTCCTTACTCTGCCTTGTTGCTGGCTCATACAATGAGTACCTTCAGATCTCAGTAATTGCTCTGAGTCAATTCTTCCAACAGGGAAAAGTAGATAAATTCATAAGCAGTGCAGAAACAATCCATTAGTGAAATAAGTATTTAGTAAGGGTGTAATATGTCTTCTGTGTGTGTGCATGTGTGTGTTGAAGAAATCATTGCTTTCTATTCCAGTTCTTGATTATCTCCATTCTTATTTCAATTTAGAGTTCACTCTGTTAGTATCTCATATTACCTTTGTCTGACTTCCGAGTGTTCCTGCCAGCCTGATTTGAATTCCATGTGGGGGCTGCTTTATTGGATCATGCATTAACTGCAGATAAACCAGTAACTCTGGTTTCTGTGGAGATGGAACCTGAAGGGAAAAGAAATCTGACTTTGATATCTGAACAAAAATATCTCAGTTTTAAAAGCTGGCCAGTCTTTTTAATGTTTGCTTGACCTCAGGATATATTATTGCTCAGAAGGGATAGTAAATGCTAAAACCTAAACATACATTGCTTTCTTTTCTTTTCAGTGTATGACAGGCATATTGCTTCAGTAACTAATAAATCTCTCCTTGTCCTGATACGTTTACAATTTCCCAAAGGATTTAGGAAAATGAGCAATTGGAATCATTCAATGAAGGGTAAACAGAAATACTGTAAATGTC
Organism: Anser anser; assembly: GCF_964211835.1. Classification (NCBI taxonomy): domain Eukaryota; kingdom Metazoa; phylum Chordata; class Aves; order Anseriformes; family Anatidae; genus Anser; species Anser anser. Next base: position 51,003,834 of record NC_139720.1, read on the forward strand.
AAGTTTACAGGAAATTCCCTGGATTTCCATTTTTTTTTCTGTAAATTATTTCTATTTCATTCAGAACTGGTCTTAATCAATATGCCATCATATTTCATCATATATATATATATTAATAAGAAGTTAAAGCACCTTCAGTCAACAAACAAATTCCTCTTCATTCTGTGCATTATTTGTTTTTTGTTTGTTCTTGTCTGTCTAATGATAATGAAAACAGTTAACAAAATGCTGGATCAAAGTATTACTTTTTTCTAGGTGCAAAACTTTATTTTTGCACCTAGAGAAGAGGAGGCTCAGGGGCGACCTTATTGCTCTCTATAGGTACCTTAAAGGAGGCTGTAGCGAGGTAGGGGTTGGTCTATTATCCCACGTGCCTGGTGACAGGACGAGGGGGAATGGGCTAAAGTTGCACCAGGGAAGGTTTAGGTTGGATGTTAGGAGGAACTTCTTTACTGAAAGGGTTGTTAGGCATTGGAATGGGCTGCCCAGGGAAGTGGTTCAGTCACCATCCCTGGAGGTCTTTAAGAGACGTTTAGATGTTGAACTTAGTGCTATGGTTTAGTGGAGGACTTGTTAGTGTTAGGTCAGAGGTTGGACTCAGTGATCTTGGAGGTCTCTTCCAACCTAGACGATTCTGTGATTCTGTGATTCTGTGATTCTGTATTTGAGAAAGGACACTTCTAATGTCTTGTCTGAGCTTTGTCCAACTGAAACTCTCAAATGCAAAGACAAGGTCAAAGAGTAAACAAAGTTCTCAAGTCCTGTTATAGACACAGTGTATTAGAATTACATTCACTTGCATATCATAATTTTGATTATATTTTTTATTTTTTTAACATCTCTTATTATGCTTTTCTATGCTGTATTATTTTACCATTTTGATTCACTCTGAAAGCAAATGTGTCGCAACATGACATTTGCTATATAAAAAATTTGTAATTGTTTATAAGCCAGTCATAAGCATGTCACTAGCAACTCACTAACACTGTCATGTCACTAAATGTGTCCAGATGGTTTTCTAAGGAAGCTACAAGAAGAGGTATGCAAAGGAAATCTACCAAAGACCTTAGACTATATCTGTTATGGTGCACTATAACTGTGCAAAATAGCTTGATGAAAGAAACATTTAAGGGGCTGCCACCCCTCATTTCATTATATAGGCTTTTAAAAATTCTTGACAGTGCCCTTCAGACTACTAGAATTTGTTTTCATTTTCTGGAGGAAATTTCAAGTTTGTTTAATTTGTTTAATACTCATTTGCCACAGTGCTTAATGTTCATTTAGAATGATATTCTGTGAACTGGAAAGTTGCTCACAGGATTTTTATTTTTTTTTTTCAGCCCTTTCAGATTTAGTGTATTTTATGAGGGAATAGAATTTGGTGCTTCATGTTGAGCATGAATCTGTGGTTTAGTTATATTTTTTGATACCTTCTAGTTCAATATGATTCCTAAGGACTACTCCGAGTAAGCATGCAAAAATTCTGAGATAGTGTAATGCAATTATATTTTTCATAATGTGCAGGAAAAAAAGAATCATATAAATGTGTCTGAAGCTGTATATACATGGGTTTTTCTCAATTTCTCTGAATCTCTATTTTCTTTCCTGCATGGTCTTCATTTGCAATAGCTGATAAAAGAGAATAATCTGTAAAACCTGCTTTTACTTACTAGAACTACTTATTCCTTCCATGCCTTGCATTGGATAGATCTAGTAGTTGTGAAAGAGTGAGCAGATCCATCCTGCAGTTGACTAAGAAATTTTGCCAGTCCTGAGATCCTATAATGGTGAACGGAATTCAGAATTAAGTCTCACAGAAGCTGTAGTTGATTGAACTCCTTACAGACAGTTTGAGAGTCAATAAAGTTTTTGTTTAATTGTTTGTTATTTAGGATTAACATTTAATGATTGCTCCTTTTGTGGCAGTTTAGCCTATAAAAATGTATTTCTGGTTTAAGTACAGCTTTCTAGAAACTACCACTTCTGTAGAAGCTATGGAAACACAAGATATGGAGTAAGGGCAAAATGACCTGGGAAAGAGACATTCATTTAGAAAAGGAGAGATAAGATTAATCCAAAACCAGACTCTACTTTCTGAAAATCAGTAAATGGAGGTTAATAAAGGACTTGGTCTCTGAGCTGTTTGAAAACATCTGGAAAAAATGTAGGGTTTTATTACATAGTATCATACAATTATAGAATGTCCTAAGTTGGAAGGGATCCACAAGGATCATTGAGTCCAAATCCTGACTCCACACAGGACCATCCCAAAATAAAACCATATGTCTGACAGCATTGTCCAAACACTTCGAGTCATGACTGTTTTACCCATGATGGTAACTGGCAAGTGATTTCCCTGTTTTTATCTTGATACACGAGCTTTCTCATTCCTGGTTTCTCCTATTTTCAACCCTGCCTCCTTGGGTAGCAAGGGATGGGTGAACGATCAGCTGGGTGGGTGAACGAGCAGCTGGGTAGGATTTTGTCTGTCAACCCACCGAAGCTGGTGGGTCAAAGCTGCTTCAAAGAATATTCAGTAAAACAATGACTTTGGCAAGTGTGAACTCTAAGGGTAATCTCAAATACCAATCTACAGAGAGTGATAATTCCTTCAGTTGGCATATCTAAACTAGAGAACTCTATCTACAGAAATATAATGGTTTATACTGCTGAGTCACCCTTGTTCCATTTCTGAAAGGGGAGGAACTAATGAAGATGGAGCCAGACTCTAGTTTACTCCATTTTTCCTTGTGATGCTCCAATCCCTTAACTACTTACAGGCAGCTAAGCATTTCAGGGAAGAAGTAATATTGGATCTAAACCATCCTGAAAGCTCTGAGAGAGAGGCTCATAAATCGGCTTGGCTGTGGGAGCCAATTGGACTGGATGAACGGGCTCTCAGAATCACCTTAAGAGACAGCATTGAAGGAATGGGGGACCTGGCTATGGACAGACTGGAAAATCTCTGGCATTTATGATTTCAAAGGGATTACTTAACACTTTCTGCTTTTGGACTTTAGAATGACTGGGAAAAATTTTAAATACTTTGACAATTATGTGAGTTTCCTGACTGGCTGGTAGGCTAAAAACACAGTCCCTCTTAAGGGAGGAGGGAGACTAAAATCTTGAAAGTGGATCTGAAGTAACATTGTCAGTGTTTTGCCTCTTCTATAGCATTCTGATTGCCTTATATTTTATATCATACTGTATAGATCAATCATTTTCAGACAAAAAATGAAAATGATTGATCTATACAGTATGATATAAAATATATATAACTCACTTTCCATTTATATACCAATTCCCAGATGATAGAGCACTGAGGAAGGACTGAAAGTAAATGTGAATCTATAGAAAAATATGGGATGTGACTGTTTTATAGAGATGCTTTCCTAAAAATATATTGCTTCATCCAGTAACAGGGCTTTAGTTTGCTTTTCAGTAGACCTTTTAACACTTAGAAAAAGCCTGATTATAGTTTTTCACTTATAATTACAGCTTTAATTATTATGTTGACCTTTTACAGGATAATTCAAAATTCTAGAAGTTACAAACACAGACCATGCATCAAGTTATTATTTTTTTTAGCTAGAATGTCTTACGAGTTCTAAGTACTGAACAAAACAACCTACTTATGGTTTGTGTATGTGTGTGTATTATGTATGTTTAGACAATCATTTAAAAAAGCTGTTCCACAGTATTTCATAACACAAAAGCAATCTTGTCCGTAAGTGTCAGTTAATTGCAGAGCTCAATTCTCTGAAAGCTTTCAACAGCCAGATTGCAAGTTTCACATGTATGTGTGTGGTGAATTCAGGCAGTCCTGACTTGAATACTTGGCACATGCCATTGTCTCTGACCAAAAGCTGACTATATGCCTTCAGAAGCAAGTTCTGTTTTCTAGGATTTACATCAGTTTTAAGACAATGACTAGTTACTCACAGCTAGTTTTAAGATGCAATTCGCAATGCATATAATGGTGGCAATATTTGCCGATTTGCATGTTGATAACCTGTAAATCTCTCTCTGCTTGAAGAGCAACCCTCTGACTCAAGCAGAAATAGCTTAACGGTGCTGGGGATGCAAATGAGGTCCTAAATTCCTTGGAAACAGGATCAGTGGTGACCGTAACATCGGTCAGAAAACTCCCTGAACAGCTCTAAAATTTGTAAGCTGGGCACAGTGCCTTGCCAGTGAAGGATTTCAGAGGTATGGGCTGTAGACTGGAAGACCACCATACCTCAAAGAATGTGTGACCCACAGCGCAGCTAACCCGAGTGGGTGCAGGCCTGTGCTGTGCCATGCTGTGCTGCAGCTACACTGTGGTCTTCAGGCCTGCACTGTGCTGTGTTCGCCCCATGGGCACAGGGCAAGCCCAGCCATCTCCTTGTTATGGAGAACCTGCAGGCAGCTCCCACTCGGTCCTGGTGAGTACACCACCAGCATGGCCTTGCCTTTATCTGACAGTGCTATATAAATCCTTATAGTGACAGTGCTTATAAATCCTATAAGATCATGAATGACTATAAAAGGTAACTGTCCCATGGATGGGACCCGTGTGGCACGATGCGCTCTGATCAGAGACCTGTTCGATACTGCACAACTCTGGGTTGCCAGCATTTGGCAGGACGTTAGGAATATCTGTATTATCTACTCTCTCTCTCAATCTCTCTCTTTTTTTTTTTTTTTTTTTTAAATAGTGTTAACTCTAATAAATAGAATTTTAAATGCTAATTCACAGGGTCTGAGTGCCTTTCTTATGGGGTTCATAAATCAGCATCTTATCCTGTACTGAGATTGATTCAGTTTTTGACAGACAGTGCTGTCAGAAGTTCATTATATGTTGCCTAGAGATTGCCCCACTTAACTGATAGGAAAGGCCAGTTAGAATTTGATCGCCCCTCAGCTGGGCAGAAACCTAGGACAGAAATTCCCAGCTTTCATTTTCCCTAACACAGCAGGGCAACCTATTATTGCTGTGTGCAGCAAAACAGTTTAGAAAAGGCTAGATTTATGTTCCCCTTCTGACCATCTGAGAAGAGACAAGCTTTCCGTGTTGTCACAGACTTTTACAAATTAAAAGATTTGACAGCTGAAGTCATAATTAACTGGATGTGAACAATTAAAGACAAAGATCAATCCAGTTACCTGAATATTGTTTATGCATTTTTTTTAATCTTGCATAAATTAATTTTACTGGCAGTAGTGTTTTATCATTAAAAAAAAAGTGTTCTATTATAAAAAAAAAAATCAACAAATCAAAACAACAAAAAAAAGCACTGTACTTGAAAATCTTGTGCAAGTAAAAATACTTATCTGCTCAGGAAAAAGGAACAATGAAATGTATGTCTGACCAAATATAGCCTAGTCAAAAAAGTTCAAATTTATTGTTCATAAAGAACCTGACCTTAAGTAGTTGAACAAAGTATCAACTTACTCATTTAAGGACACCTCTGTTTTCTTTTAGATTACTTTCATTATTCTATGCGTATTTTAGAAGTAATTTTATCTATATTTGACTTTTACATTTTAATTATTTGTTTTCTTTTTTTTTTTTTTTATTTTTACAAATGAGAACTGTATAAGTCGTAGACTTTAAAAGCAAGGAACTATCTTTTGAAAGACAGCCTTGTAAACAGGGTCCTCAAAATAAAAATGAGGACACTGAAATGGAAGGGAACCAATAAAGGATGGTGATTTCTTAACCGAGGTGTTTTGATTTTTCATCTTTGTTAAATCTAAGGATTGCTGGGATACCCAGAGGGAGTTTCAGTAGCAAATATGTAATAGATAAACTGACACTTCTTTTTAAATTCTGACAATACCTACTTTGCACAGAACAGTCTAACTCTCAGTATTTCCTTGTGTTAGTTGTATGTGTTTTCTCCTCAAGGAGGACTGATGGTATTTAGGATTTTTAATGAGTAATGACCTGGCTGAGATGTGCAGCATCAGAGGGTATATCATAGGTTGTATTCCACGAGAGAGGAGTTAGAATTATCTCACAACAACCACATGTACCATGGGGTAATTATCCGTTCCTGGTCTAGTGCTTACAGTAGCATAATTCACCAAACTAGTTCTTGCATTTTAAGAAAGCTACAAATTAGCGTGTTTAAGCTACAGACAAATATGACTACATGGAGAGGCCTCATGTTGCCTTAATTTATTTTTTTAAGAAATATGTCTCCTTTTTTAGCAAGTAGTTTGTCATGCCTTTTTCCTTTTTTTTTCTTTTCTTTTTTTTTTTTTTTCTTTTTGCAAAGTTGATATTTAGACTTGCTAATAGTCTGATTAAGGAGCACAGTAATTGTGTCTTCCAGAAAGGATCATCTTGCTACACTCTCTTTTTGAAACCAAGCCCTAGAGATTGGGGTGGGAGAGGGGAGTCTCTTCAGAAAAAATATTTTTACAGTAATAACATTCATAGCAATTGTTTTGTTTGTCCTCATTTATTGGGTAAGTTGTTGGGTGCTGTTGCCTGTATGTTATTTCTCAAAGTGCTCACCTAATGCTTAACCATTCTGCTTTTTTTTCCACTTTGGAGAGTACTCACCCTGAGCAGGACACATCTTTTGCAGGGATGTCTAGTCAGACTCTGTTAATCCACTTTTTAATCCACTTCTAGAAAGAGAAAATTCTCTTTCAGTGGAAAATTCTTCAGCACCTTGAGCACCTCCTGCCTTCTTTCTGCACTGATCTTGGTGTCTACAGGGCTGCTTCTCACTCCTCTCTCCCAGCTGCTGTTGCACAGCATTTTTTTCCCTTTCTTAAATCCACTCTCCCAGAGACCCAACCAGTGTCACTCACTCGCTTGGCTCTGGCCAGTGGCGGGTCCCTTTTGGAGCTGGCTGGAGCTGGCTCTGATCTGACATGGGGCAGCTCCTCAGCTCTGCTCACAGAAGACACACCTCCAGCCCCTCTGCTCCCAAACCCTTGCCATGTAAACCCAATACATGTGGTCAGGGACACCTCCCACCAGACCAGGTTGCTCACAGCCCCATCTAGCCTGGCCTTAAACACTTCCAGGGATGGGACATCCACAGCTTCTCTGGGCAACCTGTTCCAGTGCCTCACCACCTTCTAAGCAAAGAATTTATTCTGAATATCTAATCTAAATCTACCCTCTTTTAGTTTAAAGCCATTACTCCTTGCCCTATCATTACACTCCCTGACAAAGAGTCCCCCTCTTGCTTTCCTGTAGGCAACCTTTAGGTACCAGAAGGCTTTAATGAGGTCTCCAGGGAACCTTCTCCTCTCAAGGTTGAACAACCCCAACTCCGTCAACCTGTCTTCATAGGAGAGGTGCTCTAGCCCTCTGATCGTCTTTGTGGCCCTCCCCTGGACTCATTCTAATACTTCCATGTCCTTCTTACACTGGGAGCTCCAGAGCTGAATGTAGTGGTCTAGTTGGGGTCTCACAGAAGCAGAGCAGAGAGAGACAATCACCTCTCTCACCCTTCTAGCCACGCTTCTTTTGATGCAGTCCAGGATACAGTTGGCTTTCTGGGCTGCAAGCACACATTGCCAGATCATGTTGAGCTTCTTATCCACCAACATCCCTAGGTCTTTCTTTTCAGGGCTGCTGTCAATCCATTCTCTACTATTAGCCATCTTATTCAGGCCCTTAAAATGTTTTAAAAAAATCAAACAAAACAAAACAAAACAAAAAACAGTATTTGTGATGGCCTGATGATAAACTAGATGGTCTTAAAAAAAAAAAAAAAAAAAGTCAGATTAAAAAAAAAATCAAAACATTGGGATACAACAACAGTATCTCCAAAATGAAAATGGAGTTACATTTGTCAAATATGGTAGTGTAATGAACTCTACTCTTGAGATCTCATCCATGTATGATCTTAACTAAAAAGGAAGCACTGCTGTGCATGGCTGACAAAGTGATGTAAACCTACAGGAAAGCATAACTATATACTGTTTTGCCTTGGTCTCTACTTCACACAACTCAAGCTGTTATGCAGATTACAGCTACATGAACTTATTGGTCAATATTATGGGTGTTTGTACACAATTCAGGTCTACTCTTTTTTAGGACATGATAATAATTCATAAGGCTCATGCTCCTTAATAAGGAGCCCTTAGGAAAAGAGCTGATGAAAACAAGCTGCTCACAAATATTTTTGCCTCCTTTAAGCTAATAACTAATTCCCAGCTCACAGCTCTTCAACAAGACAGCAACTACTTGCCTCTGCACATTCTAGGAAATGGGAGCTGGAGCAAGTCTAACATCATACCAAGAATTCAAATCCACAGGTAACTAACTCTCAATTTATAGAGACTTCACTGCTGCATAATACAAATGAAAGGAAGGTTTGACACAGAGAGAGGGAGAAAAAGTACTTTTTAAAAGAACTTCTAACTTTTCTCCAATTAAGATTTGAAATAACTAGCACGGAAATAAAACTAAAATTCACTCTAAAATGAACTTTGGTAATGAGAGTTAACTTACTTATTTAAGTCTAAAAATTTATAAGCAGATCTTCCAGATTTCTGATGATTTCAGCATTTAAAAAAAATAATCACACACACATACACAAGTTTGTAACAGTTTTTTTTCTAGAGTTCATAAAGCAGGAAACAGATCTCAGATGTACTAAAGTCACAAAGCAAATGTATAGCAAATCCTTTGAAACTAAAAGTTGTTACTTCAGCTCTCCTTAGAACTCAAATGCCTCAGGGGGACCTACTCAGGTTATCTGTTCACATACAAAAGCTTTATAGTTTTCATAGGGAAAAACAAAACAAAACAAAACCATTTCCCAGATCAAAACTGCTTTACATATAAATCTCTAGGTCAAATTTGATGAAATATTTTATGATACTTTTAAAAATAGAGAAAAATACAGAACAATAGAGAATGACAGAGGCAGAGTAGGAGAATGAGACAGAGACAGACAGAGAAGCAATAGGGAAGTGACAGAGAGAGAGAGGCAGCTTGAGACACGGATGCCCGAGAGAGAAAGACAACTGAATGAAAACTACATATGCTTCAGTGATGAATACACAAGCCTTATTTTTCAGGGCAGCACTGGGACTGCAGCCACACAGATGCACCCGTGTTTCATGCAATTAATTGTAAGTGCCATGGGAACTGTTGAAAAACTGGAACACAGAAAAAAAAAAGGGCAGTCTTTAAACCAGAGGACAAGGAGACTATTTTCCTATTTGTGATAAACAATCACCTCTGCTAAAAGCAACAATGATATTAGTAAAGTTGGACTCAAATAAAAGAATAAACTTGTAGCAAATTATAAGTCAAAGTTTTGGTAACAGGGGACTGCAGGGGTGTCATCTGTGAGCAGAGCCCAGCAGCGGCCCCATGTCAGATTAGAGCCAACTCCAACCGGCTCCTATGGAGTGGGCTCTCCCACTGCTGGCCAGACCCAAGTGAGTTAGTGACGCTGGTTGGGCAGATTTAAGAAAGGGAAAAAATTGCTGTGCAACAGTGGCTGGGAGAGACGAGTGAGAACCAGCCCTGCAGACACCCAGGTCAGTGCAGAAGGAGGGCAGGAGGCACTCCAGGCATGGAGCAGAAGCTCCCCTGCAGCATGTGGAGAGGCCCCTGGTGGAGCTGGCTGTCCCCCTGCAGCCCATGGGTCCCACACGGAGCAGATCTCCACGCTGCAGCCCGTGGAGGAGCCCCCGGTGGAGCAGGTGGATGTGGCCTGGAGGATGCTGCGGCCCATGGAGAGCCCCCGCAGGAGCAGGCCCCGGGCCGGAGCTGCAGCCCGTGGAGAGGAGCCCACGCAGGAGCAGGGGGTCTGGGGGGAGCTGCCGCCCGTGGGGGACCTGTGCTGGAGCAGTTTGCTCCTGACAGATGGACCTCATGGTATGGAGCCGTGTGGGAGCAGTTCTTGAAGAGCTGCTGCCTGTGGGAAGCAGGATCAGTTTGGGAAGGACAGCATCCTATAGGAGGGACCCCACGTGGAGCAGGGGCAGAGAGGGACCGTGAAGTAGCGGTGGAGATGAAGCATCAGGGACTGACCACAGCTCACATTCCCTGTTCCCTTGCGTCTCTTGGGGAGTGGATGTAGAAGATGGTGGATGGTGGAGGAAGGTGTTTTTTGTTTGCTTTTAGTTTCTCGTTGCACTAGTCTGCTAGTGATAAGCAATAAATTACATTAAACTCCCTATGCTGAATCTGTTTTGCTTATGATGATTTCTGGTGAGTGATCTCCTCTCCATGTCCTTATCTCACCCTCTGAGCCCATTCCATCGTATTTTCTCTCCCTCTTCCTCTGAGGAGGTGGAGTGAGAGAGTGGCTGTGGTGGAGTTCAGCTGCCAGCAGGGTAAAACCACCCCACCATGGCAGGGGGGTTGGAATTAGATGGTCTTTAAGGTCCCTTCCAATCCAAACCGTTCAATGGTTCTGCGATTCTATGATATTCCATACCTTATGGCATCATGTGCAGCAGTAAAAGGTGAGGGGAAAGAGAGAAGGGGGGAAGGGGGGATGACACGACATTTGGAGTGACGGCATGTGTCTTCCCAAATAACCGTTACACTTGATGAGCCCTGCTTTCCTGTAAATGGCTGAACATCTGCCTGCTGATGGGAAGTAATGAATGGATTCCATGTTTTGCTTTGCTTTTGTGTGCAGCTTTTGCTTTACCAATTAAACTGTCTTTATCTCAGTTTTCTCACATTTACCTTTCCAGTTCTCTCCCTGATCCCCCTTGGGGTGGGGAGTGAGTGAGTGGCTGTGTGGTGCTTCACCGCCTAGAAGGGTTAAACTGCAAAAACTTGCTATATGAACATAGAAAGGGCAGATAGTACGCATCTACGCACCCATTCATTTATCTGAATAGCTGTTCAAAGAGCTCTGTGGTGAAGGATGAACTCAGCCACTAACTACATTTTTTTGATTGAATACTCTTAAATATCTTCTAGGACTAGTCAGAATAACTGATGGTTTTCTGATTTTTTTTTTTTTTGAAAATGATCAGATGTTGCTGCTGCTTGTCTGCAAGTTCTGTTTAAATGGGAGCCAAAGATGATTAAAAATAAACCAATATATTTGCAATTTTCAGAAAACTGAATTCTGTGACTATGTTTTCACTAAGTAAAACCATCATTTTATGAAATGGGAAATAACAAAAGACACTTAAAATATTGCTTGGAGAAGGGACAGCACTAGTAAACTAGTTGAAAGCAGTTTTGTGTCAATTCTGAAGTTTTAATCTAATTGATTAATAACACTTCATCCATGTCCCATTAACTTGGGTCTATTAAGGGATGCCTGAGCAAGTTCAGATGTTGAGAACATTGAACTTTAGATTTGATATTAAGATATGATCCTAGACAAAGTTATATCTATTTGCCTATTGATAAAATGTGAATATAAAATATAGGCTTATTAATTGAAGGACTGGAAAATATATGTTCTTATGATTGACTGCTGCACTATTCAAAGGGTTTGGGACAATTAGAAATTGAATAGCTACAAGCAACTAGTAGCAAAAAAGATTCCAATGATTTTCTTGATGATCCTTGGAATATTAATAACACAAACAGATTGATCTTTCTGGTGAGACCTGTATTTTGATAAGTATTCTTTTACAAACCAAGTCTTAGATGGACACAATATGCTAAAGGCCTTTTAACTACTTTAAAGAATTTTATTATTAATTTATCGCTAATTCATCTCCATTTGACATTCTCTGAAGTCACCAAAATTTAGTGGGATTCAGGTCCAGAAACCCATGTTGGTTTAACAGGTCTTGGATTCAGTTGGATTCAGGTCTATAAACACTTTAAGTCACATGGGTTTATACCTGATGAAACTTAAAATATATATATTTTTAAATTTGCAGTAAATTTTAGTAAAAGATGGAGGAAAATTTCACATTTTAAAATGTGAAATAAAATGTGTGTATTAAAGATGAATTGCAAGATGACAAATTTAGGTAATGTTGGTAATGTCTATACTTCCTTTTTTTATTTTTCTTTTTTTCTGAGACTTCCTATGCCTACTTATACAAAACTTTTGAAAGTCTTCCATGTCAGTTAAACAAATAAACAAATAAATGGGTAAGAATTCCTAAGCTTTTAACTAAGGATTCAGTTTGTCTATCTGTCAAAATAATTCACAGAGCTTTTAAAATTTAGTTCAAATACCTTGGTGGTAAATAGATGTCATCTGAGTTCCTCAGATTAAGAAATGACCTTGAGTGACTTGAGGTTTTACTCATGTCAAAGGCAATAAGAACATCTTCTAACACTATGTGAGCGATAGAAGAATAAATGAAAATATGGACACGTGAGTAAGTGGGCTAGTCACTTCGTGATGTAGAGGATTCAGATAAGGTAGGGTTATTCTTTGCCTCTAGATTTACTGTAAGGTCTCCAAACCTTTGTGCCTAAACACAGGGTTCAAAGAAAGGAACCACCAGCAGTGGAAGCTTATCGAGTCAGAGATCTCCACTAGTTTAAAAATGGTGAAGAGATTAAGGGAATCCCCAGTGACAGCAGAAAGGCAAAAACGAAAAGCATGGTATAGGGAACTACAAGCCAGTCAGCCTCTCAGTTTGTCCATGAAATGGTCTTAAAATTAACATAAGCAAAGTCTGAAATTTTTTTGTAAGGACAATATATATACCTATACACACATATATTTACATACAAACATATATTTCTGTTAGTGAAATGTTTGTGCAATTTCTTTACTTCTTTAAATAGTAATTAAATAAAAATAAAAAACAAATGTTTTATTCAAATACATTAAAATAAATGTAATTAAATTTAAATAAATAAATTTCAATAAAAATTATTTAAATAAATTTCCATCTTTTATTTTAACACCCTAGTTAGGAATACTTGAGAATAGTGGTTTTTTGATAGAAATGGCTATGATAAAAAGCATCTTGGAGATTTCCATACTTGCCTCATTATAAACTGAATGTCAAGATATTCGTAGAATGTGCCATACGTTATTTTTAATTTAAAGTGTGTGAAAAATGAAACATGAAAGAAGAAAGTTGGGCAAGAAATTCTTTTACTTTTGCCAGTGGGCAGAGAAGATATTTTAATAGAATCTGTGGAACCTACTAATTTCATCATTTCACAGTCACTCAAATTCCTGTGAAATAAGATCAAAGTATATACTAATTGTGAAATCCAGTGCTTTATATCCATTTAGGGTTGCTGATATGTATTCCATACATAACTAGTGTGAAAAAACTATTGTTTCTTGTCAGGAGCTTGGAGATTAGAAGAATGCTGCTTATGTCAGCATTGTGTTCTTTTAAAAAGAAATAATGACACCAAAAACATTTTTATAAATTGTGAGTCCCGTGGGAAGTTAAGTCAGAAAGGGCAGGCTTGTTTCTGAATGTGAGACTTTTGCTTCACTTCTAACATTTCTGTGATACTGTAAAAAAGTGTCACGGTCTTTTTCAGTCTGGGAGAGGCCATTGCTTGTGATATGTGTTGTTACATCACATTAAGTACAATGGATCCAGTTTTGACCCTCCCAACACCAAGGGAAAATATTGATAAATTTGGGAAAGTTCTAGCTGAGTTTGAAGTAGATGGATTTGAATGTTTGAATACAGTTTTCTTGGACTGACTCCTTCTTGATCCCTTCCCCTACTTGTATGGCCAGATATACTTTCATCTCAAATTTATGTACATTATTTTAGTCTGGTAGCAGGTTTTACTTGAGTAACATGATAGATGTGCAGCAGGAGTATAAGTTTCTTTGAATAGACCTTAGTTGTCAGGCATTAAAAACTATATTTACAGAGAAGTGATAATCAGTGTTATTAGAACAATGGAGACACAGTAGCTAATCCTGAGCTGATAACAATTTACAAGTCATCAGTAGTTAGAAATCTTTTAATATATGATCTTCCTTTATATCAATTGAATGGTTGGCTGACCTATTTATTATTTTTTATGTAAAGGCTATTTTTTGAGGTTATCGAGGCAAGAGAAAAAGAATGACTCATGCTATAAAAACAGCAAATGTAACTTGTCTATTGCAAAGGAGAGACTCAACATGACTGTATAACATACCTCAAAATAGTACTGAATTTTTTCCCCTCAGCAAATGTTATTTTACTTTTTGATTGTTGTTTTATTTTTCTTTGAGAATTACTGTTTTTCACATATCCCAGATGCCCAGTTGTTTTTCTTTTACCCTCCTTGATGTTTATAACTTCCATTTAAATTGCAATAAATCAAGTAAGACAATGTGACTTCTAATGTTGGATGAGATGAGCAAGCCTCCATAGGGACTACAAGAAGGTGTTGTGGGGGTGTGCTTTAGCACATATGTGGACAGCTTTCTTTTTTTTTCTTTTTTTTTTCTTTTTATTTTTCCTTTTTTCTTTTTCTTTTTCTTTTTCTTTTTCTTTTTCTTTTTCTTTTTCTTTTTCTTTTTCTTTTTCTTTTTCTTTTTCTTTTTCTTTTTCTTTTTCTTTTTCTTTTTCTTTTTCTTTTTCTTTTTCTTTTTCTTTTTCTTTTTCTTTTTCTTTTTCTTTTTCTTTCTTTTTCTTTTTCTTTCTTTTTCTTTTTCTTTTTCTTTTTCTTTTTCTTTTTCTTTTTCTTTTTCTTTTTCTTTTTCTTTTTCTTTTTCTTTTTCTTTTTCTTTTCTTTTTCTTTTTCTTTTTCTTTTTCTTTTTCTTTTTCTTTTTCTTTTTCTTTTTCTTTTTCTTTTTCTTTTTCTTTTTCTTTTTCTTTTTCTTTTTCTTTTTCTTTTTCTTTTTCTTTTTCTTTTTCTTTTTCTTTTTCTTTTTCTTTTTCTTCTTTTTCATCTTCAGCAGCTTACCTGTTTACCTATCTCTACATATTGTGAAACTATTTTTATTTGTTTCCACACTTTCCATCCATTCAGTTAGATATTTAAACTTTTCATCACAAATATGGTCAGGCTATTTCTGTTATTTTTAGGCTGTGTATAACAGGAAAAAAAAAAAAGGCAATAGGACAATTTATTCTGTAACAGGTCATTAGAGAGTTAAGATTGGAGGCAGTCTGGGCTGCAGTGACCATGCCCTAGTTGAGTATGTGATCTCGAGGAATATGGGCCTGATGAAGAACAAAGTCAGGACCCTGAGTTTCCAAAAAGTGAACTTTAAGCTATTTAAAGATGTAGTAGATGAGATCCCCTGGAACACTGCCCTCATGGACAAGGGAACTGAACAGAGCTGGCAGCTCTTTGAGGTTGTTTTCCTTAGCATACAAGAACTTTCCATCTCCCTGTGTATGAAAGCAGGCAGGGAGGGCAGGAAACTGAGATGACTGAGCAAGGACCATTTGGTCAAACTGAGGTGCAAGAAAGAAATGCACAGGCAGTGGAAGCAGGGACGTGTGGCCTGGTAGTAGTACAGGGATACTGTCCAGATGCGTAGGGATGGGATCAGGAAAGCCAAGGCAGAGAAAGAACTGAGCTTGGAAAAGGATGCAAAGAATCCTTTGGATTCTATAGGAGGGATTCTATAGATACAGAATATAGAAGGGATTCTAGAGGTACATTGCTCAGAAAAGAAAGGCCAAGGAGAGTGTACCCCCTCTGATGGATGAGGAGGGAGAACTGGTAGTGGCAGGCATAGAGAAGGCTAAGACACTCATCAGTTTCTTTGCCTCAGTCTTCACTGCCTGACAGGCTTCCCATGTCTCTCATTTACCTGAACCTCTAGGCGAGAGCTGAGGGAGCAAAGTCCCTCCCACTGTAAGTGAAGAGTAGGTTTGAGACCACCTGATGAAACTGAACAGGAACAGATCTATGGGGCCTGATGACATGCATCCCAGGGTCCTGAGGGAACTGGCTGATGTAGTTGCCAAGCCTCTCTCCATCATATCTGAAAAGTCCTATCAGGTGAAGTCCCTGGTGACTGGAAGAAGGGAAGCATCGCTCCCGTTTTTAAAAAAGATAGAAAGGAGAACCTGAGGAACTACAGACCAATAAGCCTCACCTCTGTGCCTGGCAAGATCATGGAAAAGATCCTCCTGGAAACAATGTCAAGGCACATGTAAGACAAGGAGGTGATCCGAGACAGCCAGCACGGCTTCATCAAGGGCACATTGTGCCCGACCAACCTGGTGACCTTGTATGGTGGAGTGACTGCATCAGTTGACAAGGGAAGACCAACCGATGTCATCTACCTGGAGTTCTGTAAGGCCTTTTACACAGTCCCACATGACATCCCAGTCTCCAAATTGGAGAGAGATGGATTTGAAAGGTGGACCATTCAGTGGATAAGGAATTGGCTGGAAGGTCACACCCAGAGAGTGATAGTCAATGGCTCTTTGTCCAGGTGGAGGCCGGTAATGAGTGGTGTCCCTCAGGAGTCTGCCTCAGGAACAATACTGTTTAATATCTTTATCAGTGGCATAGACAGTGGGATCAAATGCACCCTCAGCAAGTTTGCAGATGACATCAAACTAAGAGGTGCAGTTGATAAAACAGAAGGAAGGGATGCCATCCAAAGGGACCTGGACAAGCTTCAGAAGTGGGCCGACATGAACCTAATGAGGTTCAACAAGTCAAGTGCAAGGTGCTGCACCTGGGACAGGGCAATCCCAGACATGAGTACAGACTGGGAGAAGAACATATTGAGATTAGCCCTGCTGAGAAAGACTTGGCGGTTCTGGTGGACGAAACATTTGACATGAGCCAGAAGTGCGCTTTTGTGTCCAGAAGGTCAACTGCATCCTTGGCTACATCAACAAAGGAGTGGCCAGCAGGTCAAGGGAGGTGATTGCCCCCTCTGCTTTGCCTTTGTGAAGCCCCACTTGGAGTAGTGAGTCCAGGACTGGAGCCCTTAGCACAAGAAGGATGTTGATCCTTCTTGATCAAGAGTACATCCAGAGGAAGGCCACAAAGATGGGGCTAGAGCACCTCTCCTATGCCCCATCTGTGTTCAAGGCTAGGCTGGATGGGTCTCTGAGCAACGTGATCTAGTGGGTGGCATCCCTGCCCATGGCAGGGGGATTGGAACTAGATGATTTTTAAGTTCCCTTCCAACCCAAGCCATTCTATGATTCTATGAACTTCCTGAAGAATACACCTGTAAAATGACCAGATTTTAGAAATTATATAAAACAGCTGGATATACTTAATAGATTGACAATAGTAATGTAATGTAGCATTGTAGTCATATGAAGTAATTTCCACAAACAAGAAAAAGGTATAAGATGGTGTTGTGGTTTAAGCCGGCTGGCAGCTAAACACCACGCAGCCGTTCGCTCACCCTCCCCCCTCCCTCTCTGGGATGGGGGAGAGAAACGGGAAAGTGAAGCCTGTGAGTTGAGATAAAGACAGTTTATTAAGACAGGAAAATAATAATAATAATAATAGTATTACTAATAATAATGTGTACGAAACAAGTGATGCACAATGCAATTGCACACCACATGTTGACCGATGCCCAGCCTATCCCTGAGCAGCCGGCCCCCCCTACCCCGGCCAGCCACCCCTATATATTGTTTAGCATGACGTCAGATGGTATGGAATACCCCTTTGGCCAGTTTGGGTCAGCTGTCCTGGGTCTGTCCCCTCCCAGCTCCTGCTGCACCCCTAGCCTGCCCGCTGGCAGGACAGAACAAGAAGCTGAAAAGTCCTTGGCTTGGTGTAAGCACTGCTCTGCAACAATTAAAACATCAGCATGTTATCAGCTCTCTTCTCATCCTAATCCAAAACATAGCACCCTACCAGCTACTAGGAGGAAAATTAACTCTGTCCTAACTGAAACTAGGACAGATGGAATAGACCAGGATGGATTTACCAAGAATAAATCAAGCCTGACCAGCCTGATTGTTTTTTGTGAAGAGATGCCTAGGTGTGGGGACCAAGGGAAAGCAGTGAATGCATGACAGCATCTATTATTTAAAAGATATGCAAAAGTCAGTATTTCATATGTCTCTATATGACTTTCCGAATCCCAGTTCTCCTTTATCTCTCTCCTCCCCTACAGGATAGTTAATCATAAGATTTGTACTTTTCAAAGATTTCACACTACCATCACTACCAATAACCATGTATACTTACACATATGAGTATAAATTCACATGACAGTGACTAATGGATGATTGTATTTTTTGTGCAGTTTATTGTGCTGTCAGTAATGTCAGCCATTATTCTATCTGACATGGATAGCATTTTCAGATTGATGTGTTTAAAATTAATGAGACATTTCTTCTCTCTGTGAAGAAGCTAATAAAGAAAATTTTCCCCTATGAATTATGTAAATTAATTTATAAACATTAACTTAATTTTCAGAGTTTTGTGTTTTTTCCCAGCAATTCATCCTAACATTTAGAGGTTGAAAGAGCTTCAGTGAGTGGAATACTAAACTTCAAAAAAAGATTTTTACAAAAGTAAATGAAATGGTGTCAATCTTCAAGGAAGAAAAATGAAGAGTTTAATGGTATGCACCAGCTTTTCAAACGAGAAAAACAAATTTAAGGTTACAGAAATATATTAAATGGAAAAATTTACTCATTCAATTATGTGCATAACTGAGTGTGGTTTTGAAAGCTTTTTTTTTTTTTTTTCTTAAGAATATTACTGGTATATTGAGAAACAATTGCAGTTCTTGGGTAACGATCCTGTATGTTAGAACTGTGATGCATGTAGTCATATATTTTTCTCATCATATATGTGTGTTGATAAAGAGGCATGTGTGTGAGCATTATTGAGTTTGGAGAATCACATACAAGATGAATACAACAAAGATAACCAACAGATTTCCAAGTACTGGAAGCTGAAACAGTATTCACTTTGAATTGCAATTACTTCAATTGCAGCTTTAGTTAAACAGCTCACAAGAGAAGAGAAGAAGAACTGGAGACAGAAAAACCTTGAATACAAAAGGCACAGAGTAGTGTGTATCTTTTCATTATTTGCAATTAATTTTACCAATCTGCTGCTTATTATGGTAACATTTTTACATAAAAAGGAGAAAGGCTCTTCAAATCCTGCCTCTAAATATCAACATTGGAAGTAAAATTCACCCTACTGTCTTCTAATAAGGTGTGTGCATGTAAGAGAAGTAGTAGAATATTGTAACTTCATGAAGTCTTTATGTATAAACGTTTTAAGGCAATGAAATATCTCAGTTTTACTCATTTTTGATAATTTATTTTTTTCCAACAAAATTATTTTCTGTACTGATAACTGACATATTCCACTATACTTGCACTTGTGAAAATATATTATTTTCCATGTTTTCTTGTTTTCATATGGTAACCCTTTTAATTGAGAATCTCTGACACTGTCCCAGATTCTTGATTTCAGTGCAGCATGGCACACCAGATTAACCTGTTGGTATTCTCTGGTATTTTGTGGAAATTCAGTTCAATTATATGCCAGTACCTTGCACCGGTTTTGAGCACAGCATCTTCACTCTTAAACAATAGCTACAAAATTATTTCCAGGAAATAATACAAGCTCAGCCATGCTGCAAGCTAGCCTGGTCTTAACTATATGCACTTAGTGAGCTTATTAGCTTGGATGTAGTACTATGTTTGATACAACTTGAGGTTTCTGGCTAGGAGCTGGCTTGGGGCAATAGTATGCCTGACAAGTATGTCTGCATTTAATCATATACATATTCTTATGCTTGCAGTTTTCACAAAAATAGTTGGCTAAGAATAGTTCCATTCTTGTAAAATATTTCATTCACCATATACTTGCATATGTATATCTACACAAACTTGCAAGTATGTATTAGATTGATCTGACCTGGATGATAAGGTTTTCTATTTAATGATTTATGCAACAGCATCATTGATCTGAGTTGAAAGGGTGAGTTATTTAGTCATTACTTCATTTGCATATGAAATTATTTGCACTTGTAATGCCATAGTACAGACTGGAGCATATACTAACCTTATGAAAAGGCAAGTAAATAATCTGAATTTTAACATGCAGAAATTCCAGCAGGGATGTGTAGGATGACTGACACTTGGATGAATGTTTTATGCGTGGGTAACTCAGTCTTACTAGTGATAAAGCAATCTAAATTACTTCAGTTCTCATCTTCTTCCATCACTTTCTGAAGTGTCCAGAAATACTGACAAGTTATTTCACAGTTTATTGGGAAGGAACTGGAATAATTCATGTCAAAAGAATTGCAGAATATGTTTCTAGAAGACTGCATCAGTGGAGTGCAGTATCTGTGAGGAAATTGTTGCTCCCAGATATGGCTTTTCATTTTGGTGGCCGACAATAAGTAACCTTGAGCACTCTAATCCTCTGAGATGACTTTGTAATGAATTAGCATCCAAAAAGGCTTACATACTTAACTCCCATCAGGTGTCTGACTGGAGTTTTTTTGCAAACTTGTAAACTTCAAGGAGAGTAAAATTATAAAAGTCCTAAAGGCTTTTAGCTTATTTTAAAATTTTCCCAAAAGTACTTGGGGATTTTGAACCCCTACACCACCTAGAAAGTACATACAATTTTATTTTTCCTCATCTTTACTTTTTTGTAAAGCCTGTCATTCCTTTCTAAATGTCATTTTGTACAGCTGCCAGCTATACAAGCATAAATGCAAAATAACTCCTCTAACTGATACCTATTACATTTACACTGAATTTAGATGATCCTGTTATTGAAACAACATCTGGGCTACTACACTCCTATTTAGTTGTGCCAAACAGTTTAGAGCAATGATGTGTATAGAGAGGATTTTTCTGCTAGACATTTTCTAATTTATCTTTGTTGTTCTACATGTGTAATTATGCAAATACCACTTTTGGAAACTTATTACATTGATTATAGAAGAGAATAAAGGTGATACAATGCTCTCACTAACTTAAATATACAAAAGGCAATAGAGTTTCAATGGTGGATGTAAGAGTAGAATTTATGATGGTAATATTTCTAATCTTCCTACGAATACACCAAATAAGCAAAACATAACAAAATGAGCTGGAAGCATCTTCTACCTTTATTATGGGCTTCATCATTCCCTCCTGCCTCACTTCTGTCTTTTAATATTCTCCTTTTGCCATGTTGAGTTCAATTTATAAACTATTTAAGAGAGAGGACTGTCTATTCCAGATTGGAAAATCTTCCTGTTTGCAGTCTTCTAAAGATTCTTAGTAAGAAATATAATTTAATACACTGCATTAAAAAATCAACTCCAGTAAATTAATGAATCTTTTGTAGAAATTAGAATATTTAGGAACATTGCTTTCACTTCAGAGGGTATCAGACAAGTAAATTCCAGAAATCTAGATCAATATTAAGCTACTCATATCTTACATTTAAATTTGCAAAAGAATTAGTGCCAATAAGAATTTGTCCTCTTATGCAAAAGGATACAGCAAGCTGGATTACTCTTCCAATGAAGTTATGATCTCAGCTGCAACACTGGCATAAATTTTAGTGATTGCGGTACTTAATGAAAGATAACTTAAAAGACACTATTATCTAAAATGTAGACTCTTAGAGAACTAAGGGGAAACTTAGATAACTTTAGTTTTGGAAATGGAATTTTATTGGCTCTGCTCTGTATATGTAAAAATCATAGAACTGTAATTTGGTTTGGGAGGGATGTTCAGAGGTCCTCCAGTGCATATCTTTGGATGAAAGAGGTCTATTTAGATCAGGTTGCTCAAGGCCATGTCCACTGCTTCTCTATTGCTATGCACTCCTAAGAAGAGTCTGGCAATATCTGTATCCTTTAGTTAGGTAGCTGTAGACAGGATTGAGCTCAGCGCCTGAGACTTCTCTTCCCCAGGCTGAAAAAGCAGAGCCCTCTCAACCTCTCTTCGTAAGTCATGTTCTTCAGCCCTTGACCATCCCAGTATGGTGACCCTCTACTGCATCTGTTCCTGTATGTCACCATCATACTTGTACTGGAGAGCCAGAGTATGCATGCTTTTGGCCTTCTTTGCTTCAAAGTCACAGTGATGCCTTGTGTTCAAATTATCTTCAACTAGGACTTCCAGATCCTTTCCTGCAGAACTTTTGCCCACACAGTCAGCCCCCAGACAATAGTGTTGCAAAGGGTAACTCCTGCCATTTACTGAACATTGCCCTTGATATAATTGAATGTTTGAGGTTCTGATCAGCCTGTTTCTCCAGCCTGTCCAAGTCTGAAGAGCAACTTTGCCCTACAGCATATTGATTCCACACCCTCCCCCCCCCCCATTTTAAACTGCAAACTGCCTAAAAGTGATATCACTGTCCTATCATCCAATTTGTTAATGAACACATTAAACAGTAATGGTCCCAGTACTGTTTCCTGAGGGACCCAGTAGTTATCGGCTTTGTGCTGACTTTGCACCACTGTTACAGCACTCTTGAATTTGGCAGTCCGAAAAGTTTTGCAATTTTTCTATGTACTTCATGGTCTCCTTATTCAGCCCACATTTCACTAATTTGGTGATAAAGAGAATATAGGAGACTCTCAAAGGCCTTTCTAAAATCAAGGTATACACAACCACTGCCCTGCCCTTTTTCACTATGCCCTTTATCACAGAAAGCAAGTTGATCAGGCATGATGTCCCCATGATACACCTATACCAGCTGCTTTCAATTACCTTCTTGTCTTTCATGTGCAAAAAGTGTCTTTTAGGAGGATTTGTTCCGTAGACTTCCCAGAGACTTAAGTAAGGCTGACCACTCTGTAGTAATCTGGATTGACATTTTTGTTTTCCTTGGAGATGGGTGTGGCCTTTACCTCTTTCCAATATCAGGAACTGTTCCTTGATGTCACCTTTCAAAGACAGTAGAGAGTTGACTTGCATTGACATTGGCCAGCTCCTCCAACACCCTTGGATGTATATCACATTTGGTACCTGGGGCTTGTGCATGTCCAGATAGGTTAAGTTGTATTGAACTGTTTTCTATCACATTGTTCTTTTCTTTTGCTACTGATGTATACACATTTGTTTTTGCTTTTCTAGTTGTCTTGTTACTTTCAGTTCCAGGTGTGCTTTGTCTTCCCTGACTCCATTCCTACATGTGCAGGCAATGTCTTTGTACTCCTGCGTCCACTTTCTGTGTACCTCCTCTCTCCATCTAAGCTTATACAAGAGCTCGATGTTCATCCATGCTGGCTTTTTGCCATGCTTCCTTGCCTTCCTGCACACTGAAAAGGGCTATTCCTGTGGTCACAAAAGACTGTCCTTGAAAATCAGCCAGCTCTCCCATGACACTTTTCTTTCTGAGACATTTTCCTATGGGATGCTGCTAAGCAGGTCCTTGAGGAGGCTAAAACTTGCTTTTCTGAAGTCCAGGATTGTAATTCTGTCAGTCTTACTCACTTCTCTTAAAGTTCACAGTCTCAGGGTCACTGCAGATCATTTTCTAAGGAGATTGTGATTTGAAATACCCATAATAAGATTAACTGTTGCTAAGAGCTACAGTGAAACTGATACTGTGAAAGTATTAGAGATAATTAAAATTAGTTTACTAGAGAAATATTTCATACAAAAATATTGAGAAAGATGACCTCCAGATGGCACAAGAAGGAAAGCTGTAATAATTGTCTCAGTCTACTCATTATAGCAGTTTAATACATAATGCTAATTTTACTCTTGTGAAATGTCATGAGCAAGACAAAAAACTAGAAATTGTGTTTAATTAATGGCAAAATGGTCTCTGCATCCAGAAGGGAGAAGGCAAATACTACTCAGGTTGATTTTTATTTTATTTTTCTTCCAAAGGAAGACTTAGATCACAGACTAGGCACTTACAAGGACCACTAAGGATACTACACGGATACTAGAAGATTAATTTTAGTTTTGAGGTATTAAAATGAATACCTAGGTTGGTGTAGGTATAGCTGATCCTGGTTTGGGCTATGGGGATGAAATATTCCCATGTAGACCTGTTTTTTTAAATTTTATTTATTTATTTATTTATTTATTTATGTTCTTATGATTGATGACTTGGCTTTTCCCTCCTACCTTTTTTCCAGCATACAGTAGAAATGATCAGTGTTTCTTGGTTTTAGCTGCTCTTTCTGTTGAGGAATATATTAATGTATTTATCAGGATTACTATTATTTTTAATATATATTCAAAACACCCTCCTCATATTACTTTGTGGTTTCTGCTGTTTTTCTTATGTCCCTCTGCTTACCCTACTGATTTTCTTCAATTTGTAGCTCCTAATTTGCATTCAGTAGCATTGCTATCCTTTTTTTCCATTCCTTGTATGCTTTTAATTTGTTTTCACTTTTAACCTAGATTGATTTTTCAATCCAGTCTGATCTCTTCTTTGCACACTTTTAAAAAAATCTTATGTGATTTCTATGTACCGGAGAATTTGTTTCTCTTTCTCTCTCTCTCTCTTTCTTTCTTTCTTTCAGATGATGCTTGCTGAATTTGTGAAAGTTCTAGTTCTTAAAGCACCATGTCTGTGAATTTCAGCAAGACATTTTATTTTATTATTTTATTTTTTATTTTTGGACTGAGATTAAATGACAATCACTCGTTTCTGAAATCTCGCAAATTTTCCTAAGGGAGGGAGTTTTTTCAAACCCTCTAAAAATAGAGAAGAGATATCTCAGTGTTTTACTTCTTACTAAGTATCAGATATGAGGTACTGTGAACATTTCAGCTATGAAAAAGTTGGATCATCTTGTACACTAGAGGAATCACTGTGAGACATATATCTATAGAAAACCACTATTTAGGGCCTGTCACTCCCAGAATCACTTGTCAGCACAGTGATGAATTCCTGTTCTCAGGAAAGAAAGGTGTGGGATGTAGAACAAGTCCAGCAGATAGGAAGTTTGAGATCAGAGGGTCTGTCTAGGTCAAAGAGTTCTTAGAATTTTATTCTGTATCTTATGGTAACATTGAATAAAAAAAAGTTAATGAACCAACACTGACCATGTTGAAATTACTTCCAATAATGTAAGTATTTTTTACATATTACAGATATATGTTAAAACATTTTGCATTTCCTGAATTCCATCTGCCCTGACAGCTATAAAGGACAACAGGAAGTCTGAATTGCACTAACCTCCTAAGAGCACTGAAAGGTAAAATGGTGTATGTGGTGAGGGAATCAGCTGGCCAAAGAGCTGATACCTGCTGAGTTGATGAGGCAGGTCAAGTGAAGTTTAAATTGACTCTAAACCTTAGAGCAGGCTGAGGTTTTTTTTTTGTTTGTTTTGTTTTGTTTTGTTTTTCTTTTCCTGCCATATTTCAGATGCTGACTGCTCAGGCATGAAGTTTTGATTCAAGCACAGGTGTGGGTTAACAATTACTATCTGCAGGAGACCTGTCAGCAAGAGGAGGAGTATTATGTCTTCAGTGGGTACTGGTTATTCTCTGGATAAATTGTCAGTATTGCATTCAAATGCTCAGTTGAGGTTTAAACTCCTTCTGGAATTTCCAAAGAACATTCATGTTTTTAAGGAAACCAAAGTATTTCTCAGCTGTATTTTGTCCCAGATACACACACCTTCATTCTTAAATTGAGACAAAATGTACAGTTTGTCATTATGATATGTATAGTATATTATGAGAAAGTCTATGTAATTTTTACTAAATGTAGAAACTGAATTTTATGAAATGCAAGGCATATTTGAATGTACATTATCTCTTTCCTACCTTTGGAACTTCTAATATATTTCATTTTGATCTCAAACTTCAAGGTTAAAGCTTCAAAATCCTTTCTCATAAGCCAAAGAATTACTGTGGTTTATGTATTCGCTCAATACCATATCTTAAATGTAAGGAAAAACTTATCTATTTCTTTTTGATGTTTATGATATTGATGATGGCTTTACCATTCAGTGGGACAACCCCAAATTTAGCTAAAATTATGCTAAATAAACCCACCTGCTACAAAAAGCAGTACAAAATAAAAATAGTTAAATATGAACTTTGGATGGTAAAATGTTAGTGTAAATTAGCTTAAGAAAAATAGAAAACAGCTCAAAGCTACTTTTTTGTTTGTTTGTTTTTCCCACCATTATAGAATGAGATATAACTGATTCTATGCTATTTATGTCTTAAATTTGATCTGTTTCATAGCATATTTTCTTTTTGTGTCCAGTTAGTAAGTTTAGTACCATATTAAATATTATATAAACAATAACTTTTTTTTTAAACTCTTATATTTTATCATGTTCTTTCCCACTTTTTGTGTCATCTCCTTTTTACAGAGATTAACACAGATTCAAACTAGATTATTATTATTATTATTCTGATTATTCTACAAGACAGAAGAAGAATGCATGATAGAGAACGTACTGGTTTTCTCTGTTGAAGAACATATGGGCTTTTCTATTGACTTGCACTACTGTAATTATTTAGAAAGAAATGTGTTTAACCACTACCAAGTAGCCTAAGGATAACACTTGTGGTACAGGAAGGGATGGAGCTTAATTTCTTTTTCAGTTGGTTATAGAATTGTTTTGGTTCTTTTCAAAATTGATTTTAAAAATAGTTATGAAGTAGACATCCACAATGTATTTAAAGTACATGTTCTGTTCTACTAAAAACATAACATATTTTTATGTATTGTCATAGATTCTTGATGCAAATATGCCTTAGGAATAAAATGTGAAAGTTTTATTTGGTGTTGTTAATATTTTGAAGAAATTTTCATAAATGATTGTGTTGTTTTATCATTTTATAGACAGATTAATGCAGTAAATCCTCCCCCCACCCCCCTTATTTTCTAGAAAACAATGGAAATCATAAAAAAAAAAAGTGCACTTTTTGCTACGTAGGGCAAAATTTTCACATGGAGGACTTCTTACTGTTGGTTGCCACTTGCTGCTAATGACCAATACCATGATCTTGGTATCCTTTAGGGAATACATTTTTCACATGCATAGAACTGAGAAAGCTAATCTGGGAAGACTTTTTGATTATTATAAAAATTGAAATAAGTTCTATAAGGAAAAAAAAAAAAACATAAATCTTTGATTTTCTACCTATCTATTTAATGACATTACTGAACATTTCCAGAATGAATATTCCATTTGAAATAATAAAGACAAAAAAATCCCAAAGATCAGCTGAACAAATTTTCAGTGAGTTTAGACCTGATGATATGCATCATAAAACAGAAGTTGTCATTAGCATAATTTTCAACAGAAAATGTTGTCTTTCTTAGATAACACTTCAAACCTTGAACCAGAAAACATTAAAGGACTAAATAGGGATTTGTTGTCCTGGATGCGATGAAAGAATGATAAATGTCTTAAAGATCCAGATAAATTATGATTTCTCCTTGAAAAGATCTCTTGGGGTGCTTGCAATAACACATTCTCTGGTAAACTATATTATTGCAATGATTACACTACACTGTTATTCATGGGTAAGAAGCCAGTGAAGTAGCTTCATTGTTTAATGAAGTAAAGAAAGATTTCTCTCCTAAGCTTAAAGCTGTGCATCTAATGCAAGCTAAACCTATCATGTCAAACTGATAGACCTCTGGGTGAGAGGATTAGACTGACCCATTACTATAGAGATGAATTAAGCATATGTATCTATGTATTGTATTGTATGCATTCTCCATTTGCTTTGATTTCTATGTGGTAGAAGTACAGGCAAAGACTCAAATCCATATTTTCACCAGATTTCATGAACACCTCTGTGGATTTAGAGCAGAAATGTCATTAAGAACATTGCCTACCATTTTAAATGGTAATTTGAAGGGAAAAATAGGGGGCTCAGAAAACAAGCATTTTGCATTGTGATTTAAGTAGTAGAATAATCCATGTATTAAGAAATACAGAGAAACAGATGCAAAAAATATATACTTAATTTTCAATCTTATAAAAATGCTCAAATAACAAATTTACAGCAGGATGCACTTGACATATAAAAATAATTACCTGAAGAAGAGAAAATCTGCCCCACATCTCTGCTTTCAATATGTCTGCCACACTGGCAGTAACATGGAACAGTATAACTTTTGTGTTCAACTTCAGCAAATATCAAGACGTAATGTGTAACACAGAGTTTATACTGTAGTGCCAGTTTTATGAAACAAAGAGGCAATCTCAGATTTTATGCATCAGTAGGACATTGATTGATGGTTGCAGGTTGCAGGTCTCCAAAAATAAATCTGCCTTAACTTTATTACTGTTTATATGCATGTCATGAACAGTAGCGTAGGACTGCAGCCAAAAAAAAAAAAAAAAGAAAAGAAAAGAAAAAAAGAAGAAAAAAAAGACACCCTCCCCCAGCCCCCAAGATTTTTATTGCCCCATCTTATTTTCTGTAATTTTAGAGACTTTAAAAGGGTGAAATAAACCCTTGGCAGTTCTACTACCTCAGCACTAGCTTTTATGTTAACTTCCAATGTTATAAATCATGGCAACTGCATAGCTAGGTATTACTATTGCATAGTGAAGGAAAGTTAAAACAGAATTCATTGATGAACTTTCCTAAATGATTTGTAAGAGTGCAAAAAGCCTCAGGTGAGTTTCTTACTCGACAGCGCATAAGTAGTGTTCTAAATTAAATTGAAAGGGGATAATTTTGGGGCTATTTACTATCTTATGACGCCTCTGTCAGAAGGAATTCGTGAAGCAGGATATGCTTCACCACCCAAAATAGACTGTTACCTCCATGTCTTACAAAAATTTGCAAAAGTGAATGCCTGTGCTCTATAGTTCTGCTTCCTTTATTTTGGATGCTTTCATATCTGGGGGATGTTCTCCGTTGCTAAACATCATGAAATCCTTGCAAGCAAAACATTTGAGAAATGGCATAATGTCTTTCTGTGCCTTGACATAATTCAAAGACATATAATTCAATAAACACTAAGTAAAAAACCATATTTTTTAGCTTTTTTTCTTTTTTTTTTGGTGCTAATGGTGGTAATTTTTGTATTCTTCAGGGAAATATATTTATTTTGTGATAGCTTGGGGTTTGTGGTTTGGTTGTCTTTATTTTTCTTTTTAGATCTGTTAGACAGGAATTCTATCTTTTTTTTCCAACTGGTTGCTGAACAGGTTTAACAGTAGATTAGTGGATACTGGGAAGCCCAGATGTTTCTAGGAGGTCTCTGTACTATAGGATTTATGAAGTAGATCTAAGGTGATTTATTACCTGGTGTGATGTACCTATGTTTTGGAGCTCTGTAGGGGCATCTTTGTTAGTAGGTCTTAAAATTTCTGGGTATTAGCTCACATAACTAATCTATAGACCATAAGTGCGAGCAATCTTTACAATATCTTTTGCATCTTGTGTATTTCCAAATCGCTTTGGTAGGTGAAAAATTAAATCTCCACAAATCCTTCTAAATGTTTATTATTATTATTATTATTTTCTCCTCACCTTTCTAGAGTTATGTTATCTCATAAGAGATAGCAGGATAAAGAATAAAAGCACACATGCACACACAAAAAGCAGTGTCTTTTCTATCAAACGTCGAATAGCTATAACAGCAATTTGGTTTTGATTCACAGGAAAAATATAGAACCAGTGTTTTAATTTGCAAGCAAAGATGCCCGAAGAAGACTTCTGAAAACAAATGAATTTAGTAGTCCTAATAGCTAAGTGAAATTAGTCTTCATCAAATTAGTATTAAAAAATCCAGTCTTTCATTCTTTGTTTCTTCTTTATGTCCTAATTTCACAAAATAAAGGATTAAATAACTGAACTTAGGTTACAATATTTTAGTGGTATTTTCCTACTTTATGTTTTGTTTTTGATATTTCTCACTCTGTTGCCATTATAGGCAAGGTAATGGAGGAAAGTCAGAGGAAACGGTGCCATTTCTATACAAGTGGAGTGTGACAATTTTTACAGTGTTTTTAAAATCTTACTGTCCCAATCAACTTTGCTGAATATCTTCTGAATGTAGATGTACTTTACTAGATTTATAGCTGTCATTTTCAGAGGATTTTTGATTACTAATTTGTGTACTTTTCTCATTTCTGTCTTTTTTAACTTGTAATTTAAGTTATTAATTGCATCTTCTACTCTTTGTCTTCTTAACTGACACTGAAGGTCTTCTTAATTCCCGCTGAAATTTGTAGCAACTGGGAGAATTGTTCATCTCTAGACAAATAGGAAATTTAGTGTGTTAGTTTGCTGGTCTTGTTTTCTGTGTTTTTCCTTCTTATGAATTACTACTAATCCTTCCCTAGTAACTTCTTTTTGTTTAAACATAATCTAGGCTAAAAATCATAAATGCTGCTTTGCATATCTGTTTTGCTCCCACAAATGGTAGTTGGGTAAAATCCTATATGTTTTGACTTAGAAACTTGAAAAATTAGAAATAAAGCACAAAAGATGACATAAAATATCCTGTCTCTTCTGGTTCCTTTGGTCCAAATCTGATATATCTGATAGATTTTGGATACTTCTAAGAACCCCTCATTCTGTAGGATTCTTTACCAGATATATAATTATTTGCTGCTATGACAGCTCTTCCATAGGTACCTAAAGCAAAAATACATATTACTTGGCCATCTGAATACACAGGCCAGAGAACCATCTGGCAGCTGGTGTTTGAAAGAGGTAAATTAACATCATCTTGAAGCCACATGAGCATGTGAGAATTTTGGCTGACGACTCTCAATGGTATGTACCATTGCACCATTTCTACACAAAGCAGGAGAAAAAGAAGTACAAATATCAAAACACTGGGGAAAAAAGTCGTATTTAGAAGTGGCTAATAGGGTGTGTAGAGGAAAAGCATGTGATTTCAGTCATTCTGTTTTTTGGGGGTTGGGTGCTTTACTGTTCACAGTCCAGAGTATTTCTCTGATAGTAGTTGTCAATGCCAGTATTTCAAATAAATGACTATAACTCACTCTACTTTTAACAATGTAGTAACAGAGAATACATGGATTGTATTCTGTTTTCATGAAAAGTGTTCTTCTGTTCAGAGTGCTTTCCAGAAAAATGGGAAATATGGTTTCAGTCACCTTCTCTGCTGAATGCACTCAAAGACCAGTTTCTTCCTTTCCAAGACTACATGAAGCAAGAAGCTAAGCAACATGTATGCATCCCACTGTTTCTACTGATAGTATGGGACTGGGCAGAAAGAGTTCTGTAAAGGTATGAAAGAGATTCCAGCTCAGCTCTTAGAGTATTCAGTATGGAGAGGGGACTTGGTTCCCCCAAGTGCAGAGCCAAAAGGCAAGAGCTGACAGTTTTGCTATTCTGGGTTTAAACTTGGAACTATGAGAGCTATTTGTTTTTTGAGCTTCAGGTTCTGATACAATCTCTGGTGGTGGTGGTGAATGTACCTTTCTGATACTGTATATATCTGTAACTGCTGCAGACAGTCTGACGTCTGTGGTACGGAGAGAAAGAGACCTCCCTCTTATGTAGCTGCTGTTTGTTGGCTGAGCTCTACTTGAATTTGAGTGGAGAGAATTTGCATGAGCCAACATTATTGCCAACATGCCATAAAACGACTGACCCAGATATTTATTTTATGGATGAAAAATTAGTCTCTGGATTTTCAAGTGGAACTATCCTCATATTTGTGTTTGTTCCTGCTATAACAACATGGAAAGAGACAGTTGATCTTTGTTTCACATCGTCAAGTTAACAAATGCAAACATTGACTCCATGTTTTTAGAGTAGTAATATGTTTGTTAGCACACTATGAACAATATGCTACAAATATAACCTAGTTAGTAGAACTACATCTGTTAATGGTATTAATTAAAGGTATAAAGTTAATCATAATTTTAAATGCTAGGTCACTTTTCACTGCTGGGAAGAACACTGGCAGTTTTCCCATGGTAGACAGTTCTGAAAAAGTGACAATTATGTGATCGTTCCTGTTTCCCAATATTGAAGACAACTGTAACTGTTCCAAAAATATACTAGGAAAACTACCTCAGGCAATATTTCTTGTTCTACATTTAAAAGTCATTACAACAGTGGAAGTTCATTATATATCTTAATAGACACGTTTCTGTTATGACAGACAGGTAAGTGGTCTTGAAATTTAGTCTGTTGTTAACATTGAAATGGAAGTATATACTGGACAATGTTGTCATGCCTGATATTTCAGAACACTGAACTGACAGCAATTGTCAGGAAAGACTGAATGGCTGTCACAGGATGCACACAATACCTGATAGTCCAGTTCAGCTGTATACCTGAACTGGAACTCCAGATCAGCAGTGTACTTAAAACGTGCTGAATTTTAAATCTCTCTGAAATTAATAAGCTTTAAAAAAGAACTTAAGCTGAAGGAAATAGTTAATTGCTATATTGAATCATTATCTATGGGGGTGTTACTTCATAGAGCAGAAAAATAAGCTTGGGAGACTGATTCTGTAAGTATTCCTGTAAACTCTAAAAATGAACTTTTCTGGGTGGGAGATAAGGTGGATATCAATTATTTTTATTTCTGTTTTTCTCCTTCCTGTTGACTGTAGTAAATGATAATAAACATTTGAAAAATGTTTATAAATAGAGGGGAAAAATAGAAATCTCCCCATAGAAATTTGAGGGGAAAACAGTGAGAATGGTGTTATGATCTCTGAAGCAGGAATTTGTAGTCCAGCCTTTTATGTCTGTTTATTTTTAGATAGCAGGAAAAAAAAAAATCTTTGAAATTTGAAGGAAATAATTTCCAGTCAATGTCATGGTTTGGCTGCACATGAGAGAACCTGTGTTGCAATCATATCAATGCTTTCTGGTTTTGCTGATTTGACTCAGTAGCTCTTGTTACTGCTTCATGCTACTACCTTATTATTTATTCCTGTACGCTACCCAGAACAAACATTTCTTTGTGTGTGCTTAGATTTTTATTTTGCTAAAGAAATGCTCAACAAATTTTTATCTAAAATAAATCAAGTTTCGTGTGTAGGTTTTCAGTCTTTCTGAGGACTAGCTTTTTTTTTACAAAAATCATTTGCAACTCCAGAACAGATGTATGTGTTTACTAAGATACAAATCGTTTCGCAAATATTTAAGATGACAGTCACATGGACACCACTGTTTATATGATATCTCAATATACGTCCAAATTTGGAAATAGAATGATTTCAAAAAAATTGTGAATTTTTTGTTACCACAGAACATGGCTAATGAAGTGTACAAACAACTCTAAGCAATTTCATCATAGTAAATTTTGCTAGATTTTGGGAATGTTACTTGCATTAATTCATATACAAAAGAAATACATAT
Organism: Anser anser; assembly: GCF_964211835.1. NCBI lineage: Eukaryota > Metazoa > Chordata > Aves > Anseriformes > Anatidae > Anser > Anser anser. The sequence goes on from NC_139720.1 coordinate 51,036,892, forward strand.
TAAGTGTAAGAAGATTGCTCTTTTTTCTTTATTATAAACATTAAAACACATGAAGTTACACAGTTGTTCTTCTGTCTTTGGTCTTAAAGATGATTACTTGATCATTCTTTCATATTGTTGCAGCTTGCTGTTGCTAGTGATTCATCTTCAAATCATCTCAGTCAGTTCTTAGCTGAAAAGCTAATTCTACTTACATATAAATACAATTTCATTTTATACCCATTGACATTTGAAACTTTGTGCATCCATTAAGCCCTGCAGATTGTTTGAACAATGTGATCTGGATATTAATAAAAGAAGCTTTCAGAGTTCGTTATCTCCATTTGTACTCATACTTTTTTGTGGTGCTTGTTTGTGATATACTTTATGTTTCAGATGTCAAAAAAAGTGAGGTTACTGGTATTCCTGTACAAGTGCCTAATTTATGGGGAAAAAAAAAAAAGGTAAATGGATTGATGGGGAATACACAGATATAAAAGGCAGAAATTGAAATGGTTATGGGGATAAGTAGTTATGTCTTTGATTTTCAGATTATCTGGTACTGGCATGTAGTTCTAGTCTATGCAGATAAAGTCTGCATGTATTTGATAGTAATAATCTTCCACTTAATTTATTTGTTCCTGAACCACTGAAGGTAAAATAAGAGACAATAATGCAGCTGGCCAGCCTTCCAAATGTGACTGAGAATGTTAGGGCAAAATTTTGTGAACAAAATGCTGTTTATTTTTTAGACTGGTTGAGGAGAACAAGCTGGGGAAGGAATTAACATAATAAATGCTTTTAACGCATCATATAAATATCTATCTAGAATTAAGCCAGTCTTTGCTGGTAGATCTTCACTTGCGTAAGATTTTTTATTTATTAATACCATTTTATACAATTGCTTAAATATGCTTGCTAACCTGTTTGCATAGTTCATTGGAGACAGTGAGCACAGTGCATCTCAACATTTATTTCCAGCAACTCAGAGTTGGCAGCCTATAAGGACAACTGGGAACAAATAGCACAGGGGCTCTGATTTTCCTTTACTTCCTCAACTCTGTATGTTTAGTTTGCATAACAAAGCCTCATGGCCTTGATATTAACTAGATCTTCTGGCTTTTATGAAAATACAAATACTAATTGCTTTTTTTTTTTTAAGTTTTAAATTTGCATATTTTTTTTTTTTTCAAATACTGGGAAGGATCTCCTATGTTTTCTTCAAGATAATGTCCAGACTTAGTAGCCGAATATTAAGGTTGTAAGGCCAAATACCTTTTCTGCCAAATGCCCTTCCCACAATATTAAATGACAATAGGGACTACAAGCAAACCTATTCCTCTTAATTTGACAGACAAAAAAAAAAAATTAAAAAAAAATCCACCAATCTAGCTTAATAGTATATAATGGTAGATCATGATGGAAGAGTAGTGCAAGTTCTCATATTTTTACCCAAATTCAAATGAATTATACAGTTCCTACAATTGGCACCAAAGAAATATGTATGTTAGCCTAATGAGGAATTATTATGAATAGGGAATTTTAGGAACATAACTATATCTAATCTCAGGCCTTCCAAATCAGTTGATGCAAGAGTAGGGCTGCCATATATTGACTGAGGATCTCCTAGATGACCACAACATGTTGTTTATCATGTGTGAAGAGGTTTGATCATTTCTTGAAGCATCAGACTCACTCTGTATACATATAGACTGTATAGCACAGATTATGGCCATTACATTCAGCATTTTTAGAAAATGTCAAACATACCTTTGATGTCCTAAAACTGCTTGTGTAGATCAGATGAATGGCAACCACTGGTGAAAAGTGTGATGCTATTAACGATGTAATAAGTACTGTAATGGGTAACCCACACACCTGGAAATCTAGGATAAACATACCAGTCCCTCCAAATTTATTCAGACAGGATTTCCAGATGGAAAACAAGTGCAAGTGTTGTTAAGCAATGATGTGCAAGTGAAGAAAAAGCTAGGCACACAGTGCGTTACAAGTATGAAAAGGCTTACTTTGCTCGCCTGCAGAGCCAATCAGTTAAGGATGTACTAGTGGTTAAGGATTTCTGAGTATAAAGATACAAGAAGTAAATGATGAACATCTTTGGGGAGAATAGCACTGTCTTGATACAGAGAGCCAAACCCTCCTTCCCCTTTTACTCTACATGCCTTTTATTCTTAACAATAAATTATCAGTTTATAAGCTATTTTGGAAAGCTAGCAAGAACATTTTGATTGATGTCATATTTACACTTTGGTTGGCAAAAGCAGATTGCATTTGCCTGTACTCCAAACTGCATTTGGAATACAGAGTAAATTTGCCTTTTTTTTTTTTTTTTTAATAGCCAGTGAAATTCAGATAAAAACGAAAAGAGTGGCTGTAGCCATTCCTCTGTAATAGTTCTGTGGATGCAATGTAGGAACAGAACTCTCTGGAGGATGCTCCTTTGCTGCATCTCACCAATACTGGACTTGTCCTCACCAGAAATTAGGTAGAGCTGCAACAGCATAAACTTCACCTACAGCAAACCTGCCTTGATACTGTGGCTATATATACATATATATGTTGTGTTTTTTAAACTTGTCTCTTACCTTGGATAATTGAATAGTCACAGGGTTTGAGATCTAGCAAATAGAAAAATGCAAGATACTGAGGCAACTTTTCCTCAGATAAAGCTTGCAAATTGAGGGATATCATTTTGTGTAGGAGAGATGAAGGCTCTATATCAGATGGCATTTACAGGGTATGTTTTTAGTGTTGCATTCATGCGTTACACTCTCAAGAATGAGGTTATTCATGTTGTGTTTGTGGGTAATTATTTATTCTGCATCTTTAACTATTTGCTTTGATACTGCTATTATTCTGCCTTTCCAGAAGTATCTTAGTGGCCCCTAGCTGTTTCAGACAGTAACAATTCATAAATAAAACAAAACAAAAAAACTAACAAAAGACAGTAAGACAAGACTTGTTTTGTGATCCTGCAGGATTTATAGCAGGATCTCCTTTCTTCTAGATTTCTTATGGGATCTAAAAGTTCTTTGAATCTTATGTTCCCAGGAAAGATGCTCATTGTTTTTGATATCTGACTGTAGTGTCTCTGGAAAAACTGTCAGGTAGCATTGAAATACATGACATTATGCATATATGGTTGCAATACGCAGATATGATTGGTTTGACGCTGATTCAGTAGCAGATCTGTGTGGGCATAAGTAGATTTAATAAGTTGTATTTCAGTATGTATTTGTGTTATGTTGTTATACAGGTTGTCTAACAACTCCCAAGTTGGCTGTTTGGTCTTGGAGGCTGGTGCTAGGTCACAAAGAACCATGTCTCATATCCATTTAGCTTCAATGACTAAGTTCTGGCAAGTAAGAAAGTGCACAGACTTTTTTTTTTTTTTTTTTTAAACATATATTGTTGATTGGGTACAAGCTGAAATGAGTTGGTATCTTTCCAAGACAGTATTGCACTTATAACTGCACTGCTCAGAGGATAGCTTTGTCAGAAGTCCTGCCTTCCTCCACAGATTGAAAAATTTTCGTTAGATAAGTAGGCATCTAGAGCTGTGCATATGTCAGAAGCTGATTGTCCAGGACCCTGAGTTATAACTAAAAATTGAATTCTCATCCCTAAATGTCTCTAAACTTTGCAGATAGAGTACTGACAGATTGTGTTTGGTGGGGAAGGATTACAACTTTGTATTTTACTGGTTCTGGATAATTGTGTGCTCCATTTTGATCTCCCTTTAAATTCAGTTCATGCAAGCATAAGCATGTAAAATGCAATAGAGTGGAACCAATCTGTCCTAGCTAATACCAGATCTCTAGATGTGTATCCATGATTTTAGGCTTGTTCTAGGATTGCATTAACAGTTACTATCTTTTTGTTTACCAATCTAATAACTGATATAGTTTTTTGTAATCTGTTGCTCTTGATTCCATAACAGTCTACAGTAGGAGAGATAAGTACTAGATAATATCAAAAAGCTTCCTATTAACATAAAAAAATATAAAGATATTTAAAAATTCAGAAAATGAGTCATTATCCTGGTGGCTTTGTTGCTCACTTGGCAAAACTTTGGCAGTCTGAAGAACATTGTTTTCCCAGGATTTTTTTTTCTTTCTACTACAATATAGAACCTGTCAATACAGAATTACTCAGCTTCCTATGTTTCTTAGCAAATGATGGTAAAAAAATCAGCAAGCAACCTGAAATGTTTCTCTTTGTTAGATATTTTCCTGTCTCATTAATATCAAATCCCTTTCATATCTTTTGTAAATGTACGTCTGTCTTTACTAACACTTGATATCAGCTCTTTCTGATATTAAAAGTTTCCACAGTAAATGGTGATATTCACAGTCATAGTAATTCTTAAATATGTTGGACATATTAGTTTTGATTATGATCATAGTCCTCTGGAATTGTTGCAAGTCTGTTTGTCTGTTTGCTTGTTTGTGTTTTTTTCTTTTTTTTCCTTTTTTTTTCTTTTCCTTTTTGTTTTGTTTTGTTTTGTTTTTCTGTTGGTTTCAATAGAGTTTGGGTTTGAGCCTCATGCTCTGAACTGCTTATGTGACTTAACCTGTATTGGAAGGATCATGAAAAATTATAAACCTTATTCCTTATTTTTAATTCCCTTTGGGATTTTTTTATGTCAGTCTTTTCTAAAACTTTATAATGATAATGACTGAAAATTGGAAGTATATGTATCCTTGAGATTAGTAGTAGTGTAAACTAATTAGGAAATTATTTTTCCAGAAAAGTCAGTTTCCTTTCTTCCATTCAATTATTCTGGTTTTATGCTGGAAAAAGCATATTACATTATCAAATTTTGAATTTGGCCCTTTTGCTCTAGCTGATATTGTATCTATCATGTCATTACTTTTATTGTAAATTTCATTAATGAGGTCAAGGAAGAGCCTTACATTATTGTTTGAGTGTCTTTTCTTTATGAATTAATTTTGGTAGGAATCAGTTCTAATCATTTTTGCTACTACTTGTGTGAGTATTTTGCAGACTGCATTAATTAAGAAAATTGGCCTATAATTACTGCAGTTACCCATATCCTACCAGGTTTCAAAATTACAGAAATAATTATGATCCTAAGAGAGTCAGGCAACTTTTCAAATGCTGCATTATAGATGCTACACTAAATGCCATGAAAGACTTGACTAAAATATTAATGCATCTCAGCTAAAAAAAACTAATGTCTTTCTGCAAAAAGCTTTGGTTAAAGACGGAATTATTTCAGTTGAATTTGCAAAAAAGTCTTCAGTTTTGAAGGTCGGTGTGTTGTTTTTCCGCTACTAAACTGAATCTTCTGATACCCTCAGAATACTGTTTTTCCTAGTAAATTCCCAATATTATCTTAATTTGTGTTTGCTTCTTTATAAACTTTAAATGGTGGATGGAAATATCTACAGGGACATTTGAGTCAGGGAGAAGAGGACAAAAGGACTTCTTAGAAAATGATGTTTCTCAGAAGAGTAATTTCTTCAACAATGGTAAAAAACATGGGTGATTTTCATATTCTGTATTTTACTGTATGTACTATTTTAATATTTTTTTCTCTTTCAGTATAATGTACATATATATATAAATAAAAACAGATAACATAATGAAATTATAAAGACCATGAAGGTCCTCTGTATTTGCTGTTAATGTTCTTGAGCTTATGGATGCAGTGATGGCTTGCGTGATGCAGTCAACTTGTAGAGCACCGTTGGTTCAGTCTCAGATTGTGCAGACTAAAGTAGCTGAAGGAATGGGACACACGGAGCAGGGCTGAAATGTGAGGCTGTCTTCTCTCCTACTTTACTGGAAGTAAAGAAGAGAGAGAGAGGGAAAAGGAAAGCAGCTACAGAAAACACATACTCAACACCAAGGTAGTATGGTGGTTCAGGCTGTCACAGTTGGCCTTTCCTGTGGTCACTAAAGACATTATATAGGCTAACTCATGTCACATTGTACAGAAGCCTATAGGTTCCTCTACTGCAATGATTTATTTTATTTTTTTTTTCTGTGAAATGAAAAGATGATCCTGCAACTTGATTCCTAATTAAACGTTATACCTGAGTGTTCAAAAGGGTTACTAATAGGGCCATGACCTCTTTTCTGTTCTGTCTGTATTTCTTGCATCTTATGGAAAGTCTATTAATGTTATTTTTTCTCGCCGTTTCTTCCAATACCAGTTAAACTTTATCTGTTTTCAGAAAGATCTGTTTATTCCAGGCTCTGTTATTTCAGGGATGGCATAAACCCTCTATCCTTATCTAACCTTCTTAATTGATGCCTCACTATACTAAGGAATATCATTTTTTATTGCTATGACTATGTTATTTTTGTGTTCACATGCTATTTTATATTTGTGCTTCAACTTTACTTGTTCCATTTTCTAAGAGTTTTTAATATATTCTGTTTTCCATCTGTATCTTGATGAAGGCAGTCACAGACACCCATAGACCCTGTTACAGCCTGGTGTCTCAATGCAATTCAGGGTTAAAAAAAAAAAAAAAGAAATAGAAAAAAGTACAGGCTGAAAGTAGTTTTTATCCTATTACCTTTTGGCAACATTGTAGGTGAACGGTTCAAAAAGGAAGTGACGGAGGATTTAGTGCCAGTTGCAGGTAAGCAAGGGTTAAGCTCTTTTCTCTTAAAGCAACCTGAACCTTCTTTGTATCTGTCTGTGACAGGGCCCTATCTCATGAATAACTGGGGTCACATCACTGCTGAACACGATGATGTGTATTAACTGGTCAGAATCTCCTTTTTGCATGTGACCACCTACTTTTGGAATGTCTGGAGGTGACGATCAGGTATGTCTACAGATAATCGATGTAAACAAAAAAAGAAACATGAAGCAGCTGTCTAAAAGGCTAAATAGTGAGAAATGCGAAAGGGGAGAGAGAGATCTCATCTTCAGAAAATCTGCTCCGTAACTTACTAGATATTGCAAAGAAAAAGAATGAATGTAGAATTTGTCCCTTAAGCTCTTGCATAGGTTTACAGGAAGAATGGCTCTCATGACTAAGTCATTTTGCATTAGTCTACTTGAGGTGCCCAAATCATTTTCTCCTCTAAGAATCAGTGAGATAACACAATGAACTTTCTTTTTTTTTTTTTTTTCTATTTTCACGTCTCCTAGAATTATGACTAATCACTTTTCATTCTGACAATAAAAAGTATACATATTTTATATAAGCCTATTTCTAGATATTATATAGTTATGTATATGTCTTTCACTCCAAGAATTTGCCATTTTTCTGTTATAATCTTAGCAAGATTTGGTGGGTTATATTATAACTTGAATTGATATTTTAGAGGATATGAGAAATTTGGGTTAAACCTCCTTATTGGTGAGAGCCCAAGGCTCCATATTTGAAATATTCTAAAACTTTTAGAATACTAGAAAGCATTGCCAGCAACACCATTACTTATGATTTAACAGAGAGTGGCTGGATCTGTTTCTTATCAGGACCCTCTATGGGTTTGTATTAGGAATATTTGTAGTGAGTCTACTCCATTGGTCTTAAGCTCTTTTTAAGTATTTTTCCACCTAGTTTTGAGTCCCATTTAGGTTTAGGCATGAAGGTTATCAATTTTAGACAATTCTAAAATAAAATAAAATAAAATTGTACCATTCTGTAGTTGCATATCTATTCTCATCCTTTTTTATTTTTATTTTTTGGCTTTTCACATTTTTACTGTTTTTGTGATCAAGGACTATTTGCTTATTTCTTCATCAGTGCCTATTGATGTTTATTTATTTCTTTTTTTTCCCAAGCATTTGAAAATTTTTAACTAAATGGAAAAGGAAGGGGGTTGAGGGGGTGGGGGGGATGGGGACACAAGTAAAGGCTGTCAGGAAGCACAGAGAGAGAGGAGAGAAATTGTTCTCTACACCCCACCAAGGAGCAATTCTTGACTCCATATCCCTGAAGCAGGGCCTCAATACACTTAACTGTTGTGGGGGAGGACAGATGTTTTCATAATGAGAGCCCATCCCTCCCCTCTCCTTCCCCTTTTCCACCTTTTATTGCTGAGTGTGACACCACACGGCATGGAATACCCCTTTGGTTGGCTTAGGCCAGCTGCCCTGGTGATGTCCCCTCTCCACCTCTTATCCACCCCCAGTCTGCTGGCTCCTGGGATGTGGGGCAGACGGAGTCCTGATGCTGTGCCAGCACTGCTCAGCAGTATACAAACACTGGTGTGATACCAGGGCTGTTCTAGCTACAAGTGCAGAGCACAACTCTATATGGGCTGCTGCAGGGAAAGTTAACTCCATCCCAGCCAGACCCAGCACGGATCTCTTAAACCTCAGAGATTAAGTACTAAGAAAATTAATCAGAGTGGGGAAATAAATAAATAAATCACATCACATGTTTTTACCACTTCTGTTTTTTGTAGGTAATAACTTGAGTAACCTAAATAGAGCTGGCATTATCAAGTTGGAGTAGCAAATACATATTATAGTCTGACAGTTTGGCATTCCTACACTGATGAATATAAACCTCTTGAAGGCGAATGCCGAATTTGCAAAGGATTCAACCTGTAGTGTATAACACGACATAAATTTTTAATATTTCTGATCACCTAAGATGAATTTTAAAGAACACACTCTTATAAGCTAGATCATTTAATGAATATAAATTGTTCCTCTGGTAACTGTTTGTGAAAAGGATTCTTAATAAATGAATCACTAAACCTTTGAAAGCTTCCTCATGCATTTATTTACATGCACTTATAACAAAGCAAGCACGATTTGTTGGATTATTAACACGAAACCCAGAATCCAAACAAATTAAGGAATATTTTTTGCCTTTCCTTGTTATTTGAGTAAAGCACCACTTGGATCACCTTTCCAAGGCATGAAAAGACTGTCTCTGGAACAGACCAGAGGAAAAAAAATGAGGAAGAGTTGTATCTTTCATATGTCTGCTTGCTAGAGAATTATCACTGAGGTGATATTTCTGGAGTTAGATGAGAATGAACTGTAGCCTATTCTATGGGGCACTCACCTAAGAGTTGGAAAGCTGAATGATCAAACCCACACGTGCACTCACTTCATAGCAGGAGTAGGAGCAAAGTTCTTCACAATCTGAAGTAAATGCCCTGTATAACAGGATAAGGAATTAATATCTGTTCAGCTAGAAGAGAGTAGATTATTTATGTCAGCTAGAACCACTACAAAAACAGATTACTATGAAGCATATTCATTAGGGCACCCTGAATAAATAGATTTGAATCCTTATCTTCAACAAAGTATTTATCTGAATATATCTCATAGTATCTGGATCTGAGGTAACTGAGCGTGGAGGTTTCTACATCCAAAATTCAAAGCAACTGAAAACAGCCAATAAAATATTAACACTATTTGAAATTTTCAAGAAACTGTTTTGGGAACAAATTCACTTAGCTTTCTTGTTAGCTCAAAGTAGTTTATGGGTGATGAGAAAAGTCTGCAAGAAAGTAAAAAAAATAAATTGTATTAGTTAATTGCTAGATTACTATGGAATAGGAATTTTCCTTTGAACTGGAATGTTATGCTAAATTTATATTCTACAATATTAAAGAATTTACATCAGTCATGATTCAGTTTTTATTATTTACCTTGGAGTATCATGATATAAATGCATATTACTGACAGCACAGAAAAAATTCATGAGAAAAATTAAGTGTGTTTACGGTTCAAAAAATCATTCTTGACCATTCAAAATGAACAAAACCAAGCATTAATGACCCTTTCAATACCAACTACAAAAGATGATAATTACAAATTTTTTAACTTATATGAAGGTAGCTATACGTTTGGAAAGGACGGTGCAAGACCTGAATGAAGAGCACTTTCCTGTGTTCTCTCATCATGACTTTTAGACAGCAGTACACTTCTGTACTGAAGATATTTTCAACAATTCATATTAATCAAATTATTTGCTTATATGTGTTCTTTCCTGAATCACCTACTGAACTACATTCATTGTCTATCAGAAATTTCCTGACAATATAATTAAGCACAGAGCTATTTAGACATTCCTCTAAATTGTTTGCAAAGAAAGAAAACTGATGAAGTTTCTGTTGAAAACTCTCAAAATTGACCTTGGAAGCCTTCATATTTTACTATGTACTATCTTGCACTTGAAAACTAATTCTCACTCAATTCACAATCTGCTCACAGATTTGCAAAGCATTATAAGTTAGTGAAACCATCAAGCTTGTTCTGTTTGATAAGGCAGTGCTTCCACATACAGCACAATAGGTCTGTACAACATTGAAATATTTTTCTTTCCTATTTCTATCTATATTTTCTAGAGATAATAGAGATCATGATGACTGTGTGCTTTGTATTACACCTTCCAGTTTCTTTATTCTCTGCTTTGGATTCCAGTGCAACTGGACAAACAAATGAATAAACTGATACTGTTCTGTGCTTCTGTTTGCTCCCGTATTATGTGAATATATTATATAGAATGATCTAAACCAGGCAGTTGAGACAAGGATCAACAGCTAGAGTTGGCTGATAACAGAAATCATTTGCTGCTTAAGGTAAGGCAGACCGAAACTGGGAAACACAGAGGATACCAAAATGAAGTTCTTGAAAAGAAATGTATTAAAATTCTGAGCCAAATGGCTCAGTAGAGAGCTTGGCCAAAAACTAGCCTACAGATCAACATCTGTATTGCAGGGTGGGGAAAGGAACAAACGTAAACTGTAGATAAAAGATCAATCTGAAAATCTCAAATAGACCCAGCAAGTAACATTTCTCTGATCTTAAAGACATGTGAGTGAACTCTGCAATACAATGCTATCCAATGCAGATCTACGCATCTCTTAGAATAAAATTATTGAACATTGCATTTTTCATTCCATTGTTATCACTAGGATCTTTTCCCCACTGTTTGAAATTAATGCATTTTTATTTATTTATTTATTTATTTTTAAATCAGTCCCCAGTCTCATCATTATAACACTTTGTTTAGACTGTACCTTTGATTTCTGTCCAAGAAGCACTGGAATCAGGATACATTCAAATTATTTCAGCTGAAACTAGAGGTACTAAGCTGCATTTTTTATTTATTTGTTCATTCATTCATTTAAGGCAGTACGCTAATATTAATCTAATATTTTTATTTGTGTTGGACTGGAGGTAAGCTCTTGTGATAGTTTTTCTTCTTCTGTTAAATAAATGGCCTTACTGTGGCTGCTTGAGAAGAGGATCACATTCTAAGCCTCAGAAAGCATTTTGTTGTATCTGCATTGATTTTTTTTTTTGTAATCTATGGCGAGGTTATTTGCTTTAAAAATAAGAAAGACAATATATAATAATTGACTTGCAGAAGTAAGATAAAGGTTCTTTTTCAGCCACCCGTTTCTTACGCTCTCCTATTTCCAAATTGTACATTCCTTTGACATGACGAGTACTGAAGAGTTCCAGTAAAATAAAGGACTTCAACACTGTCAAATCTCGTCAGCCTTGTGAAAAGAAGCTTGATAGTTCTTTTTGCTATGTTGTTTTATGCAGAACATTATGCCAGATACTGATTATTCAGCTGCCAATAATTCAAGTATGACACCTTTCTTTCTCTATTCTCTATCATATTGCTCAGCAGTCGGTAAATAAAGTGAGGGCTGTATGTCCTTGTCAGCCTGTCAGGCCTATAATGCACTCAGTATGTGGTACTCATCAAGTCACCCTTTGCCTCCAATATGAATGGAAATTCTTGTGAACTGTGGCATTGTCTGAAAAGTAATGTCTCAAATGCTTTGTGATGCTTTGTATTTTTTTTTCCCCAGCAAACTTATTCAAAGCATCTTTCCAATGCATGTAGTTAAAAAACTCTATAGAGATTGTCGTGGTCGGACATGTTACTGAGGTCTCTTATTCGATTAAAATAGTAGCTGCCTGGTTAGTTTTTTCACTCTATGCTTTATATGAATCTGAATAGTATTTTGATACTGTTTTGGTAGTATTAACATTAACCATATATTGAATATGGGAGGGTTAGACTCACATCTGTGTAAGAGCAGAAGTGAGGTCTAAATATGCTTTATAATATCGTCTTATGTGAATATTTATAAAATAACTATAAACTAAGATAATGCCTCTTCTCAGTGCTCCAAGGGTGAATTTTGTTTTGAATGTGTCTGTTTTTTTTTTTTTTTTTTTTTTTCCTAATGACCAATGATATTGGGATGCATAGTCTTAAAAATAATTGTTAAGCTTAGATGGTGTTAATCACTGATATCAAATGATTTTAAAATGCTTCTTCGTTTAAACAATAGGATAAAAATAATTTAATATAGAACATAGATGCTATTTGAGGTATTTTTTCTTTGCAAACATTAACCACAGTTCCAGAACCTTTTTTTTTTTTTTTTTCTTTTTTACCATTTTTATTGTAGCACTCTGAGATTTTTAAATGTGTCAACATTTTATCACTTCCCTCAATTTTGTCATGATGCCACCATGGAAAAAATTTTTTATGAGTCCTTATCTACTGAAAAAAAAAAAAAAGTTTAGTAGTGTGAACCTGGAAAAGGGTGAACTGTGCAGAATGATTATGTATTTCTTTTTCAAAACTCACCTGAAATCTTCATCTATTTCAATCCTTATTTTCTTTTTGTGGTTGGGTGGAAGAACAAAAGGGAAAAAATTACAGAAGAAAGAGAGGAAGTAAGTTACTTTTCACTTGCAGACACACTTGTAGTGAAACCTGTGACTAAGAAAAATCCATTCTAATGAAAACTGTAGTAACAGGAGGTGATGACAGCATGACTCCATTTTTCCCCTTTAATGAGCAAGATCCTTAGTAAAATTGTGCTGGAAGGTATTAATAAATCTATTCTATGAAAAACCTGTCATGATAAAATACTTTACCTTATCAAGACAAAGTTTTTATTTTTTCCTTTCCTCATTCATTACTTATGTAGGCTTTAACCTTTCCAACATCCCCTGAGTTAACTGGCAATACTGGCCTTTCTCAATGACTTATGTATCACATTATAAAATATTAATAATAAAGTACATTTTTACTCAAGTAACCCCTTAAGTCATTTTAATTTGCCCTTTTGTACTTTTTTTTTTTTGGAGTGGTAGTTGATACCATTTTACTCACTGATGAAACAAAAACGCTACTGAACTGCATTATTTTATTAGTCTCTTTTTATAAGTAAATTGGTGAACTTGTCTGACATCTACACATACGTAAAAAGTTGCTAAGCTTAGAAATAAGGTGTTAATTATTGATAATATAGTATTTGTCCATCACCACACAGATGAATATTAATAGTTTTAATAGTAGCCTAGATGGGTAGTCTGTGCCTCATGGCTGGGAGGTTTTAGTGGGTGTAAGAGTTCAGTGTGGAGAGCAAGAAGGCAGCTTAATTCAGTAGGAAATGTAAAGGCCACTGAAACTACAGCTGCTAACATTTCCCTTTCAAATTAAAAACAAATGTGACTCTCAGTGCAATGCAGCGTGACTTGAGAAACCTGGATAAAGAGACCACAATGGGCACTGTGCTGGGGACTGGGAGATCCAGGTCTCCTATCTGCCAGCCAGCATATAATCTCATCACTGCTTCTGCCTAATTTCATACTGCAAGCTCTTCCTTTATTTTGCCAGACTGCCCTATATCCAAATTGTAGCAAGTTTTAAATACAAACCAGCTCTCTAGTTTACTTTCAGGAACCTGCTGGTGTTGTAGTATCATTGATCAGGAAAGTTATCTTCGTATGTTTTGCCAGAGTCAGATTCTTGGCAGAAAATAAAATTGACTGTTGGTGACGTCACTGATAAAAATGAAATAAAAAACAGAACACAAAGAATTGATAACACCTTTTCATTTATTTTTACACTATCTTAGTATGTCAGTAACAACATAAATATGAAACGAGAGTTTTCATTTTCATTGGAAATGATGTTTTGCTTTCATGTCATCCATTTACAAAATGCTTCTGTAATGTGCTCCACAGAAGACATTGAAAAATTTGTAATGATTTGTAATGTTGAAATTTCCCATGATTGATATTTTCAGCTTTTCGATATGATCTGAAAAAAAAAAAAAAAAAAGTTTATTTCTAATGGTTTGAGTTTCTAATTTTGAAATCAATATTCATTTATCTCTTCACTGAAACCAAATGTTTATCCAATAATGGGTGTAGTTTATTGTCTTAAGTCCTCAGAAGAAACTTGCATAAATAAAATGAGGTAAAAGCTCACCTGGAGAGAAAATTCACTAGAAAAATGTGAAAATGAAACTATAACAGTACAGCTTTCCTATTGTTTAGTTTGCTATAGAGATTTCTATAAACCTGAAACAAAACATTTTGAGTGTATTTAAATATTCATCTTTAACTGGAAAAATATTTAAATGAGACAAGTAGACATACCCAAATTATTTTTTAACTAAAACTTTATTTTTAATACATGAAGTCAATATTGTCTTGATTAAAGGGGAAAAAATGTCTAAGCATAGCAAACAATCTTGGAGGCAGGAATTCCAGTGTTTTTTTAATATAATCTTCAGACTACTGACGATAATCAGAAGCTTGACAATCAGCTAAAGAACTGAAGCAGTCTTATTTTACTGATAGACGTCTGTTATTCTTACAGCAAACGTAATCTGACTGTAATAGAATTCTTATAGTTCTAGAGTAGGTCTCTCTTTTTTTCTTTTACCTTTTAATTGGTAAAGAAACTAATGTGGTATTGGCACTTAGAATAAAATAGTAGCTTTCACAAGAAACTAAAATGTTAAGGAATTGGGTGTAACTCCTCAGTGGTGTAAAGCACATTAATTTTAACTTATTTACAATTACGAGCTTAGGACACCTATGTTAGCTTACTGCAGTTAGGGGTCTAAAGTAAATTATGTCTGTCTAGTTTTTTTAAACCTGCAGTCTACTGTTTTATTAGCCATAGCAGAACAGCAGGACATTAGCTTGCACTTTACATATATATATATATATAGTTGTGGCTTAACCCGGCCGGCAGCTAAACACCACACAGCCGTTCGCTCACCCTCCCCCCTCCCTCCCTGGGATGGGGGAGAGAAATGGGAAAGTGAAGCCTGTGAGTTGAGATAAAGACAGTTTATTAAGACAGGAAAATAATAATAACAATAATAATAATAATTATAATATCACTACTAACAATAATGTGTAAGAAAACAAGTGATGCACAATGCAATTGCTCACCACATGTTGACCGATGCCCAGCCTATCCCCGAGCAGCCGGCCCCCCACCCTGGCCAGCCACCCCTATATATTGTTTAGCATGACGTCAGATGGTATGGAACACCCCTTTGGCCAGTTTGGGTCAGCTGTCCTGGGTCTGTCCCCTCCCAGCTCCTGCTGCACCCCCAGCCTGCTCGCTGGCAGGACAGAACAAGAAGCTGAAAAGTCCTTGGCTTGGTGTAAGCACTGCTCTGCAACAATTAAAACATCAGCATGTTATCAGCTCTCTTCTTATCCTAATCCAAAACATAGCACCCTACCAGCTACTAGGAGGAAAATTAACTCTGTCCTAACTGAAACCAGGACAGTATATATATATATACACATATATTTATATGTATATTTTCCATCTAAAATATTTTGACTGATGAATGAGAGAGATTTTATACTTCTAGTCCCTGTATGCTGTAATAGTTCCTCCAACATTTAATCCTACTTATACCTTTTAAAATGCTTTTAGAAGGCTTTGACACCTTCTCCCAGTGACATAGGAAAATCAGAATTTGAACAGAGTTATTAAAAAAAATAAAAATCACCATAGAACAAGGCAATTCAATGAAATATACACTTCTTAAAACATAATGCTTCTGTAAAAGATTAAAACATTTAATTTTTAACATACAGAGTGATACAATGCTTGTCATTTTTATGTTGTCACTGAGATGTATGCATTCAGACAAGTGAGCGTGAAAGTATCTGACTGTGTCTTTAGATCTGTGGATGGTTTGCTGATAATTAATGTAAAAAAAACCAACATGATATGATATGTCATGTTGAGTATCTTTTCTGGAAATTTCTTTTTTTTTTTTTTTAACATTTTGTTGATCTGCTACCACTTGACACGGAGTCTATGCTGCTTCCCCAGAAGGCATAAAAAGGATCATGCTAAGTCATATATTTTATGGAGGGTATATTTCTAAGTAATTTAAATAGTAATAGTGTAATGAGCTTTAAGGTGGGATTCATATTTAGCTTGGTTTCTGGCCCAATGCAGTCGCATAGGTTCTTCCTATGTGGAATAAAAAGATAGATGATCTCTAGAGGGCAAGGATGCATTACCCTTTGGAAGGCAGGAGGGAGGAATCCAAGATCCAGTTCCTGTTCTGTAATCACCACCCTTTCCCCCTTCTTAAGTTTTTGATTTTGGGGAGAGGAGGAAGAAGGAATGTGTATATGTGCTTACTCCCTCTTACCGGTATGTGTAAATTTGTGTTAGACGCTAATGCTTAATTTAATTTTATTTATTTTCTGTGATACCTTTGGAAATATATCCAAATAAATACAAATTTGAGCTCTTTAAAGGTGTTGAAAGCTTACACCTTTCAGATGTACATATACTATACTTTTCCTAAGAAAACAGCATGCAAGGTACCAGTACTTGTCAGGGCAAATCTGTCATCAACAGTCAGTGCCTCTACAGCTAAGAACCAGACCATAAATGCAAATTCAACACATTTTATTATGTATCATTACATTTCCTCAAAGTGAAGGAAAAACATTTTAAAAAGTCCGATTCTGCATCACATTAACACACAGAATCAGACAAGGGTATCAACTTCATATTCTGGTTATGTGTTTTCTTTGAAGCACGGTGTTCTCTGTTTCTCTTTTATTATGTATAAAATATCATCTGATTTTTCTTCTCCCCTTTTATTTTTAACCTTTGTATTTGAATTAGCCTTCAGAAACTACCTCATAATTTGTAAGATTTGGTTCCTGTCTTGTTTCCAACTGGTCTTCAGAGAGAAGGAACATTTCAAATAGTGTTTCTGGAAATGTACTTATTTCTGAAGTACCAATGAAAGTACTACAATTATTTATTATGCCCTTAAACATAGATTCCAAAATATCACAGTTCTTGTGGAAAGCTCTATTAAGCTTGTACAACTAAATAAGTAGATGGATGAATGCATCACTGCACAAGGCAAACGCGTCATTGAGTCCCTAACTACCAGAGCAGTTCTGATCCTCCTCCTGTTTGAGCCAGGAAAATGCTGCTTATGGATAATAACGGTGGTAATCTTATAGCATATTGTACAGATTTGGGACTGTTCTGAACTGACTGCAGAATCTTAAAAAGACTTGAAATATTTTCTATAATGTGCCTACATGCTCAGTGTAATTATTACTCATCCCTACCCTGATTTCTATAGCACATTTTTTTCTCCAGTGGGTAATTTTATATCAAAGATTTGTTCAGTAGAAGATTTTCATATTGAGGAATGTTTAAATCCAATAAATGGATATTTCTTCAGTGTTTGTTTTGGGATTTATTTGGATGTTTCTCTTGAAAATACCTTAGGTGTGGCTTTAACCCCTATGCCAGATCACTTAAAATGTGATCTGTAGAAATACATCTGAAAATTAAGGTATTTCATTAAGGTTCTTATATATTACATTGTACATTCTTGTACATTTTTATGCTTCTTCAGAGGAAGAGGTGTCAATCATGTTTTAATAAGAATTATTACCTCCTAAATAAAAGCATAGTTTTGGGTAGGAATAAGAGAGATTTTGGAAGAGATTAATGAATCTACAAATAACAGAAGTTCCAGGTGAGAACAAAATCTTTTTTTTAAAGCACATGTTAATCTCCTTAATTAAATTCTTTTCAAGAATAAGATATCTACACTTAGATGTCCAAATATGATCTGTAGGTGTCTAAAGGTTTATTCAGTTTACACTGTTGGGCATTCATTCAGAGCAGGATTCAGTTGTTTTAACATTAGTACCCAATGCTGTTTTAAATGTTTTTGAGTGATATCTCCCATATCCAGCAGCGTTTAAAGAAGTATGTAGTCTCTTGAAGATCATGTGCCATGACAGTTGTACCTAGAAGCAGTTTTCAGAAAGCTGTTTTGCTGACTAGTCAGTAGAGGTAGCATTTAGTTGACCAAACCTTCAGTCTGTGATCATCTAGTCCAACTGCCTAACCACTTCAGGCCTAATGAAAACTTAACACATTATTATAAAGAGCATTATCCAAATGAACACTGACAGGCATGGGACATCAACTGCCTCCTTAGGAAGCCTTTTGACCAGCCTCACAACGAAGAAATTTTTCGTGATGTCCAGTCTGAATTTCACCTGGTACAGCTTTGTACTATTCCTGCATGTTCTGCCAATGGAGAGAGAGGCACATCCCTCTCCATTTCTCTTCCTCAGGAAGTTGTAGAGAGCAATGAGGCCACCACTGTGTCTTCTGTTCTCCAGACTAGACTACCCAATTGTCTCAGCCTTTCCTCATAGGACATGCCTTCCAGCCCTTTTCCCTGCTGTGTTGCCCTCCTCTGGATGCATTCAAGTACATTATCATCCTTTTGGCATGCAATATTCAAGGTGAGGCTGCACTAACGATAAATATAACTATAGAATCACCACTTTCGACCAGCTGGCTATGTGTTTTGCCCCCTTGGCTGACATGGCACACTATTGACTCATACTGACCCTACTGTCAACCAGTACTCCCAGATCAATTTCTGCTGAACTGCTCTCCAGCCACTCATCTCCTAGTCTGTACCTGTCTGGCATTACTCCACCCCAGGTGCAACACCTGGCATTTACTTTTGTTGAATTTCATGCCGTTGATGATTGCCCAATGCTGCAATCTACCTAGATCTCTTTGCAAGGTCTCTCATGCCTCCAGTGAATCAACAACACTTCCAGTTTAGTGTCATTAGCAAACTTGCTGAGGATGCATTTCATTTCTGTGTCTGGATCACTGATAAAAATGTTGAACAAGACTGGCCCTAGATCTGAGCCCTGGGGAACACTGCTGGTGACCATCTGCCAGCCACTACAAAGCTACTACAAAGATTCACTACAAATCTTTGAGCTCTATCGTTGAGCCAGTTTATCACCAAGTGTAGCATGTACCTGCTCATCTCACAGTTGGACAATTTGTCCAGAAGGGTACTGTGAGGGACAGTATCCAAGACCTTACTAAAATCTAAAAATATTATATCCACTGTCTTCCCTTTATCCATTAAGTGGGTAACTTTATTGTAGAAGGATATCAGATTACTAAGTCAGGACTTTCCCTTGATGAACCCATGTTGACTGTGCCTGATAAAAGCTTTGTTCTTTAAATGCCTTTCAATAGCACCCCTGATAATCTTCTCCGTAACTTTTCCAGTTACAGAGGTTAGACTAACAGGTCTAGTTAGGTTAGTCTCTTATCATCCCATTCCTGGAACCTCTGTACCACATCCTGTGTCTCAACTTGACAAGATCTCAGCTGCGATACCAGATCTATATTTCTCTATACAGCATCATTATGTTGAAGTCATAAAACCATTGTGGCGCCATCACATAAACAAACAAAAGTAAAACAGATTAGAAACAGTCACTTGGCCAATTAGAAAAAAAATGGCTGGTGTTGTCAAATAAGGCAGTACAACAAAAGTTTTGACAGAGCAAGCCTGTCAAACCTCAGTCCTGAGGCACTGTAAATTAAAAATAAAGCTTGCAACCTTTTGTTAACAGTGTCAATACTTTATTATGGTATTACAGTAGGGTTACAGCTGGAGAGAGGCTTGAGTACCCAGAAGCTCATCTTTTACACAGAAAAATATTTATCAATTATACCGATGAAAGATATTCCTTCTTCTTACAAACCTTGCCCTCCTACATATTCTGCAGGCAAATGCAATAGAGGCAGTGTCTAGGCTGACTGACGTCACTGCTTAGTACATTGGATCACACAGGATGTTAAGAACACTATACAATATTTACTAAAAAAGAATGACGCATTTGTGCCGCGAAGACAACATCCTCTGCTTTAAGCTTGTTCAAAAAATTCTCAGGCAATATTTCATGTTCTGAAAGTATAGAGATGAATATGAGAAAGGTTTCAGTGCATCTATAAGTAGCAGAGTGATTTATAGAGGAAATATTTCTTACATATAAGTAGACCTTCAACTTCTGTTTCAGTGCTCTGTATTCCTGTTTCTCTCTGAGCAGCCTGAATTAACTGCTTTTCAGGAATAAGTCAACAGTTAATTTTTCTTTGCCTTATACATTTTCCTTTTAGGAAAGAGCTGTGATTTTTGTTATGTGATTGAAGAGCTGTGAAAGGGACTATTTTAAATTGCAGAAAAAGCACTCTTATTCCTTATTAATTAACAACATTCATGTCTTGTCTCAATCAGGTGATACCTGTATTGAGGCTGGTTCTCTTTAATACTTTTATTGGTGATATGGATGAAGGGATCGAGTGCACCCTCAGTAAGTTTGCAGACAACACCAAGTTAGGCAGGAGTGTAGATCTGCTCAAGGGTGGGAAGGCTCTGCAGAGAGATCTGAATAGGCTAGATTGATGGCCTGAATCCAGTCACATGACTTCCAACAAGGCTAAGTGTCGGGTGCTGCACTAGGGGCACGACAACCCCATGCAATGCTACAAGCTGGGGGAAGAGTGTCTGGAAAGCTTCCTGGGGGAAAAGGACCTAAGGGGTATTGGTCAATAACCATCTGAACATGAGCCAGCAGTGTGCTCAGGGGGCCAAGAAGACCAACAGCATCCTGGCTTGTATCAAACATAGTGTGGCCAGCAGGACCAGGGAGGTGATCATCTGCCTGTACTCATCTCTGGTGAGGCTGCACCTCGAATACTGTGTGTGGTTTTGGCCCATCGGTATAAGAAAGACATTTGGGGGCTGGAGCATGTCCAAAGAAAGGCAATAAAGCTGATGAAGGGACTAGAGAGCAAGTCTTATGAGGAGTGGCTGAGGGAACTGGGGTTGTTTAGCCTAGAGATTAGCTGTTGTTGTTAATTGTTTCACCAGGGAGACCTTATCGCTCTCTACAACTACCTCAAAGGCGGCTATAGCAAGGTGGGGATTGGTCTCTTCTCTCAAGCACCAAGAGATAAGACGAGGGGAAATGGCCTCAAGTTGTGACAGGGGAGGTTTAGGTTGGATATTAGGAGAAATTTCTTTACTGGAAGGGTTGTGTGGTGTTGGAATAGGATGCCCAGGGAAGTGGGTGAGTCACCACCCCTGGAGGTCTTTAAGAAACGTGCAGATGTAGAACGTAGTATCATGGTTTAATGGTGGGCTTTAGTGTTAGGTTAAAGGTTGGACTAGGTGATCTTAGAGTTTTTTTTACAACCTAAGTGATTCTATGATGCTATGATTTACTTGTAGATTTGTGTTTGAGTGACTACTAGTTGCTTGTGTGGCCCTGAAGGAGTCTTGTTCCATTGCAGCTACTTTGTTGACTTCTAGAATCATCCTTGAAAAGTATATTGACATGTTCTGAGAAACAGCATGATCAGTTGTCATTAGTGTCTTTCCCATCTCAAGTAGACCTTGGTCTTTCATCTGGGCTGATCCCTAGTAAATGCTAGAAAGGGACTATATATTCAAGGAAGAAAAGGAATTACTTTTATTATAATCGATTTTCTTGAAGATGTACCTACATTTCTAGCTCTCCATCTGTCTGTTCCCTGTACACTCTTGTGCGCACACACACACAATTTTGAACTTTCATGATCCTGGTACAAACAAACTGAAAGGGATCTGAACCAGCCTTCCCCTTCAATTTCTTACTGGAATGGGGTGCTCACACTGCTGCTCAAAGACTGAATACTCTGGATATGCATAAAACCCACCAAAGTACAAATATACACATCTACCCTGACACACCTCAAAGAAAGGAAAACATGTTTCCAACAACGACGTAATTCCTAGGAAACAAATTAGAAAACATGCTGAAAACATATATTACTGAATCCTTCCCAGATAAAGGATTATCTCCAGGGTTTTTGTAGTGTGAAGACTTTGGGAAGGACAGCTGAGGCGGAAATATAAATTTTCGCCATGATAACTTCTTGTAAAAATGTTATCAATCATTCCATAGGCTCTTGTTTCATGAGAAATATCATTCAGCAATCTAGACTAAAGTGCTTCTGAAGCTTTTGAATCCAAGTGAAATAGATAATCTGGGAATCCGAACAGTAATTTTATGGTACCTTTTCCATTGACACGGTAAAGAATAAGGCTCTGTCGGTTGTTTAAACATTTAAACAAAATACTGTACAGATGATATTAAGAAGCACTTGATGTTTTTGTGAAGCTATATACTTCACATATATAACCATGATGGATATCTTGTGACTATTATTACCGGGCGGTTTTAGTTCTGTCACTTTAAATGACTGCAGCTTTTGCTAAGGTGCCACTACTTTTTATTTAATTAATACCTTGGTTTTAAAGATTAGGATCATTTGGAAGCCACATTATTATTCTTAGCAGAAGCTTACTTCAAGCTCATTAATTTTCATCCTGTATTCTATAGGAATGTCAGTTTTGTTTATTCAAAGTAGATAAATCTGCCATGTAGTAAATGATAAAAGGGAGATGGTCAAGTATGTTATGTTTCTAACCCTCTGTGCCCTGTCAAAATTATTGCAATAATCTGTGAAATATTTTGAAGGAAAAAGAATAATGTGTTGTTTTATTCTGTGGAACACTTACGGATTCCATACAGAATACTATTAGTCTAGAATTAGATATGTCAGTGTACTATAAAGAAATGAGTTTTTGAATATAATGTTCTGCATAAAGTGAAGAATGCTATGTATCATAATATTTGGCATTTAAATAGAAATTTTCTGAGTCTCTACGCATTTTATTAACATTTATTAAGTAAAGCACATGACACATTCTTTGAGGTAAGCAATCCTACTTCTGTTAAATTAAGAAAAAAAGATGACAACATAAGCAGTTGGTAGTTAGTCAGAACCCTCATCACCTGCCTTTTCTAGGCTTCCTGCTTTGGTTTTGAGACCACAGCCCTTCATATCTTGAAAATGCACAGCACATACTAACATTCTAAAACAAAGTTAAGATTATTTTCAGCCACTTGAACAAGTAAAAAATTAGGGAACACATTTTCTTAGTTTATGTTCTTTTCTGTTCTATTATATGAACTAAAATTTTTTGTTAGCTCTTGACAATCTGCAGGATGATGATCTTTTAAAATTCTCTTAGCTGAGGAAAACATTTCTTAGCTTAAATAATATGGGGCCCCTTAATATATAAACACACTTTCATTCAAAATACTGCATACTCAAAGTTAAGTGTATTTTTTACTGAACATATCTAATGACTCCTAGATATTCCAGACACAGAATTTCATAAGGTAGTGGCAATTATCCCACTAATTCATTGGATGTAACTGATTTGCTATGTACACTGTAAAATAGGAAGGAGACTGCTTGTTTTGACATCTTTGTCTTCCGAGAATTTATCTTTGAACTCTTAAATACCTCTGATTGGCCAAGATGCTAGCATGCTTATATTATTTAAAAAAAATGCAGATTTTCCTAAGAGAAATTTGAATTAATTAGCTTCTGAGGTAAATTATTTCATAACCCAAACAGTTTGAGAACTACAGGTATGTCTCCAAGAATAGTAAATATCTGTAGTTCCATAGTTTGCTCTGAAAGTCTACTTGCTAATGTGGGTTTAAGAGCCCTCAAGTCCCTCAAGGAGAGAATGAAGTTTATGCTGGTGTGAGGAACAAACCCAGATGAATTAGTACAAGTGTCTCATAAAATTGGTGCTTGCCCAGAAAACAAATTTCTCAATTGACTGACTAAAAATAAAAAAGCCTTATTATATTCAAAATATATGATAAAAATAATCAGCAAAGGATTTCTTATGCTAATAAAACTATTAATTCCTACTAAGCCTTCTGATTAAATGCGTAGGATTACAGAGTAGAGCCTCAAAAATAAATTGAACAATGTGTTTCTCGTTTTCAAAAGTATTGCAGAGCCCTATAAATTATGGAATCTTTCTACATAGAAAAGTTGTCTCAGTGTAAGATATGTATTGTGTATTTCCATAAGAAAGAGATTCCTATGGGGCCTAATGACATGCATCCCAGGGTCCTGAGGGAACTGGCTGATGTAGTTGCCAAGCCTCTCTCCATCATATCTGAAAAGTCCTATCAGGTGAAGTCCCTGGTGACTGGAAGAAGGGAAGCATCGCTCCCATTTTTAAAAAAGATAGAAAGGAGAACCTGAGGAACTACAGACCAGTAAGCCTCACCTCTGTGCCTGGCAAGATCATGGAAAAGATCCTCCTGGAAACAATGTCAAGGCACATGTAAGACAAGGAGATGATCCGAGACAGCCAGCACGGCTTCATCAAGGGCACATCGTGCCTGACCAACCTGGTGGCCTTGTATGGTTGAGTGACTGCATCAGTTGACAAGGGAAGACCAACCGATGTCATCTACCTGGAGTTCTGTAAGGCCTTTTACACAGTCCCACATGACATCCCAGTCTCCAAATTGGAGAGAGATGGATTTGAAAGGTGGACCATTCAGTGGATAAGGAATTGGCTGGAAGGTCACACCCAGAGAGTGGTAGTCAATGGCTCTTTGTCCAGGTGGAGGCCGGTAATGAGTGGTGTCCCTCAGGAGTCTGCCTCAGGAACAATACTGTTTAATATCTTTATCAGTGGCATAGACAGTGGGATCAAATGCACCCTCAGCAAGTTTGCAGATGACATCAAACTAAGAGGTGCAATTGATGAAACGGAAGGAAAGGATGCCATCCAAAGGGACCTGGACAAGCTTCAGAAGTGGGCCGATATGAACCTAATGAGGTTCAACAAGTGCAAGGTGCTTCACCTGGGCCAGGGCAATCCCAGACATGAGTACAGAATGGAAGAAGTCATTGAGATTAGCCCTGCTGAGAAGGACTTGGGGGTTCTGGTGGATGAAAAGCTTGACATGAGCCAGAAGTGTGTGCTTGCAGCCCAGATGGCCAACTGCATCCTTGGCTGCATCAACAGAGGAGTGGCCAGCAGGCCGAGGGAGGTGACTGTGCCCCTGTGCTCTGCCCTTGTGAGGCCTCACTTGGAGTGGTACTTTCAGATCTGGGGAACCCAGCAAGAAGTTTGTGGACCAGTTATAACGGGTCCAGAGGAAGGCCACAAAGTTGATCAGAGGGCTGGAGCACCTCTCCTATGAAGAAACGCTGATAGGGCTGGGGACGTTCAGTCTAAAGAAGAGAAGGCTCCAGGGTGACCTCATTGCAGCCTTTCAATACTTAAAGGTGGTTTATAAAAAAGACGGAGAGTAACCTTTTGCTCAGTCAGATATTGACAGGATGAGGGGGGGTGGTTTTAAACTGAAAGAAGGGAAATTTAGATTAGATGCTAGGAGGAAATTCTTCACTCAGAAGGTGGTGAGGCACTGGAACAGGTTGCCCAGAGAAGTTGTGGATGCCCCATCCCTGGTAGTGTTCAAGGTCAGATTGGATGAGCCCTGGGCAACGTGATCTAGTGGGTGGCATTCCTACCCATGGCAGGGGGGGTGGAACTATATGATCTTTAAGGTCCCTTCCAACCCAAGCCATTCTATGATTCTATGATAAATTAAAATTAATTAAATAAATAAAAGCTTTGTGCACAGTCAACTAGACTACGCCAGATGACATGCATTGTGTTAAAAAAAATAATTAAAGAACAGTGAATGTAATCCACAGAAACAATAGTTTGACCACTGCTTATTCTGTTTCTTCATCCACTCCCATATTGTAGTTGTATTCTAAAAATGAAAATAACATGAAAATAACAATCTGTATTGAGAATCACATTCATTTTTATGTGGCAAATAAGGATTTACCATGTTACTTCAGTATCACTATAATCTTATTTCCTCAGTTATTATTTAAATAAGAGTATTTTTATGGTTGTATTTCACACTATTCATAAAGTGGTTATTGTCTTACTATATATGTGTAGTCTTCCACATAGCATTGTATTGTACAAATCTTACCGGGACTGTATTTGATGACTTTGCTGTGATTTTTCATGAAAGAGAAATACAGTGGGCCTCCTGAAGTACATTCTTAGTCTTGGTCAGAAGAAATACGGGAAACACATTTTTAACCCAAATGAACATGCTTCTGAAATAAATTACTTTAACTAACACATATGAAACCTCACAACATACCTTACAAAAGTAACTTCCCCACAATATGCCCTTTATAAAAGTCACTTTAAAATGTAAAAGGACATTTTATTACTTTAAGGTATTTTTTTATTTCTAAATAATATATAAAAAAAATCTACCTTTATGATTTGACTTTTCCTTTAGTTTATTTAAGTGAATAGTGATATATATGCCTAGCATACCATCTACAAGATAGGTCTTTTAACACATTATGGACCATAAGGGACTAAAATGACTCTATCTTGAATCTCAAATGTTATAGCATTAACTACAGCATACATGAAAAGAGAAATAATAAATCCTATCCACTTAAAGACATTTTTGTTTGCTTTATAATGGTGATGAACAAGAATATTTTTTTAAAAAAAGTTTTGAAAAGATATATATTTTTTTTTTTCATTGTCATGTAAGGTTATATAGAACTACCCTGACAAAAAAAAAAAAGACAAATATTTTTTCCTCTTGACAATGTATTCTCAGTGATAGTTTTCTTTTTTGTTCATATGATTTAATAACAAAATATTGTCAAAATTTATTTCTTTTGAATCATATTTTTAAAACAAACTAAAAACAAAATGCTAAGTATTTATAAATTAATTTTAATTAGCCCAAAATGTGAGGGAATTTTTGATAATACTTTGCCTTTCTGAAAACTGTAGAGTTCTTGTTTATAAAATAATAATAAATAATAATAAAATAATAATAAAATAACCCTGGACAATCAGTATTTTTCATTTTGTAAACAAATTTCTTTTCAATCTCCTTTAAGAGGATACTTCATTTTAGATATTAGAGTTTTCAGAGGAAAACTCTCCTCTTGAGACCTAGGATGAGTCAACAGCATGCAAGTGACTAAAACCACTTTACTACTGACTGCATCACTTTACTGTGAGACTTTTACAAGTTTTGTTGCGCTTCCAAAGCACATTTACACCTTGATCCTGCAATCATAACCATTCAAGTTATTTCACTTCCACTACAGATGTCATAACCCACTCTGTGTGGGTTCCCCCACTATATTTATTTCAATAGCTTAAATGGACTAGTTTTAGCTTGTAATTGACTGGCTATTCACTTGGGATCAGTAATATTGTCCCATTTGAAGGAAACCACACAACCGTAACTTTAGTCTTCCTGAGTGTTGCAACAGCTACACTGAATAAGGCTTTGGGAAGAAATATGTCTGACTGTGCTTTCTGTACAAAAGTCTTATTTTAACATGCCTAATGACTGCTGCTTTGGTAACTCACTGATGGTGGAGTAAATACTCTTCCTTTCTTGTTCAGTCTCCTGGGAGATCAGAGTCACAGAATGATTGCAGTTGGAAGGGACATCTGGAGGTCGTATAATTGTTTTCTCCCTCTTCTCTTGTATTCTGTGAAAAAAAAAATCAGGAGCATTATGGCCTGAAAAAAATACAAAATGAAGTCATAAATACTATCAGAATGCAAAAAGATTGGAGCAAAAAAGATTAGAAGCTAGAAAAGACAGGGAAAGAGAAAAAAAAGGATTGGGCTGTGGAGTGTTCTTTGTCTCATTTTTTTATATGCACGAATAGTACCATAAAGATGGAAAAATATGTGAAAAATACTAAAAAATAAATCTAAAAAGAGAGGGTTTCTAATTATTTTCTTTTATTTTTTAAAACATTTTCAGTTATTTCAGGGAGCTTTTTTTTTTTTTTTTTTTTTTTTCCATCAGGCTGCAGAATGAAGTTTTATCTAAAATAATGAGCAGCTTGTTGTCATTTTTTTGTTCCCAACAATGTTGTGTCTATTGTGTGGTGGGCCAGAGATGTCCTTCAGACCAATTTTCTGCTGGTGGAGAATGTGGTAGGCTGATGTTGGCCAGATGTCAGATACTCACTCAGCTACTCCTCTATCCCTTCGAAGTCAACTGAACAAGGGAGAAAATACAGTGAAAAACCTCATGTGTTGAGATAAAGACAGTGAAATCACTCACCAATTATTGTCACAGGCAAACCAGATATGACTGGTATGAAAACTGATTTAATTTATTGTCAATTAAAGTAGGATGGTGACAAAAAATAAATGAAAAAAAATCTTCCCCCATGCTTCCTTTCTTTTCACAGGCTCAACTTCACCCTGTCATTTCTGACTCCTCCACCTCCTCTGCCTTTGCCGCTCCTTCCTCCTTGTGCTTTTCTCCTGCTCCTGTGGGTCTGCCACACAATGCAGTCCTTCATTAACTGCTCCTTTATGAGCTCCCCAAAGGCTGCTGTCCATCAGGATAAACCCAATCCCCTGTGGGCTCTCTTTATGCCACACTTTCTAAAGCACACACCCACTCACTATGGTATGGGGTCCTTCATGAGTCACACAGCAAGCAGCACCTGCCTCTCTGTGGCCTCTTCATGGCCAGCCAGGGAATGTCTTCCCTGGAGCCTCGAGCACCTCCTCTCCCTACTTTTTCACTGATCTTGGTGTCCATGGGGCTGTTTCTCTCACATTTTTTTGTCACTCTGTGCTGCTGTGTGGTATTTTACCCTTTCCTAAATCCCCCCAAGCCACCCTCAGGGTGGCTGCTGGGCCCAGCCATGCCCTGCACTGGGGCCGTTGGAGCCAGCTGGAACCAACTGTGTCCAGCATGGGGCAGCCCCAGCCTTTCCTCATAGAGGCCACCCTGTAGCCCCTTGACAGTGCTGGGGCACCTGAACCCAGTACAATGTGCATCTCAAATAAGTTTTTAAAATATAATAATATCTTCAGAAGTGTTATCTGCCAATACCTTGTGTCATATTACAGCAGTCAGGAAATTAAAGAGGAATAGATACGTATTTCCATTCTACCTCCTAGAGCTACTCCATCTGTTAGAATTAAAGTAAAATACATGTGTAAGTTGTTGGCTTTATTTACTAAACTTTTTTTTTTAATCAGTTTTTTATTGAATTAGATTAGCAATTCTCAAAGACCCTATTAAATTCAGTGGTAATGTTTTAGCTTTTATCCAGTTGGACTACTTCTATGCTTTTCTGTATTTAAAATTTATTTTTATTTTTTTTCTTATGAGTGGTAATTCAATATGTATAGTTTTTCCCAACTACAAAAGAAAACACCGTGTCTGTCTGAGATAATAGGAAGGATTAACTTGTTCACTGGAGATTTTCCAAGTGTTTACTTTCATAAAAGCAATTTTTTATTTTTATTTTTTTTTTTTTCTGTGCCCCTGTTGGAAGAATCTCATCTGGAATCTCTAATTTTAGTAGTGCAGGTTTGCTTGGCCTCTCAGCTGATGAAATGTCGCATAGGTCATGGTTAATGTTTTACTTTAGTAAAGGTGGTTTTTGTCTATGTTGGAGAGTAATATCCACCATAAAGGTCATGACTTGTGAAGACGCATGAAGTGAAGTGAGTGGCACAAAACAGTAGGTAGCAAAGCATTGCACAATTCAGTGAACAACAAGGTCAATTACTTCATATCTACTTGTAGTTCAGCACAGCTGGACTGAAAAAAATCGTAATGCCTGACTGGCATTCTGCAGAAGCTTAATGCAGAATAATAATGGAGTTTAAATCACCAGTTTACCAAAAAGTGTCATTCTGACTGGGCAAACATAGAAATGAGAATCAAGCTGTCTATCAGAAAAGTATTAGGAAAAGAACTGAAAAGTATTAGTAGAACAGAAAAGAAAGAACACAGCAGGCAGCATGCTGCTTATTAAGCTATGGGACTGACATCCTAGTTTTTACCGTACATTTTTATCTTAAAACTAACTGGTCTTATTACAGTAATTCTTTACTATTTGAACACTGCTAGTAGCTTTTTGTAGAGCCAAATTATTTCAGCAAAGAATTTGCAAATAATCAACATCTGAGTTCAAAAGTTCATCTCCACTAGTAAAATCCTTTAAAATAAATGAGTGTTGTGATTATGTATATTACTTCAAGCACTGTACTTCACTGGAAAATAATTAGAAACAGTAAAGGTTAACTTCCTAAATGCAGTAAAAAAATCCCATGAGGCAGTAGTTCAATAAGTAGAAAGAGAACCAGAAACGAATAGGGGAAAGTCAAAGAGAAATTTGTCATATGTTGATAACTGCAGAGAAAAGCTAATTGTGTCTCTTTAAGATCATTATAATAATACGAACCTGTCAGGTAAGTCTATATCTATCCTTTAGCAAACTTTGCAATTTTAAAAAGGTGACAAGAACTATTATGGAAGTACAGTGCATTTGAGATGTTCTTCCAAAATTTTATATCACATCCATTGCTACAGGAATTTTAAATTTTATATGCAATTTCACAAAGAAAGTAATAGTAGAACTTGGAAGATATTTTAGAATAATATTTTTGACATTACATAAAGTATATTAACTAAGGTGGGATATCAACATTAGTTTAAAGAAAGCTAAGTTATTTTAATGGTCATTAAGTAGGCATGCACATTTTAGGATAAATCTTCAGTTTGACTTTGGCCAGAAAAATAACTGATAAGATTGTTAATGATTTACATGATACAATTTTTTATGTCTAACTGAGAAGATCAGATGTTTTATCTCACACATAAAATATGAAGGCTCTGTACTCAGAAAAATAAATTCTATTCACCTTAGGGAATTCTTTCTTACAACATTTTTTCAAATCTAACTGATATAATTTCACAAGCTTGCTTTTTCTTAGTTACATGATACTAAAACCATGGTAGATGCCAGTTCATTCACCTCAGAAATGGGAGTAGTTGCTATGGATGTTTCTGCTATTAACAGAGCAATTACTTTCATACTTTCAAACAATGAAATTTATTTTAGCTAGTTATTAGGGCAAGCACTGAATTTAAGTTCATTTTCCTTGATGAAGAACTGTAGAGTTTGTGCCAAAGATATTAAAATCTCTTTCTTTTAGGCAGAGGGTATTCATTGAGCTGGTAATGGAAGAATTATTTCTCATGTGAATGTAGTAATTTACACTTGGCTGTTTGCAGAATGAGATTATTGTTTTAAAATAATAGATATTGTCCATTGCTACAAGCGTGCTGCCAGATTAAATGGATAAATGGTCTAATCTAGTGTGGCAGTATTCCTAAATTGACTAAAACAAAATTAACTTTAGTACTGTTACCGGTGTACTTGTCTGTTGTGTCTATGACAATGCCCTGGAAGAATTATGACTCTCTTCTTTCAAGGCAGCAGTTCTAATAGAAAGTTTAATGGACACAAGAAAATAAGATAAGAATGAACAAAACTGTGTATTCTTGCAGTTGCTGAGATGTTAATGTCAGCAAGTTATGTTATGCACATTCTGTCTTGCAACGTACAAAAGGTTTTTGACAAGCTGTCAACCTATAGCTTTGACTGACTACACAAAGGGCCACAAATGCTGCAGCACCTCTCCTACCAAGACAGGCTGAGAGAGCTGGGATTGTTCAGCCTGGAGAAGAGAAGGCTCTAGGGAGACCTTATAGCAGCCTTTCAACACCTAAAGGAAAGCTGGGGAGGGACTTTCGGGAGTATAGTGACAGGACAAGGAGTAATGGTTTTAAACTAAAAGAGCGTGGTCTTAGATCAGATATTTGGAAGAAATTCTTTACTCAGAGGGTGGTGGGGCACTGGCACAGGTTGCCCAGAGAAGTTGTGAATGCCCCATCCCTGGTAGTGTTTAAGGACAGGTTGGATGGGGCTTTGGGCAGCCTGGTCTAGTGGGAGGTGTCCCTGCCCATGTCGGGGGGTTTGGAATTAGATGGTCTTTAAGGTCCCTTCCAACCCTAGCCATTCTATGATTCTATGATTCTACGATTCTATGATTCTATGATTCTACAGCTATACCTTCCTTTTCTAGGTAACACACTTTTTTTCCTCTGTCATCAGAAAAACAAAGCACAATTTTCCAATCAAAATTTATACATGTGGAAAAATGTACTCATAATTACATTCTTTTTGCTCGTACAAGGAGTTCTGTGAGAAAAGGTGACTTAAACATTTTCTCTCCACAGCGACAGAAACATTACAAGGTAATAACAGGCAACTAAAAGTGGGCTTTCTTCTGTGGTTCAGATCAGCAGATTTTATCTTGTTACCTGTGGCAGTGATTGTGAAGTACATAAACTTTTAATTCCATCGGTTCTGTTTTTTCATGGGTCAGTTATTAACAGACCATAAAAAACAAGAAGTATGAAATTAAATGTCATCAATTTTTTAAATTTTCTTTCAGACATAGGAGAATAAAAAAAAAAGTGTAACAAAAAGTGTAATTCAGCTCTCTTTATTATCCTTCAGTTTCTTCAAAATGACTAGACAGTAACAGTGCACAGCCTGCTTTCCAGTAAGAAATTCCAAAAAGGGTTTGAAAAAGAGCATTGTCTAGATAATCCCATTAATTTACTTTTCAAAAACAGATCATCTAAGATCTCAAATACTAGAAAATTTTCTGTAAAAATAGAATTTTAGTTCTCCTCCTCTGAAGTAAGGTCAAGAAACACTGTCGAGTGAACAGACTTATTAGTAATAGAAGAGAAACAAAACAAATTTCAAATGTTGCAAGTTGTCAGCCTATGCTCTGAAAGGCTGCAGGGTCTGTAAGCATCTCAGAGGTTTTTCAGTGCAATTGCAACTCTAAATGGTTCAGTCATTTATGCCATTTTGAGGATTCACAGAAATGCTTCCCCCCCCCCCCCCCCATATACATGCATTTTTCTAAAACTAAGGCAAGTCATTTGCTTTAGAACATAACATACTTATTAAATTATTTGACATAAGGTCTTGGAAATTCTATCATATTACATTTCCATTATTTCCATTACATTTATTCTGAAAGCTTAAAAATAAGAAAAATAGCCCACACCATTCTCATTTATACTCTAAGAAGGAAATATATATTGCAGGTTATCTTTGATAGACAACAAAACACATCACACAGAACAATCTGCAGCCATTAAATAAGATAGTATATAATGAAACCTAATGAAGAATGATGTAGAAACTAAACATACTGAACCTGCATCTGCTGCCAATGGTACATCACTCTATATGTAGTCCCACTGAAACCTATTATGAGCAGAATTATATTGTTAAATGTGGAAGAAATGTAACTAAAACATTTATTTTTAGGCAGCTATATTTATATTATGTTACATTTCAGTTCAGGACTGTTAAATAGCCATAATGATGTTGCAATGAGTTTTACCTGAGCAAAGTCTAGAGGTTTTGATCACCTAGATGCAAATTTTCAGTGACTATCTGAGAACTCAATTGAAATGAGTAGAGCAATATGAGGAAGAAAAAGTGACCATTATCTGTCTATCCCTCTGCAAGTAAGCAAATAGCTCCAGCAACCTGCTATTAAATTATTAGACAAATCCTCAGGTTATACAATGAAGGTACAGCCATTCCACATTACTTCTTTGTGTCCTTTCTGTGAGGTTGAAATTCCACTAAGTTAGAGTGATGGATCCACTGGGAACCTTTCCAAAGCATATTTTCCTCTTGTGTATATAGTGCTGGTGCTTTGCAGATGTGTGGGAAATTATAGCATAGCAGCAGTAGCAAGTTTATAGGTAAGATCAAGGGACTGTGAATATCTCAGAACAGTGAAGGAACACCTGGGCTTTGTGGAAACCTAGCAGTTGGTGCTAGAAATTGTTAGCTGTAACCTCTCCACAAAGGAGTGGTCTCTGCAGTCTATTTAAGAGCTTTATTATAGTAAATATATGTAACTATGCTTCAAAGTGCTAGATGACACAATTTTTAAACATTTTCAAAGAATCTGAGGATACATTATATAGTTTTGCTTTGAGCTCACTTTCTGAAATGTAATAGAACTGGAGAGAGATGACAATAAGAAGACCAGAGGATTTTGTAAAAATGCTATATGAATCTTGATTTTAGATGCACATAAGAACCTCCAATATATTAACATAATTTTGTGACAATACTGTCCTCTGGGGTCCTGGAGATCATTGCAGGTTTGATGCCAGAGCCTTGTGGCTTAATGGTTGACTGAATGAAGGGCAAAACAAAGCTGTATTTTTTGGAAGAGAAAGAGAACCACTGTGGTAAAGGCATGATCCCTATCAGAGTGCAGGAAGGGTTGTTAGCACTATTACTCTTTCTAATGACTGCTACCTTCCCTGTAAGCCTCCTCTGGGGCACTGTAAACTACATCAGGCACATTGGCTGAGCAAGAAATTCCTTCCCCTTGCTAAGTACAAAGCCAAGACTGGACCTAAGGGTCTGCCTGAGGACCCTCAAGAAAATGGATTGCCATTATTTTTTTCTGGTTCATGCTTTACCATGAGTGATTTCAATGGTCATTGTAATGCTACAATTGCAGGTAATGCGGCAGTTGGTTTCACTTTAATCTGTATTCAAATATAAAATCTTGCATGTTATAGATTTCACACACAAGCATTTAAATCTATAAACTATGTGAATTGAATG
This sequence comes from Anser anser, assembly GCF_964211835.1. NCBI lineage: Eukaryota > Metazoa > Chordata > Aves > Anseriformes > Anatidae > Anser > Anser anser. The sequence continues at coordinate 51,071,487 of NC_139720.1, forward strand.
AATATGCAGGATAAAATATAGCTTATGGATTTGTTTTCTTAAAAAAAAAATCTTGTTTTTTTCTTCTTTCCATCATAACTTCAAAAAGCTTATTTTCTATTAAAATGAGGGGTAATTTTCAATGAAAATTAAAATTTAAACAGGAGTTAGATGTGTTTTATAGCTGACTTGCCTTATCATAAAATAAATACATGCATCTCTTCTAAAGTACGAGTGCTGTTCTGTACCTTTTACATGCAGCAATCATCTTCATTAACTTTTCAAATGATCTCCTGAACAGTGACTTATAAAATGTTAAATTTAATGCTGTAGCAAACTCAGATAATTTTGTCATAAATACTTAAATGCACCTGGCTATGAATTAACTGTTGGAGTTAAGGCAAGAAATCTTAAATTTTGTTTGAAGATGTAGCAGTTGCATGTTTGGAAAAAGTACGTGTTTAGAACAAACTGCAGTTAGCAGCCCAGGATGCATTGCAGCAGATGAAATCGTAGTTTAGTACACTACGCTATATCAGTACCACATCATCAGAAAACAATAATAATTCTATTTTAGATATTTTCCTTAAAAATAAAACCAAAAAACCCTACACCTTTGCTCAAATAAAGGTGTCAGAATAAATCCATATATTTGTGCATATATATGTGCATATATATATGTTTAAATTAGTATAGAGTGATCTCTACCTACTTTGTTCTTAAAGCTGAAAGACTCTATTTGATAGGTGGCATATTTCTATACATTATGCTCACAATGTTTTTTTTAAGCATTGCCATATCAATAAAAGGTAATTTTTCCCCATGGAATAAAAAGTGTTTATGGAGTTATTGCACACAGTAACTGATATCTCTGCCAAACAGGTATCCAATTGTTTTTATGCTTGAATAAGAAATAAGTGCAAGATCTGTCAAAATAACAAGTACATGCAGACTGTAGTAGATCCTTTAGCTAATTCATCATAGAAGTTTAATTGTAAATGGAAAAAGCCATTCTGAAATCTTACAGTGAAAGCAGTATTTATTGGGATGATAATATCCCAATATGGAAAAATGTTTTCTTGTCTATTTGCAGAGTTCGGCTATACCACACTGCAATGCAAGCACATAATCTCCTATTAATACCTTAATTAAAATACCTCATATTTTTGGGCTTGCGACTTTAAGTGTCTTTGCCACTCAATATAAAACTTTTTTTTTTTCTTTCAAAAAGTTGATGGATAGATAACCTTATTTGAACAAACACCGCCACAAAATGTCTAGGAATATTTGCTCACCCTCTTTTATAGAAAAGCACAAACCCCAAAATTCCAAACTTCTCTGAAGCTAACACTAGACCAAGATCGAAACATCTCAATCTCCTTCCTGCCAGCTAAAGCCCCAATTTAGTCTAGGCTGCCTGTTTGGGCACTCTGTCTGGGGGTGACATTTGGAGTTGGCAGTCTTCTTTGTGGAGGACTGTGTGCATAAATATCTTGCGTCAAGAAGACATCCCCTGTCTAGAAAATAGCATCCACATCTGTTGCATATTTTTATACCAGAGCATAATCCAAATAGAGATCAAGTTGGTTATGTTATTTCACATTAAAAAGAAACAAACAACCATCAGCAACAACAAAACTGGTTTCCCAAAGAGATGGAGAAATCTGCTCTGCACTATGAGTGTTTTTACAAAAATGATGTGGCTGCTGATATTGTCGGTTATGTATACATGGGAACAAAAGTATCCAAATCAGTGAAGATAAGTATTAATGACATGATTATATGCTCTCTTTTTTTACTAGGAAAAAGTAGCATATTCCCTAAAACATAAGAAAATAATCTTGTGTATGTGACATCCAAAATAAATTTAAAGGATTCAGTTTTGGTGTGTACTTATGGTTTACAGCCATTGAACTTCCTTAAGGAACATTTCAGCTCCTCTAATTTGCCCTAAAAAAAAAAAAAATAAAAAAAAAAATAAGGCTTCATAATTCTATGTACAGTTATCACTTTATACATTTAGGTCAAAAGGTGATTTTCTTGAAGTCAGTACCCGTGTTAAAGTGTGCACTTCTGTATGAGGTTTTGATCATACTCTTCTATGTCTACAACATTTACAAGGGGAGAAATTACACTTGTATGTGCATTTGTTGTCATGAAGAACACATGAATCCTAAAATGGCTCTGGGAATCAGAAGATACCAGATTTTTTTAAATTGTTTGACACTAATAATGCCAAGTTTCCTTTTTAATTAATATATACTAATTTCATTCAAGAGGATTGAAATTCAGTGAATCTCTTCTGGTAATTGGGGGTCCATCAAGCTAGCAAACAACATGTTATTAATTTAAAGACAGTCAAAATGATCACACATCTCAGGGATTATAATAGGCAGTAACTGACATTGGTGACACAACACATTTCATTAATAAGCCTTCTGTCATATGTTGGTAGCTATACTGCCCTTAAAAAAATCCCTCAGTAATGGAATTAGACTTATGTTGTCAGTCAGAAAAGCCAACAAATTAACTCTGTCCACAATCCTGACTCAGTTATAATGTTATCGCCTGAAAATGCTGGCTACTTAAAAAACAAACATATAAACAAATCCTTGTGGCCCAATTTTTAATTACAAGTCATCTATAAGGCTCTCTGTCTTCCTGTCTTCTGTTTTTCTTATGTATTTAAAAAAAAAAAAAATCACTGGTTGATTCGAAAGAACCAATATCTTTAAAATTTTGAAGGACCAGATTAATAAAAATTTTAAAGTTAATTACTTCAAATGTAGTTGCTTTTCAACTGTTTACTCATTTGAAAGCAAATCTCAGCTGAGTAGTTCATTCATATCTTGATATCACACATCTCTGTAGAAACTGAATTCCATATTCAGATGCTTTCATATTTGATTCAGATTCAAATCATCGTGTATGATTTATATTATTTTTATACCTGAGATTCGTTTGTTTCTTTTCTCTGACAAGATGAGAAAATGTCTCATCTTGTCTCAACACATACAACTCAAGATACAGCTTACAAATAGGAGAAAAACACATCTTTTTTTTCATATATACAATTCACCAACAATCAATTTAGAAATTTTTGGATGTGATTATATTCACAGTGTTCACTGCACATTAGGCTTTGTATTTCACCTAAAGCCTTTAAAGTGGACAGTATAGGTGCTGATTTCAGTAGCTACTTTGGTTCCTTCAGACTTTATGATATTTTGGTTTTGGCAGTTCATATACAAATCATGACAGTTCAACTGGGTACTACCACTAATGACTTCAGGCGTCTTACATTCTTAGTGAACTAATGAGCAGCTTGACCACTCTTGTGGAGACCGTGTTTCATACGTCTCTATGCAACAGTAGAACAGATTCCATAACTGTCAATGAAATTTAGGTTAGACTGACACAGTTTAGCAGTACAATTCCTTTGAAGACATCTCAGCACAGAGCAGAGAACAGAATGAGTTTAGATGTTAATTATGAGAAACAAGATTATGCACACAAAATGAATGCAACAATGCCAGAAATATACTCTTTCCTACATCCAAACATGATTCAGTAATTATTGTAAAAATCGGTGATTTTGAGGTCTGCATGGCATGCGCAATACTTGGATAAATTTGTATGTCTTCTGATGCAATAGTAACATTATGAGGAGCTGTTGTCCACTGTCAAAAGTCAGAATTGCTTCCTGTGGTGTTACGTGTCTCACCAAAAAAAAAAAAAAAAGAAGACAAAAGAGGATGCAATTAACTTTTGTTATCTTTAGTCAGAGTGAGATGTCAATCAAGCAGAAATCAAGTAGCTTTCATGTAGAGCCTGGGTTGCTAAACTCAAAGCAGTTGTTCACCTTCTTCATCTTAGTGTGTCCTGTCAGAGTTAGAGTATTATGAGGACCAGAAACAGTATTATTGGGAAAGACCTGAAATAATCATTCATTTAAATGTGTCTTTCACATTTTATTTTTATATTTTCAAAATCCCTCAGATGTATTAGCAAATATGTTAAGATGTTCATTGCTGATAAACTTAATATATGCTAACTGTTATACTATTGTGTTTTAAATTAGAATTCCATTATTAATTGAATTAAGCTTTCTTTCATCACTGACCTGAAGACTTTCAGAAAAGTATGGTCACCATTCTCTGTCAGTGTTCCTTAAATAGTATTAATTTCTGTCAAACTCCTCATGTTAATAATTTACCAACTTCCATTTCTGTGAAGCTGTACTCCAGCAGAGGCCAAAACCAACTACCATTTTTCTGGTCAAGGTTCTGCTATGGTTGTCTAAGCTAACCTTTGTTTTATCTTTTCCCTTTAACCCAAAAGTCAATAGCTGAAGTAGACTGAAACTTTAGGAAGAGCTCTAGGCACAAGAACCATGAGAACGAGAAGAAAAATGGGACCCAATTGCTCTAAATGAAAAGGGGAAAAGGCAGCTTTTTTTCTGACAGCTTTTTGGGAGCAGAAGGAAGAACAATGGATGGACTCAATCTCCCTTACTGTCTCAATATATATAATCTGTGAAGTAGTAATGATCTAACTAAAATCTGTTTGGAAAAAATGCCAAATGGACATAAGCTGTTAAAGTGAATAATTGGCAATGTCTTTGTGATTGATACAGTCTATTGCTGCAACTTGCACTTCAGGTCTTTTTACTAGTTTTCAGTCATTTTCACAGTCATCTAGTTTAGGTTACATTTTTAAATACTCCTACTTGAAATTAATCCAAGCAAGACAGTTTTCAGGTACACTGCACTGAAGAAGACAGAGACAAACAGTCTAAATGGAAGCTAAAATGTAATTGATATTCTACTTGCATACACTTTAAATGCAATTGAAGGTTCATCTAATCTCAGAGTGGTTATGTTTAATTTTACCGTATTATATCATGCTACATAGATTTATATGATAGCTTAGCATATGTTGGAACAAGGTTACCTTGAAATTCAATACTTTAAATCCTTTTAAAGCAATAAACTGATGCATAGCTTGAAAAATAATTTAATGTTGTTCTTGAACCCTGTATAGCTGTTGAATGACTATTCCTTACAACATTTACCCATGTGGACAAATGGAAGTTATGTTTGGAACACATCACAAAGCAAAATAAACTTGTAATAGATCCTATCTGTCTTTTGCCACGGAAAAACTTAAAAAGACATGACAAATTAATTTGGAAAAACAGATCTATGCAGACAGCAGATTCTCAAAGCAGTTTTGCTTCTGTTACATATTTCTTATGTAAAGAATACTTTCTGCTACTGAAGTTCAGTGTAAAATAACAGAAAAAAGAAATCTGGATGGACCAGATAGTGAATTTCATTTATTAATATAGCTTTATACATTTAATTATAAGTTTACAAATATTAGTTAGTATTTACTGAACTGTAAGTAACTGAGATAAAATATTACAGGCCAAGTATATAAATCTGAATGATTATTTTGATTATTTTAGCTGACTTATTTTTCAGGGTAATTTTAAGGATGTACACCACATTTTGGAGAAGAAACACGAGATAGAAATAAGATGTTGCTTTTACATCTAGTGGAAGCTGTAACAAAATGTATCAGTTTTACAAATTTGGGAAAAATGTGGTGGTAGACTTGAATATATTACAGAGAAGCTACCTGTTCTGGGCAGATTGACAGTATTCCATCGTTGCACAATAGAAATAAAACATAACTTTTGGTATGACTGCCCCTCAAAGATGTCAGGATTTGCTGTGAAAGTAAGATGAAAAATAGAAACTGAAAGCAGAATTATTTTAAAATTTATATAGAAAAAAAATAGAGTTGTTCCACAAATATGAATTGTGTCTTTTAAGAACAACTTTCTTGCTCCAATGAAATGTACTGTGCTTCCTGATAGAGCTGCAAAATATTGTGTTCATGGCTGTTACCAATGGAAAATTAATTCATGTAGCTTGAATATCCCCCAGGTAGATGATAGTAGCACACATGAGAACTAATGAGAAAAATCAAAATAATTATGGAAAGTAAATTCCAGTTTGAGGCAAAATTATGATTAAAAACCCCCTTTTTTCAGACCTCTAAGTACAGATAGATATATTCTATCTAATTCAAATTTATCATGGCAGTGTATCAGTAAAATTCTAATAGTTATTCTATAATATTTGAATTGTGAATATATTTTTCTTTTAAAATTAAATTCTTAAAGATGTTTACAAAGAGCACCAATGTATAGCTTTGAATTGATGTAGAAGGTGCTACAAAACAATCCAGAAATATTTTACAAAGACACCTGTAATTACACAGTTAAGTGCAAATAACAGTAGAAATAACAAAGAAATAAATTTTAGTTGTATCTCCAAAAATGAATGAACTCATAGAATGCTATCAAGAAATCCTTGTTTTCTAAGGAAAGAACAATTTGGATGTCTGACTAAAGTTTAGATTAAATGTATGATCTTGTAACTCCAAATTTCAATAATTTTTTACAGAATTGCCATTCTGTGTAACTCAGTCTTCATCCAAAGACAAAAGTGAGTTGTTTTCTGATGTCCCAATTGGAACATATTTTTTTTTCCAAACTGGTTGGTATGTGCTGCATATTGTCAGGCATATATAGAAAGATGAAGAAATTAAGGGAAGTCTCGCTAAAGGAGTAAATGAGAAGAACAGTAACTTATATCTACAAGGAATGTTTGGTGTCAGTACTCCCTGTTTTGAGTTGTAGAAAATAATAGATGATCCTTTATTTGTCTGGATTATAAAAAATATTTATACAACACAATTCTTTCAAATTTACAGAATGATTCCCTGAGCCAAGGAGATATTGTACCATTTGGGACATAAGATAGAGATTTGGTGCCCCTACTGTCCTCTTGTCACATTTCTGGTCCTGTGCAAAAGATTTTCTGCCCACTGGAAGCTTCATACCTCAAGGGGATGCACAAGGGAAACAGGCTGTGCATTGGCAATGTGGACCTGGGATTGGTCTAACTAATAGGAACTATGGAAGGCTTAAAAAGCAAACAAAAAAACAAACAAAAAACAGCACTTCAGTTACATGGAAAATTGGCAAGTGCCAAATCTAGTAGCAGGTGAAAGGAAAATGTGACCAAAAGAGATGAGCTGGATTAGGACTGTGGGAGTGGTTTGATTTTATTTTTATTTTTATTTTTATTTTTATTTTTATTTTTATTTTTATTTTTATTTTTATTTTTATTTTTATTTTTATTTTTATTTTTATTTTTATTTATTTTTATTTTTATTTTTATTTTTATTTTTTATTCAGGAATCATTAAATGCATCCAGACCTAATAATCTTCCAGTGTTTCTGGGTCAAAGGGTATTTCAGGAAACCTAAGTTAGACTCCGGATATGAATTCTTTGAAAAAGCCTTTTTTTCTTTATCTGACTGTAAAAACACCCTGTGGGAAGCATCTCTCTTGGCTAAAGTTATCCTCTTCAAGTATTTCCATTTACTAAAAAAATAACATAACATTTCAAATTCTAGTAGGACCTCCTTATCTATCAAATAAAGCTGTAGGTGCCAAAGTTTTCAGGAGTATTTGAATGAAATGTCAGTGTTTCTTTGGAGTTGATAATTTTTATTAAATGGTGCATTGTTTTTGTAGTCTAGAGTTTGATGATGATGCATTTTTCTTACATTTGCTTTAAATAGTCGAGGTTGTAGTCAGTAGTCGAGGTCGGCCGCCTCGGAGCCAGCGCAGCCACAGCTGCAGCACCTGACCACAAGTAACAGGGGGATTTCAGGCCCTTGCTTTGCCAGGGGTGACCTGAGACAGCAGCGTAATGAGGCTGCACCTGCCAGCTGTCGTGAGAGAGGCTGACAGGGAGTGGTAGATGTCAGGGCAGCGGCGACTGCACCCACTCCCTCCGTGAACAGGGAGGGGCGCCCAGCGTGTGAGAACCGCCCTTGGCGTGAGGCAGTAGTGGGTGTGGGAGCCTGTGCGGCGGGGCACAGGGATTCTGTCCCTCCTCCCTTTCGAGTCCATCCTATCTACTGACAGTCTGTGTGACTGCAGTTTTTACCATGGTCTCCACCAGGCAGAGAGCTTGCCCTGAAAAGACTGTGGTGACCCAAACGGAGGGTGTGTCCAGAACCGTAGCTATAGAGGTCTCTGGCTGCAGGGAGTGCCTGAGCCTGCTGCTGCCAGGGGAGGGCGGCAGGTATTCCACCTGTGTGAGGTGTGAGCAGGTGGAAGATCTGCTCAGTGTGGTGGCAGAGCTGAAAGAGCAGGTTGAGAGACTGAGGGCCATCAGGGACTGTGAGTGGGAGATTGACTGGTGGAGTAGCTCCCTGGCATGCCAGAGGGAAAGGCGCCAGGGAGATACCCCACAATTGGTGTGGGACCCCCTTCCCTGCCCCTGTCAGGCAGAGGAGGGGGACTTGAGGGATGGGGAGGGTTGGGAAAGGGTCCCTGCTTGGCATCGTGGGTGAACCCCCCCACACACACACTTCCCTTGTGTCCCCAGGTCCCCCTAAGCAATGGACATTGAAGGGGAGGTGTGTGGGGTGGCGTGGGAAGGTTTCCCTAAGAGCTTACCAAGGAAGAGGCAGTCAACTCCACACATTCAGATTGCCTCTGCCAGGAAAGAGAGAAGGGTGGTTTTGGTAGGTGACTCCCTTCTCAGAGGAACGGAGGGCCCCATTTGCAGACCAGACCTGAGCCTTAGGGAAGTGTGCTGCCCACCTGGTGCCCGGGTCAGGGATATAACTAGAAAACTCACGGAGCTGGTTCACCCCACTGACTACTGCCCATTACTCATAGTTCATGTGGAAAGTGATGAAATTGCTCAGAGGAGCCTGCGAACTATGAAGAGAGATATCAGGGGTTTAGGATGAATAGTTCAAGGAGCAGGAGCGGAAGTCATGTTTTGTTCTATTCCTTCTGGGGAGGTGAAGGACATGGAGTGGGCTAGGAAAACACAGGTAACAAATAATTGGCTGAGAGGCTGGTGTAGAGACAGGAACTTTGGGTTCTTTGGCCGTGGGGCAGTTTACTCGACCCCTGGCCTGTTGTCAATGGATGGAACTCACCTGTCTCGAAGGGGGAAATGAATCCTAGCGCAGGAGCTAGCAGGACTTGTGGAGAAAGCTTTAAACTAGCTATGATGGGGGAAGGGGGTAAAACAGGGTTCACCAAAGAAGTGCCTAGGGGAACAATGCTGAAGTGGGGGGTGAGGCAGATATCTCACCTGAAGTGCATCTACACACACTCCTTCAACTATTCACCTGTGATTCAGGTAGAGAATTCCATCCCCCCCCCCCCCCCCCCCCCCCCCCCAGTGATCCTGGAAGAGAGAGTTAGAAACCTGCTCCTCCACCTGGAATGTCACAAGTCCATGGGACCAGACGAGCTCCACCCTTGGGTGCTGAGGGAGCTGGTGGAGGTAATTGCCAAGCTGCTTTCCACCATCTATCAGTGTTCCTGGTTATCTGGAGAGGTCCCAGAGGATTGGAGGCTTGCCGATGTGACTCCCATCTACAAGAAAGGCTATAAGGAGAACCTGGGGAACTACAGGCTTGTCAGCCTGACCTCGGTTCCAGGGAAAGTTATGGAGCAAATCATATTGGTTGAGATCACACGGCACTTGCGTGGCATACAGGGGATCAGGCCCAGCCAGTATGGGTTCATGAAAGGCAGATCGTGCTTGTCCAACCTCATCTCCTTCTATCATCGTGTGACCAGACTGGTAGATGAGGGAAGGCCTGTTGATGTAGTTTACGTAGACTTCAGCAAAGCCTTTGACACGGTCTCCCACAGTATTCTCCTGGGGAAACTGGCTGCCCATGGCCTGGATAGGTATACTCTTCTCCGGGTAAGAACTGGCTGGAGGGCTGTGCCCAGCGGGTTGTGGTTAATGGAGTTAAGTCTAGGTGGTGTCCTGTTACAAGTGGTGTCTCCCAGGGGTGGGTACTGGTGCCTATCTAGTTTAATATCTTTATTGATGATGTGGATGAGGGGATTGAGTGTACCCTCGGTAAGTTTGCAGACAACACCAAGTTGGGAAGTAGTGTTGATCTGCCTGCCGGTAGGGTGGCCCTTCAGAGGGATCTGAATAGGCTGGATTGCTGGGCTGAGGTGAATGGGATGAGGTTCAACGAGGCCAAGTGCCGTGTCCTGCACTTTGTCCACAATAACCCCATGCAGCACTATAGGCTTGGGGCAGAGTGGCTAGAAGACTGTGAAGAGGAAAGGGACCTGGGAGTGTTGATCGATGCTCGGCTGAACATGAGCCAGCAGTGTGCCCAGGTGGCCAAGAAGGTCAATGGCATCCTAGCCTGTATTAGAAATAGTGTAGCCAACAAGAGCTGGGAGGTGATCATCCCCCTGTACTTGGCTTTGGTGAGGCTGCACCTCGAGTACTGTGTTCAGTTTTGGGCCCATCAATACAAGAAAGACATCGAGACCTTGGAGCCTGTCCAGAGAAGGGCAACAAAACTGGTGAGGGGTTTGGAGCACAAGTCTTATGAGGAATGGCTGAGGGAGCTGGGATTGCTTAGTCTGGAGAAGAGGAGGCTCAGGGGAGAGACTTCATTGCACTCTACAACTTTCTGAAGGGAGGTTGTGATGAGGAGGGGGGTCAGCCTCTTCTCTCAGATAACTAATGATAGGACTCGAGGAAATGGCCACAAGTTGCGCATGGGGAGATTTAGATTAGATATCAGGAAAAAACTTTTTCTCTCAAAGTGTGGTCAGGCACTGGAATGGCCTGCCCAGGGAGGTGGTGGAGTCACCATCACTCATTCAAGAAGCATCTGGACAAAGTGCTACGAGATATGATTTAGTAGCTTAGTGGGTAGTATTGGTGATAGGAGGATGATTGGACTAGATAATCTTGTAGGTCCTTTCCAACCCTGTGTTTCTATGATTCTGTGAAATATGAGTGCAACTGCACCTGGCTAATCCGTGTGTGGCTTAAATAATATTCTGGCTATTTGAAAGTGAGATATACTTCTGCAGTGCCCTGCTAGCTTTATTAGTGTTACATTTTAGTTAAGTTAAATTAAGAATAGTTACTGGATTTTTCAAATCGCATACATAATCTGAATGAGTTAAGATTAGAAAATCTGGGACAGCCATTTCTGTCGGAAGGAGATGAAGAATTCAGTTAAACTATATTACTAGGAATTATTTCAACTTCTAGTCTATGCTCCAAGTTAGATCCATGATATGAAAATAGGGAGGTACGCTAATTGCAAGAAAACATGCAAGAACATGGGATAATGCAAGAATATTTATTCACACGTGCCAGTTGAATATGAGAACAAATTATTGGAAGAGTCGTTCAGTCCAATCACTGCTATGCCTGGCAGCTAATTCATGCGGTCTTTCATAAATTTATTAATTCCTATGAGAAAATTGGAAAAACAAACAAACAAACAAAAAACAAAACAAAACAAAACACAAAAAAACTATTAGCAGGCAGAGCTGCTGGAAAGCAGATCAAAACCCACATATTCTGCTGCTTAGAGGTAGTCTGATTTAGAGCTTAAACTTTTTCATGGTGAGTTTCTACTCACTTGCTCATGTGCCAACAGTGCCCTTCAATTTCAATAACTCTTATGCCTTTCTAATGTTTACCCCCCAATGTGTTTAGAGATAGCAGTCATACTCACTCACTGTTTGTTTTGTTAGGCAAAACAAGAATTTTTCATTATTCTCCAGTTCTAAGATAGACTCATTGTCCTGCTGAGAGGCAGGATATTATTAGCTCAAGAACAGTGCTACTGCAGCTGCGCTGCATCTGAGCCATGTTTGGTTTCAGTCTAGCTGGCTGGAAGTGTGTGAATCTCTATGTCCACCTGTGTAGACTAACCCTTTTTACCCCTTTCTGCATTTTGATTTGAATTAATCTTTAGTAAGGACAGATGTCCAGAACTGTAGATGATAGGTGTGAGAGAAGGGGTTGTGGAAGGACGAGAGGACCATATGAATAGGGACTGAATTCAGTCTATTGAAAGAAATGGACTGTCACAATATTTGCCTGGTTTAAGGAAGTGCTTAAACACATTTTCTTACTCATTAGAATTAAGAAATATGTTAAGAATCAACAATAATTTGCTTTTATCTGAATAATTTATGTAGTGGATGAGAATAACCAAGAACAAATACACTTCTAAATCAACTTTATTATAATCTGAGCCTGTGATCTAATCCAAGCTCTTCCATCTGAATGGAGTGACTGCAGTATTTTTAGTGTCTAAAATAGTTATATGTATGTAAAAAAAATCTAAGTGAACATATTTAGAAACAAGAGAGAATACTTTCATGACCACTGGTTTTCCTAAAACTGTATGGTATACTATATTTGGAAGGTATCAACTCCATGTCTTTCTTTTCAAATTGCAAAATGTTTTAATCACTTTATTCTTAGACAGCCAAAGTTATGGCACCCTTTCTATTTCCCTCTAAATATTTCTAAAACAAAAACAAAGTTGCCCAAATTTTGCTAGAATGTTGTTTATCTGGGAGAATTATAGAATGGAACAAGTGCTGGTCATGAAAACTGTCGTCTACAATTCAGTTTATTTTTGTGTCAAGAGGATTTAGAAAGAAAAAGACACAAATAATCTATTCTGATTTTCCCCCATCCCACACATTAAATGCTCAGCAATGTCAAGCTAGGAATAATAATATATTATCTGTTTAACCTTAGTTTCAGAATGTCTTGTTAATGTTCCGTGTTAACCTGTTTCTGATACAGTGAATAAGGTGAGTAAAAATAAAGAAATTCTTGAAGGATCAGGAGGGTTAAAAGGCCTCTGACATTCTGATTTTATGTATATGTAGTGGTTTAGGATGGTCCTAAGCACCACCTCACTGCTCTCTCACTCCCCCTCCTCAAAAGGACAGGGGGTGAAAATATGATGAAAAAAAGATATGGGTTGAGATAAGGGAGATGGTGAGGGAGATGACTCACCAATTACCATCACAGGCAAAACAGACTCAGCATAGGGAGGATAATGTAATTTATTGTTTACTAGGTCAGTGAGAACTGAACTGAAAGAAAACTGTAAACACCTTCCTCTCATCCACCCACTTCTACCGCCTCTTCTTGCACAAGTGAATGGAGGATGGGGGCTGCAGTCAGTCCATAACACTTAATCTCTGCTTCTCCTTCATGGTCACTCTCTGCCCTTGCTCCAGCATGCGGTCCCTCTCACAGGATGCCGTCCTCCCTGAACTCACCTTGTGTGGCTTCCTACAGATGGCAGCTCTTCAACAACTGCTCCAATATGGCTCCGTACCATGGGGTGCAGTCTTTCAGGAGTGGACTGCTCCAGCATTGGTCTCCCATGGACAGCAGCTCTCACCAGACCTCTTGATCCTTTGTGGGCTCTCCTTGGGCCGCAGCCTCCTCCAGGCCACCTCCACCTGCTCCACCGGGGGCTCCTCCACGGGCTGCAGCGTGGAGATCTGCTCCGTGTGGGACCCATGGGCTGCAGGGGGACAGCCTGCTCCACCAGGGGCCTCTCCACAGGCCGCAGGGGAACTGCTGCTGCATGCCTGGAGCACCTCCTGCCCTCCTGCTGCACTGACCTGGGTGTCTGCAGGGATGTTTATCTCACATGCTCTCAATTGTATTGTGTTATCACTAGAGATTACCTCACATACTCATAGTTTTTGACAAAGCTGATGGGACAGCTAAGGAAGTAGTGAATGGGACACCCCTGCCAAAGAAGAACATGCTTGTGTTACTCAGGTAAGGACCCTCCATTTTTTGTGCTCCAGTGTCAGTAAATCTATTTTAAATAGACTGATCTTTGCATTTTTGTGGTAGAGTTTTACAAGCTTTGCTATAGATGCATATGTAATCACTTGGGAAAGTTTGAAACATAACAGTGTAAAAAATTGCTGAATCCCACACAATAAATAACTGAAAGTACTGAAAGTACAGATTACATTTTTTTTTTTTTAATTATTTTGGCAGGGGGGTGGAAGCGTAGTGGGGAGTGTCTGGAAGGTAATTCTGAGACAGTAATCTGTGAAGTCTTGGTTGGTTATGCTCACATGCTGTTACAACCCCGTTGAAACCAAGTTTTTAGAACTTTTTTTTTTTCTTTCTTTCTTCTCTCTGTTAATTGGGAACAGTTGATTAAATCTTAAATGTACATATGTGGAGGAAGGGTAGAGGAGGAGGAACTGTGAAGAATGAAAAAATGTTATCAGAGTGTACCATCTTTCTTCATTAAATGTAACTGTAAATTTACTGTTCACTCAGAAGTAGTCTGTGACACATAGGGTTATTCCTGTACAAATTACCATTCAGTTAGCAGAGACTGTTGCTTTATGACAAGTGTTCTAATAGCAATGCATTGTCATAATGTCATTGCAAAGCTCAGAGATGGATTTGGCAGATTAAGTTTGTTTTTGGAGACATGATAATAAGAACAACCTACATGTTATGTAGTGGAATAAATCACAGTAACCAAGGTCTTCAGGTGAGATAGTGACACTGACAGAAATGTATCACTGTTTTCTATTGAGATAGTAAAAGGGAAAAAAAGCTTGATAGAATAGATGTGAGTGAATTTGCTAGGCAAGACATAGTTATATATATATATATATATATATAAATCATGCCTTGGAGGCTTGTTAGGATTTAATTATTAAAAATATATATTTTTAAAAATTTTAAACAAATTTTTAAATTTAATCAAAAATATTTTTAATTCTAAACCAACAAAGTATACAAAATGACACCTACATTTCTAAAGCTTATTAAAGGACCAAAATTATGATAATTAACAAAGAGGTGATTCTGCAGTTTCTTCAAGTTGGAAGAAAATGTTCAGGTAACAAATTGGTGCTTAACATTTGGCTCAAAGAGAATATCATATTATTAAAAATAGGGTGAGAACAAATGTTGAACATTTTCTAGGATGTAGATATACGGAATTCAGGTTTAGGAGCAGCATGCCTCTAGTCAAAAGCAGAGAAGAAAATAGTGCTTGGAGAAGTCATTTAAAATATAGTGTTATAGGAGCAAATGAAGTATTATTTTTAAATGCACACAACTATTTCTACTTTCAACAATAATACATAAGCACTAGCAAAACTATTTTAGAAATAACAACAAACCTTTATGTCAAAGACAGAATTACCTGCGTGAATTTATTTGTATAATAAACAGATTATAATCAATGGACTATCTACATTTTACATGTGAATTGAGATCTGTTTTAAAGAAATATTTTAATGTTTCTCTATGTAATCTACTGGTTTTTACTGACATATTCCCATTAATTTTAGTTTCCCTGTTTATATTAAAAAGGACTAACCTTTTTTTTGCAGACAGGTCTCTGTGAACATTTTCAAATAGTCTATTTGCTGATGTGAAACAGAGATATTTGTCATTATATTCTTGACTACAGAATATAGTATTGATTTGCAAATGTTTCCTGCTAATTCATTGAGTTACAACAGTTACATCTAGATTTTCTGAATATGTAGCTTGATTGTTTTCAAGAGGAATTTAAGAAAGAGATTTTAATATTGTTCATTTTGCTTCATCATCTGGAGAATTGAAACAGGATTAATTGAAATTAATTGGAAAAGATGGAAACAATAGATACAGAAAACACGTTTAACATTTTTTATACTACTTCAAAGCATGGGTTTAAAAAAAAATAAAACACTTTTCTTCAATTTTCATTATTTATTGTTTTCATAAAATTTTTAAAATGTGAAACCTTACAGGGTTGTTTGTGGGATATGTTTTAATGAGCATTCTTTTTAAGAGGTACAACTCTAATGCAGTCTTCAAATAATAATATGGTCCAGATCAGAGTTTTGTGTGTGTGTGTGTGTCTGGGGCGGGGGTTAGGAAAGAGATTCGATTGTTATATTTATTTTATAGAGTGGCAACTTCTGTGTACTTAAAGAATATACCAAATATTTTGTTTGTTTATATAATCATGCCTGGTTCTTTATTGTTCTGCACATTTCAGCTATAGAATTAACTTAAAATTAAATCTTCATCTTTATTTAAATGTTTAGTGTGAGTCAGGGGCTTAGTTAATGTAAAATATATGCTATGCAATTTTTATACATTATTTTTTCCCTCATAGTGTGAATTCAACTAATATCTTAGAACAGTATACCAAGTGTCACGTTTTAAAGGAAGAAATTAATGCATCTTAACTCCTTCACCTGTTTTCTAAAAGGTATCATATTAATGAAAAAGAAAATTTCATTTTGGGTAGAATTCATTTCTAGATAGCTATTCAGTGGACACAAAAGTGCATATCTATTCTGAGTGACTTTGCATTAATTATAACAAAAATTTACACACCTAGCTTATAGGTTAGCAGTAGCATTTAAATGCCTTTATCCTGAACAAAATTCCCATCTATTTAGACAAATTCTCTTTTCAGTTTAGGAAAAAAAATAATTCTGCATATATTGATTATGGTTTGAATAATGTACAATTAATATTGTAATATTAATTACCACTCAGGAGGACTATAAAGATGTTGTAAGGCTGTGCAGAGACAAAATTAGAAGGGCCAAAACTCAGCTGGAGCCCAGTCTGGCTACTGTTGTTAAAGACAATAAAAATGTTTCTGTAAATACATAAACAAGGAAAGGACTAAGGAGAATCTCCATCCTTTATTGGATGTGGGAGGAAACATAGTGACAAGAGATGAGGAAAAGGCTGAGGTACTTAATGCCTTCTTTGCCTCAGTTGCTAGTAGCAAAACTAGGTGTTCTCTGGGTACCATCCAGACTTTTTACTGCAAATGATATCTGTGTTTGTTTAAAAGAATTACATATTAGCAACTATCACATTACTGAATGAAGTATCCTATATTCTGTCAAAAGAAATCCAACTTTTGGGAAGAATAAATGGAGGAAAGCTGGGGGAAGGAGAAATTGGAGTTAGTATGCTGTAGGGTGTCCTGGTTTCAGCTACAATAGAGTTAATTTTCCTCTTAGTAGCTGGTATGGTGCTGTGTTTTGGATTTAGGATGAGAAGAATGTTGATAACATGCTGATGTTTTAATTGTTGCAGAACAGTGCTTACACTAAGTTAAGGACTTTACAGCTTGTCACACCACCCTGCCAATAAGGAGGCTAGGGGTGCACAAGAAGCTGGGAGGGGACAGAACAAGGACAGTTGACCCAAACTGGCCAAAGGGATATCCCATACAATGTTATGTCATGATGAACAATTAATAAAGGGTATCTGTCTGGGACTAGGGTGGACTGCTGCTCCGGTACAGGCTGAGCATTGGTCAGCAAGTGGTGAGCAATTGCATTGTGCATCACTTATTTTGTATGTATTGTTATTATTACTATCATCATTATTTCTATTACTATATCATCATTTCTAATAATAATTCATTTCTATTATCTCTATTACTATTATCATTATTTCTCTTCCCTTTCTGTCCTATTAAACTGTCTTTATCTCAACCCACAAGCTTTTTTATTTTTTTCCCCACAATTCTCTTCCCCATCCCACTGTGTATGTGTGTGTGAATGGCTGTGTGGTGCTTAGTTGTTTGCTGGGTTAAACCACAGGAAGGGGTAAAAGATTTAGAGGTTTTATTTTCTGATTATTCACAGTCTACCTCTAGGAAAATATTATCTGATTTCATATTTCAAATTGTCTTTCAATATGTACATGCTGACTTCATTGCCATCTGGTTAAATTACAGTAGTAATTAAAACGAAGATAAACTATTTCAAGATCTAATGTATTTCATATCCAAACATGAGGAATTATTCAAAAACACATTAAATGACACATGGAATCTAGTCCAACTGTTTCCAAGCTGCATTTCTTTCCTTTTTACATCTGTTTTAGAATAAAGAAGAAAATCAATAGTGCTGCAGATCTGGAGACTGGAATTATTTGTAGTTTTATTAAAGTCATCATCATACTGAGTATTGCACAATACTGGATAACAATGAATACACCTTTCCAAAATTAGTTGTTGTATTCACTTCAATGGGATTGGAGATACGTACTGAAAAGTATAAAACTCAGTCATATACTTATGACATCTTAGATCTCTGTCAATAATCTATAAATCGCAGCTGTTCAGTTTACCACAGATCAGCTCATGTTAGGTGCTCAGACTGATTTTTTCATCTAAGAAAACTTAAAACTGCACATTGGATTTAGAGTGCAGATTTCCAGTGTTACTTGCTTTAATTTTAAAGGCTAGTGGATTGACTTGTTTAGAACACAGGTATTGTGAAGAGTTAACCAGCTGATGAAGGAACTGTGTTGTGAGGTTTACAAGATTGGTTTCTGGTAAAGAATCCAATGGACTGCAGATTTTTGCAAGATCCAGATAGCTAAAACATATATATCTATATGAGGATAAGCAGCAATTCAGACTGTAAAAATTTAAGACCTCTATCACTTACCCATTTAAGTAAGTTAAGTGGTTCCTCTTAGGGCCCATATTTACCACTGATTGATGACCCTTGAAACACCTCGTGATGTCTGAACACTTGCAGCTTAAGCTGAAAATTCATTTACTTTATTTCCTATTTTTTCCAGCCTATTTTCTAGTGATTCTATAAATTTCACTTCTTCCTAGGTAGTCTTTGTGTTTCTGAATGTAGATAACCGTAACTGGTTACTAATTGCAACCATTATGACATATATTATTTCTTGCTATTCCTCTGAAATTTTGTTTAATTTTTGTTTAAAAATGAAGGAGATGATCAGCAGCAATGATGGTTGTCATGCTTATATCTTCTGGAGGCATGGGAGGTTGCCACTTCACTGTGAGCAGCTACGACCCTGAGACAGGTGAGAGTCGGGGTTGGGGGGAGGGATGGAGTCATCCAAGAGGGCTTGAGATTCACAGAAAGTGACAAGACACTCCTGAGAAATCAAGGGAGGCAATGTAGGAAAGCTTTCCAGCTATACAGAGAAAAGAGAAGATTGGATAGGGTTTGCTGCAAGTCAGATAATCCTTAAAGCTGTTGAACTGAGGAAAAAGATTGAGTGAAACAACTGCAAATAAGCTAGGGCAGGGGAACAGATTGGCTTGCAAACACTTGTGTTTCTAGTCTGTTTCACTCAGCATATCTGACTTTTTAAGGCATTCACTGTTTTTCTTGTATTTTAATAAATTAAGCAGTGGAGATTTGGGGTTTTCTGGTTTGGATTTTATTATTATTATTATTAATAATAACAACAATAACAATAATTTGTCATAGAGAGGCCGCTAACCTTCAGGAAAGATTTGTACAGATCTAGGTCAAAGTTTTGACCAGTTCGTTGTGGGAGCGTGGCCATGCGGGTCGACAAGCCCCATGGTTGGTGATAACATCGGACTCTTAACGATGAGGCCATCAGGAATGTTTAGAGGGAACAAAGAAGGGTGATTCAGGAGACGCCTTGCTGTCTCGGACTGCTTGTTCTCCAGCCGTTAAGACATGGAAGTTGCTGGGTGTTTGCTGCTGCCCGGCAAAGTTTTTTGACCAATGAATAGTTAGTGGAAAAGTACTGCTGTAGGGCGAATGGTATAAGAAGGGACCCTGTCCTCCATAAGGGGAGTTGAAGATATGTCGTCAATAAAGTAGTAGCAGTTACTGATCCTGAAAGAACCCTGGTGTCTGTGTGGTACCTACGCCACAGTTGATTACACAAATTGGCATTAATTTTGCTAAAACTTGTATAGAGATTGAAAGTATTGGTGACGTCCAGTTACAGAAAGTCTGGTATGAGATGCGGAAATACATATGTGATGAAAATAACAGATAAATGGACAATCAGTACCATAAAGAAAAATAGTGATGCAGTCCAGAAGGGCTAAAATAAGTCCAATGCAGAGATTTCTGGAATCAGTAAGCTCCTCTGAATCATCGAAAAGTTGGACAAAGGAGATACAAGTTTTTGACCCACCCCAACTCTTATTCTCCAAGTTTCTAGAATGCTTTATATTATAGGGGTAGAGTATAAAGACAACTGAAAGATAACATTCTAAACCATCTGAACTCTAAAAGTATCACAGAGTGATTTTATATTTTTGTGATTAAACTACAGGTTTTTTTGTGTTTTTTTTTTTTTTTTTTGCCTAGCTTTCTTTTTAATTCACCCTATGTTTATATGTATACATAAATAAAGCAATTGCTAAGATAGATATAAAATATCAGTATTTAAATGTATATCTGTATAAAATTTTTGTATGTAGGGTAGCATTTATTTTATTATGCTTTGTATTATGCTTTCTAAAGTTGGAAACAATTTTGAATGGAATATCTCAGACTTATTGAAGGCTCTTGTAAAGCTGTAATCTGCCCAACCGCACCATTGGGGACATGCATTGTTTCATGTAATCAGAACGAATGATAGAACACCCAGGAATGGCACAAAGCTGCACCAGGGGAAGTTCAGACTGAATATTTGGAAAACTGTATTTATTATGAAGGTTGTTAAGGTGTTCAAGAGATATTTTGATAATACCCTCTTTTTGATAATATCTTAACTTTTTGTTAGTTTTGAAATAGGAAGGTAGTTGGACTTGATGATCTTTGTATGTTCCTTCTACAATATTCTAGACTGTGATACACTGTTTTTTCAGCTTCTGACATTGGAGATGTCCTTCATTGCTATAGTTACTAATCTCACCCTGAACCTTAGCTTGACGGTGTAAGAATGTACAATGCAGTGCAATTCCTTGGTATTCTTCAGTATGAATGGAAAAGTACAAGAGAGACGTTGACCACTAAAATAAAAATAGTAATTGTGACTGACTGTTAATTCATTTTTATCTTTATTCAATCAATGAGTCCTTCCCAGTTCCAAACTCTGTGCTGACTGTTGGTTTGGAGGCTTCAATAGAGAAATGGCAATCCAAATAGATATGATGTTTTAAGCCAGATACAGTGGTATGCAAAAAAAGATTTCTTCCTGTCATTGGATGGATTTGTAAAATCATTGTTCAAGTGAAAATAGTTTTATTCAGATGGCAAAACCCCAGGTTTGCAAGGTTTCTCTTTTCTCATTCAATAATCACACCAGATGCTTTCCTGGTAAGACTTAATTGAAAAAATATGCTGTAATAGTAGTAGTAGTAGTAGTAGTAGTAATAATAATATAATAAATAATAATAATAAAAATGCAGACATTATTGTAACCTGGGTTGTTCCAAATTGAACAGGTTTTATCTTACTGCACTAACTGCTCTTCAATACTGGTGGATTGTCATTCTCCCTCTTGCCCCTTAAAATCGAACTGACTGAATTTAAACCTCTGGCATTTTAATTTCTTCTCAGTTTCTGCGCTAAATACTACTAATTAGATTGAATCTTTTAAACACATTTCAAAGTATTTCAACAGTTACAGATTGAATTTTGTTTTTATAATATTTTTCATCACTGACAAATCTAACTTTCAAATGTCAAAAAGAAACTTTGCACAATGTAACTCAGAAGCAACTCCATTGACAAATATGGATAACTTTATTTTCTTATCTATAATAATTATTAAATAATTTAAGAAAATATTATAGAATGCACATTATACACTATATGTAATTTTTGGATTATTGTCTTACAAACTAATGATCACTGAACACTGTCACAATTTTTATGAAATCAGAACAGCACACATGAAATGGAATTGTTTGCCTTGTAGTGCTTTCTTGAATAATTTTACTGAGCTTTACTAATGCTTTTCAAAATTTTATAAATTTATTATTATTTTTAAATTTATTTATTTATTTTTTAATTTATTTTTTATTATTTTTATTATTTTTAAATTTATTTATTTTAAATTTATTATTATTACTCAATATCTCTGTTAAAGAAGGTGTATATTTCCTCATTTTAAAACCAGAGGAGTATTAAAAATATGTCAAGATTGACTTAAGGTCATCTATCTGAGTCTGCAGTGATTTTTCTTCTTCCTTCTGCAAATATTTTGAAGGAAAAAAGCTAGGTTTAAAACTAGTTGAATAACAGATGCTTTGCTGTTCAGACTTTGCCATATATAGATACATTTTAAGAACTCAGAATAGTACATGTCCTATAATGACTTTATTAAGCACATTTAAGAACTATCATTTGTTTGCAATCTTTTTTTTTTATTTTTAAAGAAACTAAAGTAAAAAGCAGAAAACCACAATAACACATGTCCCATTTGACAAACTCTACTCAGTAGAATGTCCTAGCACGAATGAAGTTAAATTGCAACACTTAGAATCTCAAATGTCTAGCACAATGGGTTTTGTTTTATAATCCTTTTATTATTATTTCAAGTTTACTCCAGTAACATTTTTAAGTACAGTAAAAATTCTTACATTCATAGGCTCCTGCTCCAATTTGTATTTGACTGAAAAGTTTGAAAATAATAAATTGGTAAAAATTCATGGAAGCCTTATCTCTGGAAGACACCTACTTAAAAGTGGCTCAGATATTTCAGTTTGAAGTGAGAGAGAAGTGACCTGGGGTTCATGGCACCTTAGAGTAGATTATCGTAACTACAAAATAGTACTTTTGTATACTTGTTTCTCAGAAGAAGCTGTGAGATTGCCATTTTGATTTTTGGAGACAGCATTTTAGAAATGATTGCAGACAGAAATTTCATTTCATTCTTGGAAAACAAAAGAAAGACCCAGATATTTTCATATCTCTGAGTAACTATTCCTGAAAATCAAGCATTTGGATGACTTGTCAACTATCGCACCCATATTACCTTTTTAATCTTCATAATTTTAAATAAGAAAAATGCTGCAAAGTATTTTTAATTATCAATAACCAACCTGAATTGAATTGTAGAAAACAAATGTAATCTGTATCTTAAATCATAGACTTTGTCGTGTTTTATTGCAGTTGTTTCCTTCTATCATTGTTTCTTTACATTTATTTATTTTTTTTAATAGAATGCTGTAGTTCTTTTACTTTCCTTTAAAATACAGCTTTAAGTCTGACTCGTACAAAAATCAGCATATAGAATTTTGTTTTAACATACAGGGCGGTATGCTCTCTCATAAATAAACTAACATTTCTTGGCATTTTTACAGAAGACATTAAATCATTTAATCATTTCTTGCCATAATTGTTAAGCAAGACAAAATGTTTTCCATGATTTGCTCTTAGGCTAAGTAATAAAGCAACAACAGAAATAAAAAAAAAAAAACAACAAACATTGATAACATTACTATTATTGTAATAGTATTATTACTATTATATTATTATAATAGTGACATTAGCAATGTATATTATTAGTACTATAAATCAGCTAAAAGTTAGTATAACATATTGTCAATGATATGTTGCCAATGCTATAAATTTTCTGCTTTTTGCAAAAACTTTGAGGAGATCTATTTTTATAATTAGGTGTATAGCTTGTTTTAGAGTTTGGAAAATGAAAGAAGTTTGATTTGGCATAGTTTTTCTGCAATCCCAGTGGCACTATGACAGTGCAACGTTGTGCCCAGATTTATAAGAGGATTTAAATAACATCTTAAATGTAGATCCTCAGAATCTTTGTCTACAGTGAAAGCAGCTCAATTCCTTGTGTGTATAAATTTCTTCTAGTAATTCCTATTTATTTATTTATTTATTTATTTTTCTGCAAGACATGAAGGGATAGTTGAAATTTTGACAGCATTATCAATTTGGAACCCATCTCCTGCTTAAACTACATTGGGAGTCATAAATTGTAGTTTTCTTTACTTTTCTCTGTAAAGAGTGCAATCTTGAAGGCATGGTAAGCAGAAAATAAAATGGTATCTTTCAGTGTTTATTATGTAGCAACTACCTGTAATGCTTTAATAAATATTGAATTAAAGAATATAATGGAATGCATTGTATATGTACCATGCTACTGAGATAGAAAAAGTGATTTAACATCAGTAATAGGAAACAAAGACTTCATAAACTTAGCAGTTAGGTCTGTGTTGCTGAACTACTATTCTCTCATGTTTCATGTGTGTCCTATACAATCATATAGGAAAAAATAACTCTAGATGTGGCTATGGTAAGGGCTCCAATACAGAATGGTTGTAGCCTGTGAGATTAAAAAAAATAAAAAGAGCAAACAAACACCTTAAAGTAAAATAAACAACACCAAAATCCTTTTATTCTCAACATCCCTTACTGGAAAACTGTATTCCAGTTGTCTTTGGAATACACAATATACAAAGTCTAAGTTTCTTTTCCCTCAAAATTTCTAGAGTAACTTCTTTTCTGTCCAATGCAACCTCCTTCCACACAAGTAGTTAATCCTGTAATGTACAACATAATTTTCCAAAGTCCAGCCAGATGACTCAGAAAAAAATGCCTAAATTTTAACAGTGATACTAGCATGGAATTTTTTATGACTTCTGATGCTTTTTTTTTTTTTTTTGGTTCTTTGACTCTCTGACTTCTGATTACATCCTGTAATTCTATGTCTGTTTCTATGATGGAGAACTCCTGAACTTTCCTTCTGGGTTATGAATTAAAGAAGCAGAATGTAATGCATGAACTGCATTTTTAGTATAGAAGGATGCAATATGCAGGGGTGTAATTACACAAAGGAAAACAACAGATTGATGGTATCCTCTGGTAATATATTTTCTTGAACTTCTCATGTAGTAACATAAAGATACGTCTTAAATGGATCACATAAAGCTCTTACTAGTAGTAACATTTACTAAAGTCCAACCTAAGTACATTTTAAATATTCTAAAATTTAAGATTCTAGAGTAGCCCCGCAGAGAGGGATCTGGGGGCTGTGGTTGACAGCAAGTTGAATATGAGCCAGCAGTGTGCCCTGGCAGCCAGGAGGGCCAACCATATCCTGGGGTGCATCAAGCACGGCATTGCTAGTTGGTCGAGGGAAGTGATTGTCCCACTCTACTCTGTGCTGGTGCGGCCTCACCTCGAGTACTGTGTGCAGTTCTGGGCACCACAGTACAAAAAGGACATTAAACTGTTGGAGAGTGTCCGGAGGAGGGCAACAAAGACGGTGAAGGGCCTGGAGGGGAAGACATACGAGGAGTGGCTGAGGTCACTGGGCCTGTTCAGCCTGGAGAGGAGGAGACTGAGGGGGGACCTCATCGCAGTCTACAACTTCCTTGCGAGGGGGAGCGGAGGGGCAGATGCTGACCTATTCTCCATAATCACCAGCGATAGGACCCATGGGAATGGTGTTAAGCTGAGGCAGGGGAAGTTTAGGCTGGATATCAAGAAGAGGTTCTTCACCGAGAGGGTGGTCACACACTGGAACAGGCTCCCCAGTGAAGTAGTCACTGCACCAAGCCTGTCTGAATTTAAGAAGCGATTGGACTGTGCACTTAGTCACATGGTCTAAACTTTTGGGTAGACCTGTGTGGTGCTAGGAGTTGGACTTGATCCTTACGGGACCCTTCCAACTTGGGATATTCTATGATTCTATGATTCTATAATGAAAAATGTCTTCTTTCTGCTCTCTCCTTCCAACACATCATCTTTCCTTTCCTGCCTCCTTTCTCTCTCCCTGTACAGGTTAAGAGAAATGGTGTAGGATGAAAGGAGAATGAAATTACACTGTTCTATATAATTACTAATGACATTTTTTGAATATTTTAACACAAGTACTTGAAAAACTGAAAACTAGTAAGTAATGAGGAACATGCATTTGACATGTTGACAGCCATAAATTGCTTAAGATTTTCTTGTATCTCAAAAGATTTGCAGCTAGTTGTGTTTGTAAGGTAAAAAGCCATCAAGTAAAATACAAGCATAGTTCTTTTGTTCTATAAGAGAAAACACAGCTAATATATTAAGAAAGACTATACTGGCTCAGAGAGAGAATCCACTTAACCTAGTATTCTGTCTCCGATATTGACAATAAACAGATATTCAGGGACATATAAGATATTAGGCAACAAAATATTATGTTTCTCATAGCTTTTTCCTACCATCTGAGTATTTTCAACTTCAAAAGATTTATTTATTTATTTTATTTTGCTCTGCTATGTTGGTCTACAAAGTCTTAATGGTCACTCAGATTTTTGTCTAGCCACTCCAGCACAGATTTTGCAACCAGAGTATTGTTTGGCAAAAGGAATTTACTGGTGTTTTACCAGTTGTGTGAAGCACGTCCCTCTTTCTGTTTATTTTGATATCGACTCCAGCTGACTTCGCTTGATATCCCTTAGTTCTTGTATTGGAGTACACAGTAAACAGTCAGTCTTAATTCACCCTCATCATGTTTTTAGTGATTTCTAAAAATCAATTACACCTCATGTAAGTCATATTTTCTTCTAAGCTGAAAAGTCCTTGACCAGCAGCTTTTTCAATAAACTGATGCCATTCTCTAGCTTTGATTATCTTTGTTGCCTTTCTTTGAAAAAATTACATCTGGTCATGCTATATATATATATATATTATAAAGGAGGGAGAATAACTGTACTCAGTGTTCAAAGTGGAGCCATCTCTTGAATCTGTACAGTAGGATAATGAAGATCTTTTTTAGCCTTTCATTGCATTTCTAATAAAAAAGAAGATGAAATGTTAGAAATTGGTTGCTATTGCTGCCCTAGTGGTTTCATGGAACTGTCTACATTGACTCTCCCTGAACTTGTTTGTTAAAAAACAGTACTTTCAGCGTCTGTCATGAAGATAATATGTGAAGTTGTAATTATTTCATCTGTATCACTTTACATATGTCTACATAGAGCTTCATACGACATTTTATTGCTGAGACCATCAATCTTATAATGTCCTTCTACAAGCCTTCAAAGTCTGCCTTTATGTAGACTCATCAGTTTTGTTCTTACCTGTGGCTGTGTGGATTAGTACAAGTTCCAGCTCAGACCTGTGCAGAGCTCTTCTGGTGACATTGCTTCACTGACATGGGGGAGAGTAAAACGTACCCCTTTCACCTGTTTTTGTTTATTTGATTTTTTGATTGTTATCTTTAAGCAAGGTGTGCAAGAATCTTCAGTCTTCTTACGTGCCCTGGTTATCAGTTTGCTCTGCCAAAAGTCTTTGGGCAATCAATGCAAATTATATCATTTAGCTTGCCTTCTTGTGTTTTGCACAATAGACTTATGTAAATAACTCAGGACACAACTAACTTTAAATACATGGGCAGAGACTGTATGTTTTCAAACAAATTACTGAGAGGACCTAGAATGGATAGCACTGTGTGCTGTATTTAGTCAGTGTGTAGACTCATCACCACTTCACTTCTTTATTCTCCGTATATGATTGTATAGACGTGATATAGAAGGCTGTACAGGAAGTTCTGGACAATGAGGAAATAATGAATGACAGGGAATTATGTCAGGAAAAGATTTTTTAAATCTGAAAATACTGCAAGTGTTTTCCTAAAGTTTTCAACAAAGAATCAGATGTCATAAGTGTAGAAGACTGCTGAATTTTTATTCACCTATTATATCTTGAGTACTTCATCACAGTGACAAGAATTTTACAATTATGTTATTCTGTCATTGCAAACTGGACTTGGAGAACAAAATGATAGCACATCTGGTTCCTGTTCTATGAATCTGAAATAGCTGATGAAATGCAGAGACATGACAGCAGTTAGTTTGTTTTGCTTTTTCTCACTTCAGTAATGACTGTTTGAAACACAGCATAATTCCACCTATATGCAATCTTTTAAGCATTGCATACTTTGAATATATCTTCTGTTAAAATAGAAAAATATAGGTGGGATGGGGCAGGAATCAAATTCACCTGTGACAGGTAATCACTTTTTACTGAAATAAGAACTGAGTTCTTAACGGTAATTTATTCCATGACTACCAATCCATATATTTCCAAGGAAGAGTAAAACAAACAAGCCAAAATACGAATGAGAAACAACTTCTTAGATATCAATTTAAAGCCTTTGAAATTTGTTTTATAATTAATGTTAGCTAAGTCTTTGTGTTATTGCACTGAATTATAATCAAAATATCAGCTCAGCTTGGATTGCTTTAACCTCTCCCTGGTGAGGCATGGCAGAAATAGATATCAAAATTGAGAGATCGAGGCTTTGAATTAACAAAGGTTACATAGCTTGGAATGACCTATACCATTTATATGTGACTTCTGTATCTTAGGCAACTCAAATGGAAAAATTGTTACTGAATGTGCAGATCCTCTGCTTCATTGCTTTTGTCAGCAAATACTGTGTCTTACAGAGGCCAGCTATTTTTATTAAATAAAAGTCTGTTATTTTAAATTACATATTTTCAGAAAAACTTTTCTATGCAGCATATGTATACTAATAGCTAGCTAATAGTTTAAGTATTGTTAAAAGGAAGGCTGTAGGGAAGAACAAAACAAAACAAGAACACCTTCCATCATACGCTCCACTGAAGTATTAATAACAAAGGTAAAAGTTAACAAAATAGTTGTTTATATAATTTTTCTTTTCAGCAACAATAGATCATTCATAGCTACAACATAGAGTATATTTGAACACACAGAATTATCAGATACCTAGGAGATATATCTCATTTTGAAGGCTCTCAGATGTCTGAGACCTAAAGTTGTGCAAGAGAAATTTTTGTTTCATCTACTTATAAAAATAATATTGAGGGAATTATGTTTGTATTTTGGGGCTTGGACCAGAAGAAATCCAAATAAAATTTTAATCATATGAACATAATATCATGGAATAGATGTTCTAGCTCTTTAATAACTTTGATAGTCCTGTAGTCAGGGGGCTGTGACCATGTTGAGCTCAGCAGGGTTTACTATATTGAGCTGTATGCTGATTTAATGATACTGCTCTTCAGACCAATCCTAGATTTAAATAATAATAATAATAATAATAATAATAATAATAATAATAATAATAAATATTTATATATATTTTAAACTCTGTTATACAAAGCTATCCTGTACTACTTTGTGTGCAGACCCTCTGCTTGGTTTTCCTTTTATGTTGCACAGAATTTTCATAAGAGCCCCTTAGAATCTAAACTGTCTTTGAAGGTAGTCAGCAAAAACTCACAAAGAGGTCTGTTGTTGTTTTCTGCTTATTTATTCTCTCAATGAAAAGATTTTCACCTGTTTCAGACAAGATAGCTTTTTTTTCCTTGGCATTACCTTCCTTTTCCAGAAACTTCTGAAGTGATCAAGAAAGAAACAACAGTTTCACAAAAAAGGCACATTTTCTTATTTCATTTCCTGCTGCAAATAGGCTATGTTCTGCTTTTTTTCCACACTTCTAGTTTGACTGTTGTATTGAAAATTTTAACTATATTTCCTGCTCCCTTAGACCTCCATTTATATTTTTCTACAAAACCTAGAAAGAAGTAGAATGGAATCCTGAAACTGAATAATGGATGCTGGAAATAATTCAGGAAGGTCATTCTGTCTAATTTTAAGGTTGTCTTCATCCACTTTTTCCAGCAAGCTGTCATCGCTTTAGTATTTACAACAGCTACAGGTATAAAACTTTTCCCACTTTATTTTCTGAAAAATTGAAATAGCCTCTAATAGATTTTGTGAAAGAGATTTTTTTCCCCTATTTTCTTAACTTACCCTCCCCAAATCAGGAGTTCACTAAATTTTATATGCAAATCATTTTAAATTAGGTCAAGTTTCAAAAAGTGGTTCAGTACTAAGCAATTTCCCATTTATATCTTCAGGATACATCTTCAAATTACAGCAAAATATTTCTATGTATCCTCTTATATTAAAAAAAAAATCAAAAAAAAATCAAAAAAACAAACCTGACATTCTGGGGGAAAAATGCTTAAGAAAATTCAGAGAGAAAAGTAAGAACACGTCTGTGACAACTGGGTCATATTCTGATTGCTTCATTTGCCCTGCCTACCCTATGTGCTGAATGGATAAAGTCCTTTTATTGCCACACTATTTGCTACATAGATATGAATTTATAAAGATCTTGTGAAGTCTTCAGCTTTGAACCGTTGGAAACATAATTGGAAGGCAAGGGAACGTCTGTCTTTTCATTACTATGAAAAGTAGTGAAAAGCCAGTGTTTCTCTGTTCAAATGTAGGTTAAGTTCACTGTGAACTTATTGTCATTCCAGAGCATGCAGCAGTGAATCTGGCTTGTTTGGCCTTTTTAGCTGACTTAAAAGGTCACGTTGCCCAGTTATGATAGACATCACCACCACAATGTTCTAAGTGATTGAACAAGGAGATGTCAGATACTTCACTATGCCGAAAAGCACTTATCCAATGAAACACAAATGTTAAACTCCAGATAACAATTTTATTTATTTTATTTTGTTTTATTTTATTTAACTTTATTTAACTTTATTTTATTTGGTTCATTTAATAGAAAAACATGTTTATTTAGGATAGTCTTAGAGGGACCTTGTGTAAAGATTCCTCGTCTTCTTTGAATTATGATTGCTGATCATGCAGGATACAGTGTCCTGCTTCCGTAGAGTTAACCACAACATCCCTTCACTTGGGCTTATTGCTTAGAAGGTGGACAGAGAAAGGTCAGCATTTTATCCATTAACCCATCGAGGTTTTTCTTCTTATAATAATAGACAAAAAGCTTTAATTTGAATCACAAATGTGAAGTTCAGCAGACTTTGTCACAGTACGTATTGGTATTCATTTTTCTAAATGGCAGTACACAATGACAGATTATCAAATATGTTGAATCATATCACTGGAAGCCAGGAGACAGAACAATTTTCAGCTTTCTAAGTCCAATTTATGTTTATAAATGGAAAGCTCAGTTTGAGCCCTACTTAACTGAATAGACAATGCTAGCATGAGGTTAGATTTTTATATGAGCCTCCTTGTTTATCTCTAATTATATGCTAATCAATTTGATTTCTCATTTAAACTCAAACTAGGCAGTTTCCATGTAATAATCAACCTCACATTGAAGCAACAAAGCAGCTTTATATTTACCACATCAGCAGGGTTTAATTGCACATTTGGACAATGAAAATGAAGATGGATTCAGTTTCATTGTGCTTACAGTGTAGCAGTATATAATGCATTTTTTAGTTTGAGCTGACACATTTATGGTGGAGATATTAAACTGTAACATTCAAATATTTGCTAAGACATTGCCAAGCTATTTTGTTCATATTATTTTCTAAACGATGCACATTGGTTTGTCTATGTTATATTTTCCACCATTTAAAAATATAGACATCCATTGTATTACTTATGTACTAGATCAAAAGAATAAAAATAGGAAAAGGTCTCTTCACCACCCCCAAAAAAAAAAGTAAATCCAAAACCAACCAACCAACCAACCCTCTGAAAAAATACAAAGAATAAAAAAAGAGAGAGGGAGAGAGAAATAGTCCGAATTAAATATAAGGAACACAGAGTTATTTCTTACTGCAAGTCCTTTAAAAAGTAATGCTATGAAAAACATACAATATTGCTAAACGTGAGCAAATGCCAGTTAGAAATCCAATTCATGCATGGGCACTGTAAAAAAGAAAAATGGAGGGTTGGAAGTACCTTTTTAACTACTCCTACAGATATGCAATCATGATGAATGAGAGCACACTTGAATCAGTACAGTTAAAAGTTTTATTTCTTAATCAAATCTTATCATTAGGCAAAACTGTAAGTAGTCTCTACAGCCATGACTGAATATACCTGTGTTCTGCTGAGTCCAGTATGAGACAAAACCAATGTCCAGATATTTGTGAGTAGCTGTCTTTCAAATGCTCCATGAATATCTTCTCAAAATATGTTTGCATAACCTGATTTAATAGTGAGCTTTTTGATACCAAGCATGCTGAAATAATCTTTGTATGAAACCTTTGCCTTAGCAGAAAATTAACAAACTGTAATACTGAATAAATCAGATTACTTGAAGTCCAAAATCTAAATTTTCTTTTATACTTATAGCTAGATTCTTTAGATAAATGCTAATTGTTAATACCATAAGATTTTAAAAGGAATATCGCATTCACTGTACTGAAATTTATTGAAAACTTTAAAAACAAGGGATATATGAGAATGCCTTTTCAATTCCAGATAATCAATTCCAGAGAGCATTTGTAGGAAGCTATACAGTTCCTTATCACATTTCTGAAGTGCTTTGACTGGAATGCCAAATCCATTTTTGTAAAATTGCTGTTCAGTATGTCAAGCCAAAAGTACTGTTATTTTATTTATAATAGTATCCCTATGCACTAGACATTTTGAAAATTTGGCCTTTAATCCAAGGCAATCACATTCAGTGAAAAACAAAATATTGATCTTCTAGGTCAATTTTAAATGAGAGGAAACATTTTATTTTGTTCTGGGGTTGAATGGCAATTTTGACATTTTTAGCATTTACAATTGCACTTCCAACATGATTGGCAATATGTAAGCATCATAACCCATTGGTTTTCAGCTGGAACATAGTGAAAACCCACTTCATCCACATTTTTTTCAAGAAGACCACAGAAGACCATTTCATGTCCTCTCAAATGTTTGGCAACTTGAGCAGTCTTAACTGTCCTATGGATATCTGTTTGCTGTAAATTTCTTTAGAAGAGTTTCCTAACTTTTTCCTTTTTCGGAGGATAACGCCTTGTGCTATTCCAGTTCTTTGGTCTCAGACCAGAGGCTATCTGTTGCTGCATTAATTGAAACGTGGTGCTTCAGTCTCTCCACTCATTTTCAAAACAGCATGTATGGTAGAAAATCAGCTTTATCAGGTAACTGCGGTAACTAATGCTTCTGTCATTTCGGAGAAAAGCAATTAAGTAGCAAGAATTGAATCTGCACCATTTTTAAGTGGCTTATGAAACAGGGTTGCAAGTGAACCTAACAGAAGATCCTTAGGTTATTGAGCTCATGGAGATCACACATTGGGGCAATCTGAGGATCTTAAAGCAGTAAAGGTAATCTGGGAAGGGAGAAATTGGGAGGATATCACAGAATCATCTAGGTTGGAAGAGACCTCCAAGATCACCTAGTCCAACCTCTGACCTAACACTAACAAGTCCTCCACTAAACCACTAAGCCGTATCACTAAGCTCTACATCTAAACGTCTTTTAAAGACCTCCAGGGATGGTGACTCAACCGCTTCCCTGGGCAGACCATTCCAACGCTTAACAACCCTTTCGGTAAAAAAAGTTCTTCCTAATATCCAACCTAAACCTCCCCTGGCGCAACTTTAGCCCATTCCCCTTCATCCTGTAACCAGGCACGTGGGAGAATAGACCAACCCCCACCTCGCTACAGCCTCCTTTAAGGTAGAGTGCGATAGGGTCGCCCCTGAGCCTTCTCTTTTCCAAGCTGAACAATCCCAGCTCCCTCAGCTGCTCCTCATAAGACTTGTTCTCCAGACCCCTCACCAGCTTTGTTGCTCGTCTCTGGACTCGCTCAAGCACCTCAATGTCCTTCTCGTAGTGAGGGGCCCCAAACTGAACACAAATATGCTTTGGACAGAAAGATTATTACAGTCCCTCTTAGTCCTAATTATCATTGAGAATAAGAATAGTTGTCCTTCCTCACCTCTGGCTCAGAAAACTCATGAAAATTTGGTTAAATCTACCCAAATTTGGACTCATGTTGGTACTCGTACTTTTAAATGCAGAGGAAAATCATCAGAAGGTATGTCCTTCTTTTCAACTTAAGGAGATGACATCTTTCTGTATGAAGAGATGAAATCCATTCAAGTCTCCCTGGAGAAGCTCCTGTCAGCATGGTGCATCTATAGCACCGTATTCATGAAGAACAGATTGACAGATGTCTCTGGACCCTCCTTGTCTAAAGAGCTTTCAGTAATGACACAAAGACTATCCCACTGAGTAGCTGACTGTAAGATTTATGAAATTGTAAATGGATCTTTCTTTACAATGAAATAAAAGCTTATTGGGTTTAGGACATATTCTACTACAAGTCTGGCAATTTTGTGGCTTCTCTGCAGAACCTTTGTTAAGAATATAGCAAAACTCAATGTTTGAAGTTTTATTACCATATTGCACTGAGACTTACCGTGATACTGAAGCCTCCATTATTTTAGAAGGCTGTTCTTGTGTCTTTATTTAAGGACTGTCTCTTAGCTTTTCTGAGGTATGGGAAATGATACCCAGAATTTTTATATTCAAATAGACTACTTGTTCTTTGAGTTGTATCACCTACTTGTACATTCATAATCCAATCTCTTGCACAGTTTTTACCAGTTTTCCATTAATAAGGATTGAAAAAGAAGACATGCGTCACTGTTTCCTTAAAGAGAATTTCTGAGCTGAAATAGAAAAATGAATACAAATATAACATACATTTCAGGGAACAATGTCAGGTAAATAATCTTTTACTGTTCTAGAAACTATTTAATTGTCACTTATTATTTTAAACAGACAGCAGAGTCTTGTGGTAAGAAAGAGAACTTCAATTTATACAGACTTTCAAAAAATAACCACATAGAAATCGGTGAAATTCAGAAATGTTTTTCTGCCTTCTCTTTCCAAATGCTGTAAAAGCTGAGAAGCTGAGATAGAACTTCTGCTAAATGATTCAACTGAGGTATAAAACAATTTCCACTACACTATAAAGGACTTTATGAGAGTTAATCACTCTGTCAAGTTAAAAAGATTCAGTAGCTGGGCAACAAAGACTCCAGTTATCTCTCTGTGTGTTTTTTTTTTTTTTTCTCTTTTTTATTTTATATTTTCTGAGAATCCATCCACAGTAAAGTTTCTTTTGTTAGCAAAGAATCTTTGCCTTTTATTGAACTGTGTGAGCTCCCTGGGAAAAAATATCAGCTTATCACTATCCATTTTTAAGGTTACTCCATAATTTCATTATCTTAGGTGGTTAAACTAACCAGAAAGCGTTTTGATAAAGATCTATCATTGAAAATCTCTCCCCTTTCAGATCTGTTACACTCAAAAGGTTACTGCAGTTATCTCTTGATTTATGTTTTATAGAATCACTTTTTTTTTTTTTTCCTAACCAAATAGTCTTTCTTATAGTAGCTGAATTTGCCAGAAGGTGGCAAAGCTTTTTCATATACATAATACCCTGAGATATGATCATCTGCAATTGCCAGCTAAAGATAAATCACAAACTTATGTTCTGTCCCCCTCTACCCATCCCGCATTAAACCTGAAGAGAAACATAGATAATTTTAAAACTGTTGATTTGCATTCTCTTTTCAATCTGAGGCTAAAGAGATGGTCATGAAGTAAGTCCCAAAACAACTTAAGTGTTTCAGAAAAAAAAAACCACTAGTTTAATAGAAATGTATTGGAAATCTTGAATTAGAAATGCATGCATTAAGCTGTTTTAATACTATCCAAATGGTACATAGGACCATATATGCAGTACCATGACCAGGAAAATGGCAGAAAAAACCTTTACATCTAAAAGCTCTTGTGTTCTAAGAAGTACTAATACACAGTAAGTTTTCTTAGGACAAAGTTAATTTCAGTATTTAATACTATATTCAATTTACAGTTTATACCTACAGGTTGAAATTTTAGCTTTGGTATGGGGTTAGATCAGCAGAATATGGTTTAAAGGCCAAGACCATCTTTCATTATTTAAATATGAATATAAGACTGTAGTAATACAAATATGGCAGTTTTATCTTTTTTTTTTTTTCTGCAGTCAAGGTTGATTTGACTCTTAATTTGTCTAAGATTTTACTGGCCTTCTGCATTTCTTGCCAAATAAATTTTCTTTGATAGTGCCACTTCCTTTGATCTTATTTCTTTCAGTATTTGGCATATCTTTTGTTAGCTTGTTCTATGAAACGTTATGAAATATTTTAATTTCAGATGATCTCTCTGTATGCAGAAAAACAAACAAACCAAAAAACCACCGATTTTACAGGTTGTGGATGAAGGCAGATGATTTAGCTAGTTTAACAGGGAGGCTATCTACTAACAGATTTCTGTTGGTCCATATGGGCACTCTCATTAAGATTTCGCCTACATGCGTATAAGCAAGATCTGAATGAATTTCAGATGAAAAATTATGCCACTGTGGTACTGAGTAAGTAAACCCAGATCTGCAGCACAATTATTGGAAAAATATTGGAATGAATTAAAACACACACACACACACACAAACACAAGACCTTTTGGTTTGACGTTCAGTCACCTAAGCAAAGGGACA
This sequence comes from Anser anser, assembly GCF_964211835.1. Lineage (NCBI taxonomy): Eukaryota > Metazoa > Chordata > Aves > Anseriformes > Anatidae > Anser > Anser anser. The sequence goes on from NC_139720.1 coordinate 51,107,454, forward strand.
GAGCTTTCACTTGCCTTGTAGCAGCAAACTGAGAAGAGAATCACTGTGAGTTTCAAATGTTGAACTTTAGTATTGTTTAGGATAAAGCACATCAATCAGTTTTAATAAGCTGTCGAAACAGACCAGCTCAATCATCCTTTGTTTCAACTAGAGAGATTACATCAAATATTCTCAATATGATGGTGGTAAAGTTAGCAAAATACAGTAGTGACAATATTTGCCAAAATGTGCAGTCAGGCCTATTTAACTTCTCTAAAGGTATAAGAAACATCATGTACTGGAAATGAAAACATGGTCTTTTAATAATTCTTCTTAAATGTTAAATTCATTGTGGCTTTTAGAATGGACTCTAAAAGAAGCCTTTCTTGATTTTGAATTTTTTCTTGGAAAAAATGTCCTTAATGTCATCAGGTTCAGTTCCTTTGCCCAACTACTCTGTTTCATTCCCAGCAGCTTCAATTCTGTTCTGTTTGACTCGATGCAAAGTCATTTGGTGCTACTTCATCCTTGAACAAATCTGCTGCATTTTACCTTCTGTGCTTGTCTGAACACATTCTTCTCTATTAGTTCAGGCAGCAGCAGGATCTCACCCATCAGGACCTTCCCTTGTGGTATCTGTTTTGCATTATATCCCCTGCTCAGCACAAACATGCCTTGTTATACTCCTATCTTGGTAAGAAAGCAGAAGAGACCATATAAAGTTTGTGTGATAAAAAAATTCAGCTGAGCAGAACCCTGGGGAAACAGTGTGTAAAATAGGTATAAAGAATGGAAGGAGCTGTTCAAGAAGAATGTCATTTGAGCAGAGGAGTCTAGGTAAAGCATCTGTTTACAGTTTGATAAAACTGGATGAGAGTTGCTTTGCAATTGGAATAGTGGGATGAAAAGTAAATAGTAAGATGTTCTTGGGTGAAATGAGTATATATGTAAGTATTCAGGAAAAAAAAAAAGATATATGAATCCTGTGGATAATAAATAATAATGTATTGTGAACTGTTTCAATATGAGGTATAGAAAAGGAGATGAAGTGACATGGAAATTGTAAAGCTAGTCTTTCATTTATTTTATGTAGGTTATTAAGCTGAACATGTGCCAATAACCAATTAAAGTTCATGTCTAAAAAGCATTTAAGACTATCAAAAAGAGCTATGATTCCACCTTCTAAAAATAAAATGTCTTATTGCAGATGAACAAGTAGATCAGCTCTTTCTTTCTGACCACTATTTGAGAACATGAAGGAAAAGAAATAACCTGAAAGAATTTTATAATGAAAAAAGTGAGCAATTAACTAACTGAAAGGGAAAGAAAGAAGAATGAAAAAGAATTGTACATAATAAATCAAAAGGAATATAGGAGAGAGAAGAATTTACCTCTGTATAATTTACAAAGAACATTCCTTAGTGTTTTAGTATCATTAAGCAGCAATGCAGATACTATCCAGCAGGAATTCTATGGATAAACAATAAAAAAAAAAGCTACAGGGGTCTGATTAGTATTTTTTATCAGTATTAGTAAAGTTAAGTGCTCAGAACGATTGGAAAGATGATTTCAGGTTCATTTCCTTATATGCTGTATTTGAGATTGGCTAGGATATAGTCATCTTCATGGCTCTTTCCTAGGCTCTTTCTAGTAGCTCTGTATCTCCAGTATGAGCTATTTAAGTAGTATATTGTTTCCAAATATACTAATCCAAGTATACTAGCCCTCCACTTCTAATTGCCTATGTCTGTACTTTTTTTTTTCTTTTATTCTTCATGGTTTTGATTAATTTATCATAATCAGGAAATTCTCATTCTTCATGTCAGAAGAAATCCCTACAATTGCATAAAAAATCTCTTGTAACACTACTACTAAAAACAAAACAAAACAAAAAATCTTTCTCTTTACATATTTTACATGATTAACAAAAGAAGAGAAATATTTTCCTGTTGTGGATTATTATGGTCCATAACATAAAACTGTGTTACAACTGTAGGTGTCAGCTAGCACAGCTTCATATTCTAGTGAGGAATTCAGTGTACATAGACTATTCCAGCAATTATTTGACTAATCTGTCCTCATAATTTCCAGTGACACAGTTCCTGAAACCTCTATAGATAGCCTGATCCAGAACTTCCTAATCCTTATATTTACAAAGAACTTAAAAATATTTAGCCTATATTTGTGCATTGTAGCAGAACAGCTAGAGCTATAGTTCATTATCGCAACGTTCTATATGAACATTGCTATAGTTCAAGAACTCTGCCTTCCAGCCTTGTCTTAAAATCTGGCTGGAATACCCAAGCAGCCTATGCGCAAGCAAATATCTGAGTGGTTGATGTACAGACAGGCCACTTGTGCATTTTAGACCTTGGCTTCAATCTATCAAGATTATTTTGAATTAAACAATGAATCTATAAGCACCTAAGGCATAATGTGTTGATTAAAATGGTAGCATGTATTTATCAACAACAAACTATGTCAACCAACCTAATAATCTTTTTAAAAGGATAACCGGTCTCCTGGAAATTGAGAAGCAGAAGAGAGCAACAACATATTCAGATAACTTTCCAGTAGCTATCAAAGTTGTGCTGATCAAGATATTCTCTGAGACCTCTTTTTGTTTTTCTTATAAAGCACCTGGTGGCCCTCTAGTTCTTTGGAGTCCTCCAGGTTGTTTCTTAATAATGCATTCTCAGTAAATAATCCAGCATGATAGGGCAGGAAAATCCTCTTAAGAGTGATAGGTAACACAAAGACTCTATCTAAAATGTTAGTTCTTCCTTAAACAGATTTATTCTTCTATCTGAGAATAATAATAAAATTCCCCATAGAATCTCTACCAAAACTGTTGTGAAACAATATATGGCCCTGGGGAAAGCGTATAGAAAGCATTTATATAGTTGGAATTACTGTCTTTTGAAGAATGTGTGTGTTTACAGAAGAGTGCAATAGAATATTAAGTAAATTTATAATAGGCTGAAGTATTTCAAAGCAATATAGGTCATACTTCAGAAGCAGAGGTGCAGAGGTACCAGGCACCTCATTTAAATACAGCAAGAAAAAAAAAAAAAAGAAGAAAAAAAAAGAGCATGCCAGGTAAGTGTATCTAGAAGGCTGCTTGTTTTCTAGCTATATTTTTATAGCTATTACTAAAACTAGACTAAAAAGAAAGGTCACTGTGATTTTACCTTTAGTTGATGTATTGTCCTGATTTCCCATTTTCAGAAAATCTTGTCATTTCTCAATCACTGTTTTAATCGTAAATATTCTGAAACAGACCTCCTAAATGTTTAGTGACTGCTACAGAAGTAAATATTATCTATTCCAATTTTTTCTTTCTTTTGGTGAATATAATTTTTCCTATGGTGCCATTATTCTTTTCTGCAGTCACAGAAGTGAAATAACTTATTTCAATAAGGTTTTCGTTATAAAAGTTGCTGAAAATAATAGTGTCTGTCTGATGAAGTAATTCAGACCTTTGTTTGGTTTTATTTGACTCACCTACTGCTATGCTATTAGAGACAGATTTTTAAAGGCAATGCATACCTTCAGGTCTTCAATCTGCTTATTTTCATTTATCAAAGTTGCCTGTTGTAATGTTTACAGAAAAAATTGGAGGTTATTTTCAACAAAATTTTATAGTGATAATATCTCTTCTCTTTTTGCATTTTACTCCTGTTAACAGAATGTTTTGTCTTTTCTGAACTGCAGCTGTATACTGTTTCTAGTTTCATGGCTTTTTTTTGCACTAACTACTGCAGTTTTTGTCTTCCTTTAGTGTGCTGGCAGACTGTTTCATCCAATACATATCCTCTGGATGGTTTCCCAGAAGGGCACTATCTAAAATTATTGTTACAAACAATAATTTCAGAGTAAATGTTCTGGCTCTTTCTTGTGAATAATAATAATGATGTTTCCCAATGCAACACTGAAGCCAAACTATTTCATTTATTTCATACATATTTTACGATGCACATTTCTGAAGCCAGTATATTAGATTTGTTCCCTTCACACAAACCTGCAGCATTCTATATCCAGCTATATAGAGATTATTTTACATAATTAGTATTTTTCCAGCTTTAAATTGTTTTTTTCTAATGTTTCTTTAAATACTTCACTCATTTCCATTCTTTAGTCAGAAGTTTGAAAACTACTTCATGGCTAAACTGCCTAAGATAGTAATACTGTTCTGAAAATGCGTTGTATCATTGCCATATTACTGAGAAAGACAGAAAGTGTAACGTGGTAACCTAACACTTTAATTGTGTATTTGGTATTATCTATTGCAATTTTCCTCACTGCACTTTATAGAAGTAAATGTAATACATTAGATAAACCTTCTTTGTGTTATTCTTTATATTTGGTCATAAAATATGCAGCAGCATAAAATAATCCAGTACCTTTTGCATAATTCATACAGCATTCCTCTTCCATGGTAATGGTTTTCTGCAGTTGCTATCCACATTCTAGCTTTGTATCTGTTTCTTTCTGAAGTGCTCTACCTAGAGAATCAGTTTCAGTTTTGTGAAACTGAAATGTGAAACTGCATTTCTGTTTTCTAGCTTTTTTTTTTTTAAAAAAAAAAACTTTGTTATATACTCACAACTCAACACATTTTGCTTAATATGGATCCTTCATTGGATCTATATAGATCCTTCATTGGATTCAAGAACATTATCTGCTGATAATTATCTGCTAACAATATCACCCTGAACAGCAATTTGGAAAAACAAAGTTTCATCAGTTAAAATACTGATATGTTGTCTGATCTGTAACATGAAAATAGTTTACATAAAAAAGTTCTCTAAAATATCTTTATTATAATAACAGGAAGAAAATATGATGAACATAGCACTCTTTATAGCTATTCTAGTATGCAAGTTATATAATACTGAATCAACAACAGGGTCAACGAAGCTTTCATTTTGTATTTTCTTAACTTTATTTCATTTAAAAACACTTAATTTATATATTTTTAACAGTTTATCTACCAGAATAGACACAATTCAGGGTTCAATATGAAAAACAGGGAACAAAATAAAATCACGGATTTTGTTCTTATAAGAGAAGTCTTAATATTCCCACACCTATTCCAAATGTCTTTAGAAAAGGTAGAATTTTTTATTATGGCTTAGAATTTTAAATGAGGTAGCTGGAATTGTATCTGAAATGATCACATTTGTTTCAAGGGATGAGAAATCATTTTCTTGTATGAGGACCTGGACAAGCTTGAAAAGTGGGCCCATGTGAACATAATGAGGTTCAACAAGTCAAAGTGCAAGGTGCTGCTCCTGGGTCAGGGCAATCCCAGACATGAGCACAGACTGGGTTGAAGAAGTCATTGAGAAAAGCACTGCAGAGAGGGACTTGGGCGTTCTGGTAGATGAAAAGCTTGACATGAGCCAGCATTGTGTTCTTGCAGCCCAGAAGGCCAGCTGCATCCTGGGCTGCATCAACAGAGGTGGAAGGCCAGAAGGTGGAGGGAGGTGATTGTCCCCTGTGCTCTGCCCTTATGAGGCCTCACTTGGAGTATTGCATCCGGGTCTAGGGCCCCCGGCACAAGAAGGATGTGGACCTGTTAGACCATGTCCAGAAGAGGACCATGAAGTTGATCAGAGGGCTGGAGCACCTCTCCTATGAATAAAGTCTGAGAGAGCTGGGGATGTTCAGCCTGAAGAAGAGAAGGCTCCAGGGTGACCTTATGGCAGCTTTTCAGTGCTTAAAGGGGGCTTATAAAAAGATGGAGAGTAACCTTTTGCTCAGTCAGATAATGACAGGACAAGGGGGAATGTTTAAAACTAAATGGGGGGAGATTTAGATTAGAGGTTAGGAGGAAATTCTTCACTCAGAGGGTGGTGAGGCACTGGAACAGAGTTTGTGGATGCCTCATCCCTGGAGGTGCTCAAGACCAGCTTTGTATGAGGTCTTGACAATCTAGTGGGTGGAATTCCTGCCCATGGCAAGGGGGTTGGAACTAGATGATCTTTGAGGTCCCTTCTAACCTTGTGTTTTTTTACAAGATAAAGCTGACTGAAGGCTCATTTAACATATCACCCGGCAAAGCAGATGACCTGGCTCTGATTGTCTGTAAAATCTTACTGATATTCCTCCTTAATACAGCAGTCTTGTTGATAACATTGGGATATTTATTTAAGGTGTGAGGAGATGTTATTCTTGAAGAGGGGATGTTGAAGAAAGACAGGAAGGGGAGTTAAATGTGGAGCAAAGCCATAATATTCCAAGTAGCGACAGGAAGAGGTCCCATTTTCCCTAGCAGCTGGGAGGAACTGTGACAAGTTAGGCTTGCTTCCCCTGCACTTTCTTTGTAAATGTGCTTTTTCAACTTATACCTATTGCAATGGTCAACAATAATTTTAATGGTATTAAAATCAACAACATTTTTTTGGGGATATTTTTCTATTATAGATTCAATTTTAGAAGGGATTAAAGGGATAGTTCCTTGTGCTGTGCAACATCTGCAACAGGTCTTCACTGTAAACTCATCCATAATATGAAAAAAGAGCCTTTTTCCTTTTTGAGATACTGCATAAATATTGTGTTCCCTTTATCTACATTAAACAGTTTTGAAGAACCTTACTGACTGGTTCAGATCAAGTTGGAAATATGGAAAAGAAAGGGTTATTTAAGAGCAGATTGTATATCATTTGAACAATATGTCTTGGAAGAGTTTATATAATTGCTGATTATTTTCATCTACAAACAAATGTGAATTAATATATTACATGCAGTTAAAATAGATGAAACAGTGGGACACTTTTCAATTAGTATCTTTTTTATGTCAAAATATGTGAGTTTTTCTTTGATTTTTGTAATTCCTGCTGAGACAGAGATAATATCACATTTTGAAACAATCTTTAATAACAGTCTTCCACTTTCTTTTTTTTGCACATAAATGAAAAGTAAATAGGAAATATATCTTGTTTACACAGAGGTAGTTTAAAATTGTCTCTTATTTGGGATTTTCATATTGCTCTTTGTGTTTTCATTTGTACCTGTTGCTGTTATAGAAAATCATTCCTATTTGAATGAAAATGTATTTTTAAGAGGATGTAAGAAAGTAAATAATAATAATAAAATTCTTAGAATACAGTTCCTTGACTTTTGTAATTTTGCATGTTGTGTTAAAAGTTAAAGTAAAGCAACAGGTACACAGGTTCTTTTGGATTGCCAGTGATAAATTCACTGTCTGCAAATCACATATTTTTGCAGTAGTTTATCCATGGCAATCCTGTAGACTATGCCAATTTTTCTGTTGCATTAAGTGTTAAAGTAATTGAGAGTGGTACCCAATTAGCCATTATAAGTCTGGTTGCGTTTAGGGTACTGAACTATCATGATTATGGATTCACAAATAATGTAATACACCTTCAATCTAGTTGCATTCCATGAACTACCATGGCCACACTTCAGGAGTTTGGACGTGTTCAGTGAGAACTATCACAGCTAAATTTAATGAGAAGTGCAATTTATTAAAGCAACTGGTACACAGGTTCTTTGGATTGCTGGTGATAAATTCACTGTCTGCAAAGCACATACAAATTCCAAAAGTATGAGTAACACAGCCTGGCTATAAACACGTTAAAAAGTATAAAGCGACTCTATAGAGATTTCTAAGTTCCCCAGGGAGGCACTTGGTATAACCAAGTGTTCAAATCTTACCAAAAGGCATCCCAACAGCGGTGAGGGAGGGTAGGGGGGTGGGGGGGGAGGGAAGAAAGGCTCAGCCCATTGACTGATCCCAAAAGTCAGAAGGCATCCTTCATGAAGGTATCTTCCCTAACATACTCTCACTCTTAAGCCAAAATATATTATTTTCTATCTTTTAGGTGGAGCTTGAGTGATTCCAGTCATGCATATCATGGTTGCAATTGGTGCAAAATTTTCTCGCTTTTGTTTAAAAGTATGGGCTCAGAGAAATTCAGAGTGCATGATCAGTGAGGGGTAATTGCACCTCGGAGGTGGGGAGCTTTTGTGATGGAGGTGCGTTTTGACATTATAATGAGCAAAGTTCACCAAGGTACAGAATTTTGTCAAAAGCATGACAGGTCATTGGCTCAGGGTAGCAAATGTGCAGCTTATTGGTTTCGGCGTGCACAAGAACAATCAAGTTCTTATCACAGAGCTTAGCTGTGGTGTCTCCACTCTGCTCCACACTCCATACTGTTCCTCTTAGAGTCAGCACACCAAGTTCCCCCAGTGTGATTAACATCTAAGGTTGGAGGCCTAGGGAACTTCTATGTAGTGCAGCTGTACTCCACCCTGGAAGCTTCTTCAATGCTGTATCTTTTCTTTAAAATGTGAATATCAGTTTAATTTCCAAGTCACCGTAAGCAATTATTCCATATTGAGTTAACACAGTTGCATGACTTAAAAAATAGAGATATTCTATTAATTTTTAATGAAAGGAGGATTCCTTACTGTTTTCAGGATTTTTGTTTTTATGATACAAAACAAATATCTAAAACTATAAATGTATAGAACCACTATCATCATATTATTTTCATGTTATTTTCATATTTCAAATTGTTAAACACATTAGTCTATCTACCCTTATGTTTCTTTTATGGAAACTTATCAAAAGTATAATCCACAGGAGAAAAAAAGTAAAGAAAGATAATGAATGGACATACCTTCTGTCCTTCAGTGTTATTTCAATCTTCTTGCTTTTTCCTTTATGGATCAACGTGGTTTATGTGTGAAACAATGTAATGCAAATGCTTTCCTATTGCGTAGTGTGATTAGAATTGTTTCTGAATCAACACTGTGTAACAGTGACAACACTAGTTGTGCAACACGACAATAAATAAATTCTGTCAATATTTAAACAAATGGTCAAATGGTTTTGACTTTTTAACCAGAGACGTGTTTTTAGAGAATTTAAAAGATTTTTTAGAAAGTATTTTTAGGATTCTGAGGTATTCTTAAATTCTCTTTCCCATTTCACACTCAGTATTTTTTTTCTATTAACTTTGGCTAGCCAAATGCTACGACAGAATAGGTTTGCATACACAAAAGTGATTCCTAATGAAATCAGTCTTTATATGAGAAAATCTTGGCCTCTTTTATCAAATCTTACAATAGAGCAACAAAAAGGGAAGAAGAATGATGACTTCATACCAAAAGATTTAAAGTCAAAATTATATAGGTAAAGACATATTTACATGTGTGAGCCACATTTAGATTCATTAACCCATGGTAATGGAAGAACTATGCTGAACAAGAGCTTATTTCCTGTTCCTGTAGAATGATCATGATCAGGTACATAATAATCAATATCACCTCATTATTGTATAGTTTTATAACTATGGTGTAGCTCTTAGTTTTTTTAAAGTAAAGAATCTTTTTCTTTGCACAAAACCCAATAGCAGAATTTCAAGCATACTTTATTTCTTCAATTTCCATTTTCAATTTCCATGCCTAGTGCTATGGTAACTCTTGCCAACAAAGTGCAAATTTAAAAATAATTAATTAAAATATTTATATATTAAAATGCAAATTATTATTTGATTATAAAGAACAACAACAAAAACTCTTTATTAACTTCCTTTACACTTGCACTATTGCATGTTATTATGAACACAGTTTAACATTTATCTCAAAGATAGGATTTAATCCCTCAAGAAATTGTAGGGGTCATAAAAGATACCAATTTTTGCTTTACTCCAACTAAAGTACCACTTTAGAAACTCTCAACATAAAATCTATTCTTCTGAATGCTGTGTGTAAGGAAATGTATCAATATTATGCATCTAACCATTAAACATTAGCTTTCCCTTAGGGCCTGATTCCAATATTTTATTCATGTAGAGTTTTAAGTAACTTGCTCAACATTCATTTCAGTGTTAGGAGGAATAGATTAAGTTTTAGCCTACTGAATAACAAAGCAAACAGGAATGTTTCTTGTCTAATGGACACTGGTAATGTATTTTTGGACTGAGATCAAGTTGGTATGAAAACACAAATACTGTCAAAAAATCCCTATGCAACTCTGTTGAGGTGGATATACAAATATGTGTGTTGAGGGGGGTGGGTAAGTAAAAGTATGATGGTTGTTTACTGTTCAGAAATAACAAATATACTGTAGCAGCCCAGCAGTAGTAGAAATAAAGTGTAGCCATTTCCATATATTTCCCAAAGCAAAATAAATCAACAGTTTAGAACATTTTGTACAAACACAGGATTCCAAATGTATAATTCAAGGACTATGAACTAAAATGCAGAGTTACAAAATGTAATTTCCATATTACTCACCATGATTAGTGTTGTACAGCAAAGATACAGCTGCAACGTTTTAATTAACATTTCTTTCTGCACATGATCAAAAACATTAAGAGTTAAAACTTCATTGTCTAAAGTTATTTACTCAGAAAAAAAATATTTTTAACATCACAACAAATAATTCTCTTGTGTACAAAGCCCTCAAAGATTTACCACCTATTGTCTTGCAGAAACTTACCTAGGTCTTGTGTTTTGTTAATCTTTCAAGCTGTAATCGTGGTATCTTTACCAAATAGCCACCCCAGCCTCTATTCCTAGAGTCCCATATTACTTTTCTCTATTGAAAGTACTATAGATCCTTCATTGTAAAGAGATTATTTTTCTCCCTGGCTTTCTGTTCGGCCCGTACTTTTCTATCTACTTACAGCTTTTGTAGGATGGTAATGCATATTAGTAAAGCTTTCCTAATGATGCTCAAAATCTTTTTCCCTCAGAGGAGAAACCATCAGGCAGTTTCACGACGTTGGCCTTTTTAAAACTTCAGTTCCTTCTGTCTAATGTGTTTAGTGGGGAATATGGAGCTGACCATGAGGAGCTGTCTTTCTCATTTCAGCATCCTCTAAGTGTTTCCTATATGCAAATGCTCAAAGAAAATTCAGTTTCTCAATCTCTGCATAGGAAAACTCAACCCTAGCTCCCATTTCAGGGAACTTCTGCAGAAGATATTCTTACTCTCTTCCTTTACAGGTATTGGATGCTGCCACAATTTCTTATATCTCTTTGGTTAGGGTATGTTAATTGAGGGATTTAACCTCAGGTTGGTAAGGTTACAATCACACACACACACAAATACGTACACTAAAAATAATAATAAAAAAAAAAAAAGGAAAAAAGGTAGAAAACCTTTTTCTGAGCTGCTTTTAAGCCAGCTTTCATGGGCATAATTAACTTGGCAGCACAATATTGGCGATTATACCCTGCCAGGAAGATAGAAAGTAAAAATTTTAATTGCGGTAGAATGTGCAGAGATAATTTCTGCAGCAGTCAAGAGGAGACAAACTGTCAAAAATTACAGCGTTTTGTATTTAAATACTTAAAGACGAAAAAGCTTTCAGAGAATCACTAGAATCCAATTTGGGTTGAGTCTACTTAGATATTTTTCTGATTGAGTTATACAATTCACTGATCCAATTGAATACTTTGTGAAGCTACATAATGTGCAAATCTAAGTTCTCAACTACTAAAATAAGCAACTCACGTATGTGTACTGGTTGATTAGTAAAATATGCAGTTCGATCACTAAATCATATAATATAATTAGATGACTAAAACAGAATCAGGAAGAGAAAATGGTTCACTTGTAAAGTATACTTGGTATTTGAGGAAACAGAAGCATAAATTCATCACATCAAAATTTTTGATGCAATGTTTTGTAATAATTTCAGACTGTTTGTAATGTCATGGACATGTTAGAACTGACTTCAGCTGAACTGTTGATCTAAGAAGATTACGTAGAAAACAGCAAAGGATACACAATGGCAATCAAAATGTTTTAACCTATTTTTCTCATGATATATACAAGATTTCCAAGGCCCAATGAAAGCAAAAGTGCAGCAGACAACAGAAATTATTTAACAAAGCTTATAGAAAATGGCCTGTTTTCCAGGAAACTCTTGTAAAGCCAAACTACTTAATTTATATCCACTGTATTTTTTTTTTCTTTCTTCAGGCATTGTTTCTTTATTTTTGAGAAACATCCTATTAGGGACAGGAGTTTTGACTTTGTATCTTCTGCTTCTGTTCCCTTCAAGTTAAAGTTATTGTAATTAAGTTTTTTTGTTTTTTTTTTTTTCTTTTTTATGATCGTCATGAAGTGGAAGTATATAGTATCAGACAGAAGTTGATAGTGTAGAGATATATGAACAAACGCAGATAGAACTCAACAATAATAAAAAAGCTTATCTAAGTATATGCCGTTTCTCAGTTCTGCTTTTCTTTTTTGATCTTAGCAACAGAAAACAGTCTCTGCCCCAAAGCACGTTTATTCTAAAGATATGTATGGCACTAAAATCCATAATGCTTGTCCAGTATCACACGTCAGATCGTGAGCACAGCTAGGTATGATACTCTGCTCCTCTGAAATTATTTCTGGGCTTTGACCACCTATGAGGGGATATGATAATGGAAACAAGGTGTGTTTTCATGAAGAATTTAAATTTGGTTAAATTAGGTAAGAAGTCATTTTTGTTAGAAACAGGTAAAGGCTTGTCTGAAGCAGGTTTAGTGGAAGGGAAAGAAGTCTCAAAGTGATTTTCAGTGACTCTACAGCTTGGCCCAGGAAAACAGACTTATAGAAGGGAGAGATAAACAGGGACTTGAGAGGCTTCTGAGATGTGTAGATTGTCTCTCATATTTCTATTCTCTGTTCACTCCTCTTTACATAGTGTTCACTCTGAAGCTGACCTGTAACTTTGCGTTAAGCCTTACTCCAAAATGCTTGGTCTCTTTTGACAGCATTTTCTACTTCAAGCCCCTTTTTTACAAGAGGTAGCCCTCGTCTCCCCACGTGTTTTATGACCCTGTTCATCTTCTTGCATTTCGTGGTCTGCTGAGAAGGGAAAGAGATATACTCTGGCTTGTGACTTCTTCCTGCTTCCAAAGGAGGTGTAGCTGGGAGGGATCATCAGCTCTCCCTGGGATGGAAGAGGGAGCAGCAGTGTCAGCTGCTCCTTAGAATGAATAATTCAAACTCTGAGAGAAAAATACTAGGTTTCATAGTCTTGGTCTTTCCCTTTTTCTGATGCTGGTATTAATTACAGTCTTAATATGTTGTCTCAGTAATGTTGAATTCTTTCCTCCAACATGTTTTCTAGATATTCTTTTTCAGAAGTTTAAAAAACTTAGAAAATTCAATAGTAGAAAAAAAAACACACAAAAAATACCAAAAAACAAAACCACTACCACCACCAAAAAAAAAAAAACAACAAAAAAACATTTGAAGCTTAACATTTGTTTCAAAGTACTTTCGAAAGAAATATAGTTCAAGGTGCTTTCCAAAATATATAAACATTTCATAGCCATCTTTGAACTCATGAACAAGCAAAATGTCTTTTATTAATGTAAGTATGGTTATGACCCTATAATGACACATGTATCTCTTACTGAGAGACAGCTTTATAACCTGATTTGCCTGTTGTCAAATTCGCTTAAATAACAGAAACATTTTTCTAGATTCTGACTGTCACCCAACAGAAACTTGGCTTGGCAGTCTGCCAACACTTTTTCTCTCCCTCCTTACTGTGGTGACACACAATTTCTTTGAAGTAAACATGCCACATGCAGTTAGGTTTCAATATCACTAGCTCTAATTATTTGTCTTTTTTGCATCTATCTCATTGCAACACTAAATTACTGTACTGTTTGCAAGGAGGAGTTTGTTAGATAGAATCTTTATGTCTTTTTTGGTAAATGAAAAGAATGATCTAAGAATAATTCAGAGCTATATTGTTAATGAGATGGAAATGTATTGCTTAAGAAATAAAAATAAAAATAATTCTTGCCCTTTGATTTTCAACTAAATTGCATGATATATAGCTTCAAATGTCCTTTGTTGGTATAAAAAGAAAAAAATGCTACTGTTCCTGAAAGAAGCTGAAAAATAACCATCCCTTTCTTTATTCCATGATACCATGCAACAGTGTTAACAAATATTATGGATGTTTAACAGTAGCTATTGCTTATATTGTTTATCTGTCATCCATGTAGTAATTCTATTAGTATTTACTTTGTAGTATTTTCTGATTTGCAAGGTTTTTTCAAAACAGTCAACCATTGTAAAACTGCAATACTTTGATTTTTATTCTAAATAATTCCATTGGCTTTAATAAATAATAATGTGTTATATTTACCATTTCCTCAAGAAAAAAAAAAGTGAAAAATAAATCTATACTATATAGCAGTCTAATTGTGTCTCTAGTACCTAGAGATACAAAATGCTCCAAACAAAGCCATTAACTGTCATATACATAATACATGTTAACATACAACAGCATTTTCCTGTCTGTACATGTTCATAAATTTCATAATATACTTACTTACTCCAGTCAGCCCAATTGATTACTGGTGTGTATTCCTTCTCTTAGTCAATAGCCTATCAGTGTATGATACAAGCAACGAAATTAGGCAAGCCAAATAACTTTTGCCTTACTCGTTTCCATTGAAATGTATAAAGATTTCATGTAACAAGCTATCAGGCTGGTCTTAATGCTGAACACCACTCCAAAAGGAGTTCAGGATAACCATGACAGTCCTTGCTGAATTTTATAATGCTTAGTTTCTTTAATAAGTGCTAAAAAATGTACTACGGACACTCCATGCAAGGCCTTGTTACCTTACATGTTAAGGTAAGATACTGCTAAGAGCAGGAAGGTCTTTGTGTTAAAATGCATTACTTTTAAACACTAATTATTTCTAGTACTCATATTTTAAAATCTAATGCTTCAGCTTCTTCATTTTTCATCCCTTTGGCCACATATGCAGAAAAGATGATGAGCAATTAATCTACCACTTGATAAGTTTGAAAAATGTAGATTACAAGGCAAAGACATAAACTGAGAGAAAAACATAGTTAATGTAGTTTTTAACTAAACAGTTGTGGTTTAAGCCATCCGGCAGCTAAGAACGACACAGCCATTCACTCACTCTTCCCTCCCCAGTGGGATGGGGGATAGAATTGGAAAAAAGTTAAAGCTTGTGGTTTGAGATAAAGACAGTTTATTAGGACAGAAAAGAAAGAAAATAATAATGATTATAGTACTACTAATAATAATGTGTACAAAACAAGTGATACACAATACAATTGCTCACCACCTGCTGACCAATGCCCAGTCTATTCCTGAGCAGCAGTCGCCCCCAGTCCCAGACAGACACCCCTTATTAATTGCTCAGCATGACATCATTTGGTATGGAATATCCCTTTGTCCAGTTTGGGTCAGCTGTTCTGTCCCCTTCCAGCTTCTTGTGCACCCCCAGCCTCCTCATTGGCAGGGTGGTGTGAGAAGCTGAAAAGTTTTTGTCTTAGTGTAAGCACTGCTCTGCAACAATTAAAACATCAGTGTGTTATCATCATTATTCTCATCCTCAATCCAAAACAAACACAGCACTATACCAGCTACTAGGAAGAAAATTAACTCTATCCTAGCTGAAACCAGGACAGCAGTATATTTTAATTATGACAAAATGCATAATTATTTTTCTTCATTGACTAGTTTTTAATTTTAATTGTGTTAAAGATATCCATTGGGAAAAATCAGGCATAACACAATGACTTGATAAACGTCTTTGCTGAAGATTTAAACATGGGTTTAGAAATACTTTAAACCCTGAATCTGTTTTTGACAACAAACTCTGTGTCCAGAAATGTATGATGCCAGTCTAGAAATAATTAAAAATACAGTAAGGCCTGTTTCTGACACATTTTTTTAAATGAAAAAAGTCATAAATGAGGATACCATGTGCACATTATTCAAGAGAAAAAAAAAGTTTAAGAACTGTTGTATTTATTTATTTAATTTCACTCAAATAACCTTTAACTTAAAGACTAGGTTAGTTAAAGCAAGAGATCACTGGTTTTGATGACACTATCCACTCAAAGATCTCCAAGATCTAGAGAAACAAAGTAATGACCATGACATTAAACAGTTTCAGTCATCCTACCAAAACACCCTTAATGTTTTTTTTGCCAAGATTTCTGCAACAGAGTGGAGGAAAAAAAAAAAAAAAAAAAAAAAGCTCTTCTGGTCTTCTGAAATTAGATACAGAGTTTTCTAAGAAATATATATATTATATATATATATGTATACATATATATATATATTTCTTTTAATATAGAGAAATTAATATAAGCCTAGAGCAGGGTATAAGCAGGATATTCAGCCAGTGCCACATCTGAAAATCTTTATATATATTTTTTTCTTTCTTTCAAATTACCAATCGGCATATCTTTGGAGAATTTGCTAGTCATATTGCACTGTTGATATGCGTATATTTGTGCATGTGTGCATGTGTTTGTATGCATTGTATGACTAACGTAGGCTGATCAAGGAGCCAACAAGGAAATAGGCTCTACTGGACTTCTTGCTTACAGGAAGGACTGTTTTGGGATTGTGAACGCCAAGGGCAGCCTTTTATATGTATTTGTATATGTATATTTAAATATACGAGTGATTTCAAACGCTTATGACTTTGTCAAGAAATTACAGGTTGGTTAGTAAATGTTCCTTTAGGATTTTTATTTTATTTTCCTGTTGTTTCTGTTTTCTTTTTTAGAGCAAAATAGAAAAGAATCTTATTTACTGGTCTGCCTCAGCTATGAATATGCTGTTTATACTGCTGAAACACTATCACATGCTTAAAATTAGACAGTTAAAATTAAAGCTAAATACCTAAGAAAAATCTTACTGTATGACTTTCTTCGGAGAGCTCTTACAGAGAGGTCAATTACATAGAAATAGAGGCAGGACCCCGAGACATTAGGAAGTGATATGCTAATGATAAGTGGGCAATATGTTTGAAGAGGTTAGCTAGAGACACAAATGGTTCTGCCTTTGACCTACTTCACTGGTGGAGTAGCTGTTTGCATGCAATTCATTTTCAGTGTCTTTTTACAGTGATTTTGTGCCTTCTTTTTATTAATATGGAGAAAAATACAATGGTTTGATTTAACAGTGTGCTCTAAGAGGGCCTAAAAGATATCTTAAATTATTATTTAATTGTTATCTTCTGCTGAGGCCAAAGCATTTACTCCTTCCTTGTTATTGAGACAAATGCCTGCACAGTCTGTTGTTAAACTTAACAAGAAGTCTTTGTGATATTTTTCATGGTTCTTTAAAAAATAAAATGTACTCTACAAATATTTAATCTGCTTATATAATACTGGCTCATAAAATGTGCCAGTATTTCCTTTGTGGTAGGTATACTCTAGCTCAGGATGTCTAATTCAGATCTCAGTGTTTTTGGTAAAGTAGAAATATGTGTTTTAAATGAACTACTTTAATAAATTAAACAAACAAACAATTTATTTAATTAATTATTTTGCATATTATATTTCACTAATGATTGCAAAACAATGCTCCCTCTTATTTTTAACATGACCTCCCTCACTTTCTCTAGAGAAAAAGCCTTTTTCTTTCACCAGTCTCCACATTTTATTACTGCAATCATTAGTGAAATGAGAAGTGTTATCTTTAACTACTAGGTAAATTAAGGTTAAATTATTTATGTCATTTACTACTAAGTAAATTAGAATTTAATGTGTGTGTGTGTGTGTATTTTCTGTGTCAACCTCTTTCATGGCAAGCTGATTCATACCAGAGCACCAACTTAGAGTAAACCAGGGTGCATCAGAGATGAACTTCTATTCACTTGAGAGCTAACTAATCCTCAAGTATATCTTGAATAGTTTTGAAGTCAGATTTCCAACCTGAGAAAAATCTTTTTGATCTGTATTATAAAATGCTTCAAATCTCACTTCTGTGCCTCCATTATTCTTCAGTACTACAAATAGATTTTGTAGATACTTGATTAATGTTCTGGAAATATAATCCCTGTTATTTCTTTAACAGGGAGATGGAATACAGTTTGACTTGTGTTTGACCTTTCTGAAGTGTCTACTAGTGATGAAAAGAAAAATATCTTACAGATGATGTGGTGTTCTGTCACATATCCATATAAAACTACCTTGAGAAGGCATCAGAAAAAGCTCTCTCTACATGTTAATGTATTTAGTTTGAGAACTTTTATTCGAGTTTGATAGTAGATTACTCTTGGGACCATTATGTTGTTTAGTGTCCCTGAGATCAGTCAAATATGAAAAAAATAATCAAAACAAGGCTGTGCAACTAATTGATTTTTTTTGGTTCATTGGTTGAATGAAACAATTGTCAAAATGATCAGGTCAAACTATTTTTTGTGCTGAAACAAAAAATAAAATCTTTAAATATATTATATTTTTTATTTTTCTTAAAGTGACTACCACATAGTTCAGTTAGACCCTAAAATTTGGTATTTTGGTCAACAAGTAGCTCTTCTATGTCAGTAATGCTGATATTTGGTCCTGCTCCTTTTTGTTGGAGTAGCAATACTAGTAAGGTCATCATTACTATGGCTATTACTTTTCAAAAGTATTTTATTCAGCTCTATTTCCATAAAATGTATTTTCTCTACATTTCTACTGAATTTGTTCTATAACAAAACATTTGATGATGCAGTACCCTTATGACACCGCTGTCATAGTAATGATGAACAAAATCCTCTTCTCTATACAGCTATTTTTCATTTATTAGAATGCAACCCTATTAATCATAACTTTGACAGTTTAATGCTTGGATTACAGCATTAAAATGTAATTCATTAAAATTTGTTCCAGGCAGCATGAGTCAGGCAGTAAAATATTTATTACTGTTTTCTGCACTTCTGGCAGAAAACTGAATTTTAAAAACTTTTTTTTTTTTTTAAATCATATATACTATATATTAACGATCATTGCCATGTAAAAAGTTACACGAATGTGTGATACACTCTGTAACATGGCAGTCCTGTTCCACTGTTCTTGCATATGTTTTCAACATCAGGATTTTACCAGAATTTTTACCAGAATCATCTAGCCAAAGTAGCTGCCCTTCTTTTCACCCATGGAAAGGTACCGACTCAGGCCTAAAACTGTATTCATAGTTGATGTTTAAAACTGCAGTATCAGCCAAAGATGCCTATCAGTATTGCCCTCCACAAGAAGAACAACACATCGGGGCATAAGCTAGAACAGGAAGTTCTAGGAGTGCTTCCTAACATAGTCTGGTAAAGGGAGCCAACAAGGAGATAGGCTCTATTGGACCTCCTACTTACTGGAAGAACTGTCTGGGGATTGTGAAAGCCTTGGCTGAAATAATCATGGCATGTGTTCAGAATACTGCATGTAAGCAGCAGGGCTGAAATCAGGATCACAGACCTGGACTTCAGAAGAACAGATTTGAGCCTCTTCAGTGATCTGCATGGTAGAATCCCATTGGAAACTATCTTGAAGAGAAGCAGGGGTCCAAGACAACAGGTTTATATTCAAAGACGGTGTTAGAGACCTTGGAGAGCTCAAGGTAGGTCCATTCCAATGAGAAGGAAATCAAACAAAAGTTGCAGGAGGCCTGCATGGATAAACAAGGAGCTTTTGACTAAACTCAGACATAAAAAGGAAGTGTACAAGTGGAAGAAGCACAAGCAGGTAAGCCAGATTTAATGGAAAGATGCTGTATAATTGTGCAGAAATAGGATTAGGAAAGCAAGGCCCACCTGCAGTTAAAGCTGGAAGGGGACGTGAAGAGTAACAAGAAAGGATCACAGAAGTAGATAAACAGCAAAAAGAGGCAAATATAGGCTTGCTGCCAAATAGGAAAGGGGATATTGTTAAAAAAGGACAGAGAAAAGTTGAGGTATTACCCTGTTTTCAGCTAGGATAGTGTTATTTTTCTTCATAGAGGCTTCCGTGTTTTGGATTTACGATGAAAATAGCGGTGATAACACACTGATGTTTTAGTTGTTGCTAAGCAGTGCTTGCACAGAGCCAAGCACTTTTCTGTTTCTCACACTGCCCTGCCAGCATGGAGGCTGTGAATGTACAAGAAGCTGGGAGGGGACACAGCCAGGCCAGCTGACCCCAATCAACCAAAGGGATATCCTGTACCATACAATGTCATGCTCAGCAATAAAAGTTGGGGGGGGGGGGAGGGGGAAGGGGTGGAAGAAGGAGGACTGGGGGTTGTTTGGAACGATGGCATTTGTCTTCCCAAGAAACCATTACATATGACAAGCCTGCTTTCCTGGAAATCCAAGAAATTGATTCCTTGTTTTGCTTTGCTTGCATGCACATTTACTTTACCTAGAAACCTGTCCCTATCTCACCCCATGAGTTCTCATGCTTTTACCTCTCTGACTCTCTCCCCCATCTCACTGTGGGAAGAGTGAGTGAGTGCTTGTGTGGTGCTTAGCTGCCTAGCAAGGTTAAACCACAACAGGTAATCAACGCCTTCTTTGCCTTGGTCTTTACTTATCAGACTAGCCTACACCAGCTTCAGGCCCCTGAAATCAGGTTCCCCCTTGAAACACTGGAAGATGACAGGCTAGGAAGAAGCTTTGGAAAGAAGGTCATGCTAGTTCTGGTTGGCACCAAATTGACCATGAGCCAGCAATACACCTTAGCAAAGAAGGCCAACAGTCTCTGGGGCAACATCAGGAAGAGCACTGCCAGCAGATCAAGGGAGTGATCTTTCCCTTATACTCAGCATTGATGAGATCATATCTGGAGTGCTGGGTCTGGCTCTGGTCTTCTGTACAAGGGAGACGTGAACATACTGTAGAGAGTGCTGTCAAAGGCTGTGGAGATAATTAAGGGACTGGAGCATCTATCGTATGAGAAGAATCTAAGAGAACTGGGGATATTCAGTCTCGAGGAGAGAAGTCACAGGGGTAGTCATATACACATGTATAATACCTGATGGCAGGAGTAACTAAGAGAGCCAAGCCCTTTTCAGTGGTGGCCAGTGACAGAACAAGAGGTAGTGGCACAAATTGAAACACAGGAGATTCCATCTGAACATAATAAACCCATGTTTACAGTGTGGGTGATCAAACCCTGGACCAGATTACTGAGAGAGTTTGTAGAGACTCCATCTGTGAAGACACTCGAAATCCATCTGGACACAGCCCTGAGCAGCTATCGTGGGTTGCCAATACACCACTCTCTTACTCCCCCTCCTCAGCAAGACAAAGGGAGCAAATATGATGAAACAGCTTCTGGTCTGAGATACAGGCAGGGAGATCATTCACTGATTACCATCGTGGGCAAAACAGATTCTGTTTGGGGAGGATTAATCTAATTTACTGCCAATTTGTAGCATCAGATAGTGTGACTTAAATGAAAATAATAAACACCTTTCCCCCACTTCTCTTCTCCTACCTTCTCCCTTCCAAGAGAAACAGAGGAAATGGGGAATGGGTGTTGCAGTCAGTCCATGATGCTTCTGTGCTGCTCCTTCCTCCTTCCTCCTCATCCTCTTCCCCACTCCAATGTAGGTCCTTCACATGGTCTGAAGTTCTGTCCAGGTACCTGCTCCTGTGTGGGCACAACTACCTGAAAGGAAGTTGTGGGGAGCTTGGGGTCAGCCTCTTCTTGCACATAACTTGTGACAGGACAAGAAGGAATGGCTTCAAGTTTCGCCAGGGAAGGTTCAGGTTGGAAATTAGGAGACATTTCTTCTCAGAAAGAGTAGTCAAGCATTGGAATGGGTTGCCCAGGGAGGTGGTGGAGTCATTGTCCCTGGGGGTGTTTAAGGAAAGGCTGGATGTAGCGCTTAGGGACATGGTTTAATGGGTGACATTGGCAGTAGGGTCATGGTTGAACCAGATGATCTTGAAGGTCTTTTCCAACCTTAGTGATTCTATGATTCTATGATCCTCCAAGACATACCCATTTGCTGTGGTGTTTGGTCCTCCATGGGCTACAGTGTGAATATTTGCTCCAATGTATGTGTGTGGGACACCCTGTTCTACCAGGAGCCTCTCCATGGGATGCACAGGGACTTCTGCTGCGTCATCTGGTGCACCTCCTCCCCTTCCTTCTTCACTGACCTTGGTGTCTGCAGAGCTGTTTCTCTCACATTTTTTCATTCTCTCCCAGCTGCTGTTGTGCAGCTGTTTTTTCCCTTTCTTAAATCTGCTCTCACAGAGGCACAACCACTGTCACTCACTGGCTCAGCTCTGGCGAGCAATGGGTCCCTTTTGGAACCAGCTGAAACTGGCTGTTATCTAACATAGGGCACATCTTGGACTCGTCTCACCCCTGCTATAAAAACCTTGCTACATAAACCCAATACAGCACCCTGTTCTAGGTGACTCTGACCCCCTCAACAGAGGTGCTGGACTCGATGATCCACAGACATCCTTTCTAAACAAACTCAGCATTTTGACTAGCTTAGTTCAAATGACTTCAGCACAAGTTGGATCAGTCTCAGCAGTTTCCTACTTCCCCTCAACTGTGCACTTCCAACTCTGGCTGCAAGTGCCTTCTCCCTTTCTTGTGCTAGTACTGGTGCTTCTTTATCCCATTGTAAACTGATTTGGAATAACAAACTCGAAGAAATATAGTCCATCAAAAAAAAATAAATCATACTGTTTTATATTGAGAAATGGAAACTGATAAATCCTGTATGAAATACAAGGTTTTAATAATATAAATATATTTTGTATATATAAGACAATTGGAGTAGATAGTCTGGAGCTGATGCTGATGTGTTCTATGAATACAGAACACTGTCCCAGGTATCTTGTCCTGGAGTCCTAGCCAGGATTAGCAAGTATGAAAGGAAGAGTTTTTTTTTTGTTTTTTTTTTTCTTCTTCTGATGAAATCACTTGATTCCATTACCTCTTCAGAAATTTATTTGCCCTTTAATCCTGTAACTCTGCTGGTTTCTCTAATGCCTGACATCACTGACTTCTAGCTTTGTCTGACTCTCAGATATTGTCTATGTTTCTTGTCTTACTGCTTGCTACTTATCTGACAATCTTCTAAATTGAATGAATAAAAAAATATATTTTGTAGAGGATTTGGTGTGTTTTTTTTTATTTTTTTTGGTACACCATTTCAAGGTTTTTCTCTAAATTAAATATTTTACTCATTTATAGGTTTAGGAATCTAACTTCACAAAAATTAAAGAGTTGTTTAGATATGCAAAAAAAAATAATCTCATTGTCTCCTAAGTTATATTTCTTTAGAGAGATGAATTTTAAAGGACAATAAAGCATCAGTTCTGATGATCCATTTGAAATTATGACACTGCAGAGAACTATTTGTCAGAAGGAAAGGAAGGAACGTTGTTATTGCTTTTTGCATGGCGTGGCTCTGACTCTGTGAAACATCTTTTACAGTTCCAGAGATAAATCAGCTGGGCTATGCTCTTGCAGACATCTTTCTCTTCCATGCAATATAGTATTAGGTTATTCTGGCAGTAAGATGTCCCCTCTGATGAACTGAATGTTTTCACATAATTCATGCTGTTTAGGTATAGGAACAAAGTACCTCATGGTTCTGAGATAATGAATATAGTATGTTTGATTAGTTCTTGGTAATGTTGAAATGGATTACCTACAAAAGAGATATATACATATCATATTAACTTCATAAATATATTTTTGGTTCAAAGCTTTTCAAACTAAAATATGTTTATTTTTCTATTTCATTTTGTGAGACTCAAATGACATATAGAAAGGCAGTTAATCAGATCTTCTCTCTGGTGCCCAGCAACAGGACCTGAGTTCAGGCTGGGTGTTAGGAAAAGGCTCTTTATTAAGAGGGTGGTCAGGCACTGGCACAGGCTCCTCAGGGCAGGGGAGTCTGCCGAAGTTCAGGAAGTTTGAACAATGCCCTTGGACACATGATCTGATTTTTGTGTGGTCCTGTGCAGAGCTAGGAATCGGACTTGATGATCCTTGTGGATCCCTTCCAACTCAGGATATTCTATGAAAAGTAGGAAGATTTCATGTCATCAATGAAAGTGAACCTTATACAAAGGCCAATCCCTCTGCTAGGTGTATATTTAGAAATATGTTAGATCCATGTTAAATAGTTGCTCCTACATGATTAGATGTTCATATTTTTGCCAAGACCATTTATATTTCATGAGAAAATTCGCAAAAAATATTTTTAAAATGGTGTGCTCAGTATTTGGAATTTCTTCTCAGTGTTTGTTTGTTCGTTTTCGTTAAATAATGCATTTTTTGATGTCTTTCTCTCTTCCTGAAAGTAGTAGTCCTACTTCAGATGAAGTTTTGCTTCTGATTCTGACTTATCAGAACTTGTTACACAATTATACAGCTCTGAATGAAAAAAGGTTCAATTCACTGAACAGATAGGTAAGGAAAAGGTGTGTATCTTACTGTTTCTGCAATATGGAGTTAATTTCATTAGCTGTCATAAAGAGTATATTAGCAATTTTATGTATGTGAGGAAAAGAGGACTACATACACTACTACTGAAACTGGGTTTGATTTTGGAGACACAATGAAATATTTATATTATATTTGAACTTCTTGGTTTGTATCCAAACCAAATATAGGAGTATTGAAGCAACAGAAAAACCTTGTCATCGCTAGTATTATTATTTATTTTCCATGCACTTAGAGATGCAGGATTTGTGCTAAAGATGCTATATACTCTTCAAACACATAAAAATTATGGTTTCTTGAACAGCTTATGGTGTAAATTTTAAACAGGAAAACAGTTGTTACCAAACCCATGAAATCATGTACACTGTTATACGAAAGATAATACAGTGTTAGGTAGCAGTTATGGTACTTGTCTTCTAACTGAGCTCTTTTACATGTAAGATTATGTAGGGTGATCCATCCCCTAGCCACAAGGTAACACTGCTGTCTTACCTTTCTGGAGAAGTATATGAAGTCTAAAAGAAAATAGAATAGAATCAGAGTGGGCTGTAAGAATCTGAATGTATTAGCGCTGACATGGGGAGAGATCTGTGTATTTATGAGATCTATATCAAATGTAACCTGCACTGTCAGACGTGTTGTTTTTTTTTTTGAAGTAATTTGGCAATTTAATATCATTCAAGTATGTGGTAAATTAAAGTGCTCAGACCTATAGGTATTTGACCAAATCAGACTTCAAATGCTTAAAGATTGTTCATTAGGAGAATTGTGTTTAAGGGAGTAGGCTGGATACCATGCAAAGTGTGTACTGATGGCCAAATTTTTTAGATCACTGGTAAACCACTGGTCTACTAATTAAACTTTAGTAAATCACTGTGTCTCTAATGTTGAAGGTTTTCAGAATTATTGAGGAAAATACTAATGTAATATATGCATGATATGTACTGCATCCACTTTAAATTACATACTTTCCTTCACTGCTCACTTTATTTTTAAAATTCCATAAGATACCTTTCCAGTATGTAACTTGCCAACCACATCTAGAGAATACTTAAGCATAAACCCATGGATGGTTCTGAATTAACTTAGACTTATTTAAATAGCTTCTCTTCGGTTAATATGATAAGGCATAGCTATAGTGATGTACTATATGCCAAGAGATTCTAAGGAAGTTCAGATAGACTCTTAACTACTGAAGAATTGAAGTTGTACTATAAAACCAAGAAAATTCTAATAACAATGTTTAAGCATTGGAAATAAAAGATGAGTGCATGCATAATTTTCTTTCATGTTTATAACAGAAGGGGCATGATAAGGTAATGGGAAAACAGGTGTGACTATGATAGCTGCAGGAATAAGTATTTGAAACATCTTTCTGTTTCAAACACAAAGGCTTTCCTAAATACATTTTTTTTTTTTAAACTGAAATATCTTCAGTTCTGTATATTTCTTTCTTCTGATCTCTCCAAAGACTGTTGGCTGACCTTTAGAAGACAATGTGAAGACTCCTTTCGTTTTCTATCTTTCCCATTAGGTATCACTAACTCATTAAGACTTCAGTGGAAAACAAATAGGAAATAATATTATTCTCATTATTATTATTGTAAACAGAAAGGAGAAAAAGCAGTAATCATTTTATAGAAGTGTATTAATTTACATTTCTGTAAACAATTCCATGTAATATAAACTAATGCTGAATTCTAGATTCGGTAGGTGCCCATCTAATTAAAATGAGCTATAAAAATTCTTGCAATGAGACTTGTTTACAGATCAGTGCATTTCTAACTATTCACATAACAGAACATGTTATACATGTCTGTCAGATATAATGGCACTAACACCGAGCACAGATTACAGCTGTACTGGTTAATATCAAGAAAGAAAATGAGAAGATGCATTCTGGCCAATTTTTCATGGTTGAAATTAAAGCAAATAATGCTATTGACTTTACTAGAAATCTGACTGCATTCAGCCACATGATAGTCCTATAGCTAGAAAAATAGGATGCTCTACTGTGAACAAGAAATGTCTGAACTGTATAGTGCATTTTATTATTATAGTGCAGATAACCAGATACCAAATCATGCCGTACCGATTGTGGGTAGCCTTGTGAATCCACTAAAAATACTTTCTTCTGAATCTTTTCTCACTAGAAATTAATTGAAAACTAGGTAACTATTTTTTGATCAACTGCTTTAAAGGCCAAAGCATAAATTATGAGCTCTGTGTGTATAAATGTATGTGCATGTAAAGCATATTTACAGTTCCTTATCACTTATTGAAGAAATCATCTTTTTTTTTTTTTTTGACACAGCTCTTGTTAAGAAAATATGACATTTTTCTCCTAGATTTGTGCTGAAGTTGCTATAATATTTCAGTTCAAAAATTCAAGAGAACAAGTAATTTGTTCTGTTCTGTAATTTGTAAAATAACCTGATACAGGATTTAGTTTTCTCTTGATTCTCATTTTCTACTTATATAAGACTTAGGATATAAATATAGATAAGGTTGTTGCAGACATTGTTGTGTTTAGTTAATTTACACAATTTGAAAAACAGAACACAAAGATAAGCAATTAAAAGCTAAATAAAGTCTGTTAGATATGTCTAGATTCTCTGGAAAAAGAGAACTGTGTGAGAAAAATGTTTGCTCCTAGACAGAACTGAAGAGTTTCACATTGATGTATAACATATTTAATATATTACAAGGACTTTGCACTGTGATTACTTTCTAGGAGAAATATACAGAGAACTCTTGAAGTTCACATAGGCACTATTCATACTTGAAACCAGGCATTTCAATTAGTAGTATTGAAGGCGATCATTTATGATGATTCACTTATAGATAAATCCTGCATCAGGAAAAAAAGAAAAAAGAAAAGCTTCATCACATAATATCATTCTTTTTCATATATAAAATGTATTTATTTAGAATATTCTTAACTTTGTAACAATGCTATTGCTGTCCCTTAAATAACACTACTCAGTTTACAAGGTTCCATAACAGAGTATTTATTTTAAAAGCTGAAGGCCTTGAACAATCCATATCAAACCTAAGATTGCTTTTTCAGAGACTGAATAAATGAGTGTTGGACAGCTAGTCTTCTACCTTATTTATCGTATTCACTAATGTTGCTACTACTTCTGAAAATAATCTCTTTGTCCTCCCAATATATCAATTTTTTCATCTTTTCTTAAACAGCAATAGCATCTAATGCAAAATTCCAGTCCATCCCCCATAACATGGCATCTCTTCTTATAAAGTTCTTGGGGGCATAAAGAACAATGAAATCAATCTTTCTAAATTTTCCTGACTGAGGTTTATTATCTTGTAAACATAACTGGAGAATAAAATAAGTTTTGCTTGGTTATATAGTTCTGCAATACAGCTTTTTGTATATTTTTGTGGATTTACATTTTTTTCTAAGTGCTCTTTATGACTATTTCCATATTGACAGATGGATAATGATTTACATAATTCAAATATAGTTTCCCAAGGAAAGTAGAAAGAAAATAGATTAGGCTAAAATATTGAAATATTGAAAAAGTGACGATAACTTCTACAGGGAGCAAAGTACATTAAAGAGCAACTCAAGGTTTAAAGTGGAGGAAGCCATATAATCTTTTCCTCTAGGAGTTTTTCTTTTCAAAGAAAGTGATATTCCTGTTTTTTTTTTTTTTTTTTTTTTTTTTTTTTTTGGGGGAGTAGAGGGGAGGAGGGGAGGGCAGAGCTAAATAGGTTATATTTAACTCAGCATTTCATCCTATAGCTTTGGGCAGGAGTGGGTATGTGCACTGCATACAGAATTTATTTGCAATAGAAGTCCCTTCCTTTCTAAATTCTGCAGTTTATGTTTCTGTTCAAAAATGTCTGTTTTTATTTACAGAGAAGAATTAACCAACTCTTTTCTTTTTTTTTTAACTAAAAAACAAAACAAAAAAAACCACAAAACCAACAAAAAACAACATGAGAATGCAATCACCTTTGAAAATGGTTTTATGACAATCTTATAAGAATATATTTCATACTGTCTCATAAAATTAAACTGAAAACAATTAATAACGTGCACTAGCAGCACAAATGAAGCATAAGGGTGGCAGACAACAGTATATGTGGCATTCATTACTTTATCAAATACTTGCTAGAACACAACATTACCTAAATGTATAAATGCAAATTAATGTGAAACAAACAAGTTATTAAGAATTTATAAATTACTGTCAAAGTTGTGTGAGAAAAAATACTGGAGGCCTGAAAATCCATTGTGTGGAGCCAATGCCATCATTGTCTATATACAACATTCCTGTAATTCTAATGTAGTACCCTGTAATAGTGGGGAGGGGTGTTGGGAGGGTAATACACATATATAAGCATGGCATCTACTTGATTCCTTAGCTGGAGACTCATCCTACTGCTTCAGTGAAATCCTGCTGAGCTCTGATAGGTCATGCTGCCTGAGGTCAGGCTCTGTTTGAAGTTTATAATCATGCTTTCAGATGGTGTTCTATTTGTGAAGACACTCTTTCAGTTCAAAAATATGAATTCCTTTTTGGTGCTGCATTTCTTACCAACCTTTCTTTTAGTTTCCTTCTGGTGACCTCCTACACTCAGGCTAAGTTCTTTTTTTGGTAGGATACCCACCCAGAGTACCTGGTGGATGAAAGTTACTGGTCTCCAGAAAGGTTCAGATTTCCTTTTGGTATTTTACAGCTTATGGTAGGTACAGTGTAATAACAGCAAGATCTGTTATCCTGTATTTTCAGGTACACTATGTGACTATACAAATCCATCAGAGATTGTCCTGTCTGTCAGACAGTAGACATATAGAACTTACACATTATATTTCAGAATCATCTGTAAAAACCTCATCTCCC
Source organism: Anser anser (assembly GCF_964211835.1). Classification (NCBI taxonomy): domain Eukaryota; kingdom Metazoa; phylum Chordata; class Aves; order Anseriformes; family Anatidae; genus Anser; species Anser anser. The sequence continues at coordinate 51,136,536 of NC_139720.1, forward strand.
AGATCCCTTGATCCTGACGCTCAAAACCCTTATAAAGCCATACTTTGAGCGTCTCCCAGTCTACATGTTTTTCTACCCATTTAAGAAAGTGTTCTTGTCTGAAGTAATTTCTGGCAAGAAAGGAGGTGAGATATTTAAGGCTTTCCAGTAAATCAACATATTTATGATAAAGTGTTCCTGCAGATTAATTCTAAATTTCTGCAAGAGAGGATATCCAAAAATCCATTAAAAAAAAAAAAGAGATTTTTTTTAAAAAACTTTTGATTTTCCAAAAAAGCATAAACTAATCACTAAGTACATTTATGTGCCTGCACTCCACAACCCCAATGCAAGGAGCCCCTTTTGTTTTAGGAGTGGCCCTGTGAAGAGTCTCAAAATCATGGTTTTGATATTTAGTATTCAAAGCATAAGTCTCTCGATAAAGAGGCTCTTGAACTAGGCTCTTGGCACTAGTCTACAATGCCTAGGTACATATACACTCACTATGAGAAAGTACACTTAGGCTAAACATTAAATACAATATAATTTATTATTTCTTTTTCATTCTTATTTCAAGACTATTTGTTCTATGGTCTTTGTACCACAATCCAAAACATCCAAGCATATTCTAGACATTAGTCTTGGAACTAGATCCTGATTCCTGTCATAGCTCAAAGTGCGGACTATACTTCAGTCAGTTTGGATTTGTGTCTGAAGAAATGACACAAAAGGAAATCTTTTTAGAAGATAATTAAAACAAAAATGTCCATCTTCCTGAAAATTAGCAATGAGTAATTTTTCTCTAATCTTTATTTTGAAGGTATGTTGCCTAGTAGGACTCACTTGTCATACCATATACATTCTTTGAGGCATTTCAAACCAAAGATTTTAATTATACCTGTCATCTCTTAGCTACTTTCTGGCAATGACCATCTTTCATAAAAGTAACATCATTTGTGACAGCTACCACACAGTAAATCTCTCTAAATCTTCTTTCTACTTCACTTTGATATTAAGCATTTCTTTTGGAGGTATTTGTAGTGTTGCAACTGATATATGTATCAGGAAATCAGAGATGGCTGTGATGGTACTGTTAAGAAGACTGACAAAGCTGGACAGTTTTAATTTCATTCACTAATAACACACTATTTGTTAATGGTCAATCCTTCTTATAAATAAATTCATTTCTTATTATCAGTTCAATTTATGGTCACCGCTGTATATGCAAAACATAGCCTTTAGTACTTATATTCTAATATAGCTGTGAGTACCATGGAGTCAATGCTGTACAGATAGCACTGATGTCTACTGTTCCTGGTGGATTTCAGCACTACTATTCAAAGTAGAATAGTGGAATCGGGCTTGCTTAATTATGTAAAATTTTGTCTGACTACGTTATGCCAAAAAAGGTGTTACCAAACACATATATTTTGTGTTTTTCTAAGCTTATATTCATCTGCAAGTGCAGTTAATATTAATTATATACTCCTATGTACACTTATAGGTGTCACAGGATCCTGTTTTGCCTACAGTATTAAGACTAACCCTTTTATAAACAAAGCCATAAGTGCAGTAAGTTCTGCACTTCCTGAACAGTCCT